>NW_020175186.1:1004258-1108613 GCF_003031525.2 Neophocaena asiaeorientalis asiaeorientalis | reverse complement strand
ATACCAAGAGTTCAAGTTGAATTAGCATTTCTTCCAGAACAAAGAAAATGAGCAATTACAATCACACCAGTCGAATATTTTAAGGGTACTAAGTAAAAATTGTAATTAATCTTTAAGATTTCCCGTTCAATTTTCTAAGCAAAACGGAAAACAAAATTAAATCTTGCTATTGCTACTAAAAGTGATCTCAGCTCATTCCTGGAATTTGGGAATTTTTCTTCACATCCTATATATACCTTTTCTCAATTTAAGATTCAAGAAGTGTCAAGTGTCAGAAACTAAGTCTCAACTACAAAAAAATATTTTTATTAAGTGTGAAAGCAAAACAGGTACATCTATTTAAATATTTTTTTACATATTTATAGATAAAACAAAGACAAATAATTTATCAAAAATTACAAGTTTAAAGAATAATACTATTTTGAAACAGCCAATAAAAGTATCTGAAAATACCACATTTTCTCGATAATTGGTGAATATTATCTCCAAAAAAAAAAAAAAAAAGAAGGAACTTGCATTTTCTTGTGAAAAATATAAAAGTTTTTTTTTTTAGATGTCTGCCAAGATTGTTCAGAAACAGTCCATCTTACTAAGTCTGAAAAAGTGTAAGCCTTTCTCGAGAACTTCTGTTTTTACCAAATGCTTTAAAAACCACCTGTGTTTTCCTTTGGGCTTAGGTGAACTCTAAATCTTCACTTCACTTGCAGACCACAGGGCATCAACATAAATACAAACAAATCAGAGTGAGAGTTGTGGGTTGCTTTTCTTCACACTGAGCGAAGAACTTTCTCCTTAGCTGGGTGAAAGACCATGGTGTACTGTGACGTCCAGTCTACTGCACAGGGCTTGACCAAGCCAAAGCAGCCACACTGAAAGAAATCCGCGAGGTTCTGTGTGAACCCAAGGCTGCCAAGAAAGAAAGAGAACACGTCTTACTACATTTCCTGTTAGCATTTGACAAACATTCATTCAAACCATAAACATTCACTGAGAATTTACAGTATACATCCTTCCAAGATCCTGCAGGGAATCTAGAGGTGAATCAGACAGTCTTGAATTTATGGCCCTTAAAACTGAAGCCCAGTTCCATTTCTGGACCTGAATCCCTATTTTGAGATTCCCTGGCTTGTGCCCAGCAACTCAAGTTCATTTTGGGTCCCCACTGACTAGAACAGTCACTGCCATCATTAAGTTTCTTTCTTTCCATTCCCACTGCTCTAATTCAGACTTGGACTATCTCAAAGGACAGACAGGCCAGAAAAACTATGATCAACAAGATGGGATTCTTCGAATTCTAAGAAACTCTAAATGGTGTCTTTGTCTCAATTCCTTCTAATTCTTCCTACATACTGGAGACTGGTCCTCCAAACACTTGATATATTCATAGCCCCTAGCCTCCCAGTCAAAACCCTTTAACAACATTCCTCTGCCCAGAGGCTCAAAGCCAAGTCCCTCATCTTCGTACTCACAGCCCTATACAATAAAGCCCAGGACTCCTCAGGTATTGATGCTCCAAACTCATCTTTTGTTATAGCTACTCTGGCTTTATTTTTCTCATGATCACAACTGCATGGGCCATTCTTCTACCCTGGAACCCACATTCCCCTACTCTTCCATCAGGTAACACCCTTATCCTTTTAAGCCCTACCAGTTCTCAAGGCCCAGGTCAAGGCCCACTTCCCCTTTGGAGCCTTCCTGACTACATATCTTCAGCATCATTTTTTCCTCCATTAAATTCCTGAATGCTACTGTCTGTTCCAGTTATCATGAATACTCATTTTTAGGCATATGCCCCATCTTTCAAGTGCCTAACCCAACGTCTTAAACACATCGGAACACCTGTGTGTGAGGGTGCATGTGCCACTGCTGCTGGTTACTGAGAGTGGTCAAGAAATTTCCAAGGCTGCTAAGAAGGTAGCTTCCCAGGCAGGGGGCTGCCCACACGAACTGATGGAGTGGAAGCAGGGAGGCGTGCTGGGGACCGACAGGGCCCAGTTCAAGAGCTGGCTAGTGAGTAGAAGTAACTTAGGGGAAGACAATAAGACAAATCTTTGGAAGCTAGTTTCAAAGTGGCTCCAAGGCTTTACCTTTAGTTCCTCCAGTAATGCTGCCATGTCTTAGCAATTCCCCCAAACGCCCCAACTCTCTCACCTCTGGCCCTTTATTCAGACACTCCTCCAGGGCTCAGGATGCCCTTCCTTCCTGCTCCCCACCCCACACCTTTCAAGGCTCAGCTTAAAATTCCACCTCTATCACAGAGAGGTCCGCACTTCGGTGGAGTAAATATTCCTCTGGTTAAGTCACTGAGAAAGGGATTTTATTATCACTGCCAGTCTGAAACAATCATCACAAGCTTAACACGACTCTCTACACTCCATCGCTTTGGCCGCCTCTTCCCAATTAAGTCAATTTCTCTCCTCTAAACACACATCATAGTCATATCCCAGGCTCTGATTTCCTTGTCTAACAGCCTAACAGTTTCATCTTGTACCATGAGTGTGCATTAAAATAGACTGCTCATGAGATATGCAGTGAGCAGTCAAATCCCTAGAGGGCACTGGGTCACCTCTGCAGCGCTCTCAGCCTCCAAGATCCCGACATATCTGACAGGAAGATAAGCTTCAAACCCTGATCTCTCATCTCATAAGATGACAGCAATCCTACAAACACTCTCATTTTCAGCTGGGGACAGGTTTTACACAACCAGTGCTCTGGGGAAAACATATCCCAAACCTGAAAAAGCAACTTTTCCCTGACACAGGTGGGCACTTTAAACATCAGGCTAAAAGAATTACTGGTGATAGAAAGTCAGGTTGAAAATCCTGGCAAAGCTCACAATCTAACGCTTTCTACAGAGAGCCCCGTGGCTGGCTTTCTCAGCCATGTGCTTAGTTATCTCACGCTGACTTCATGCCAGCAATATGCAACCTTGTGACCATGTGGCTTGACTGAAGAGATCGCCCATCTTGGCAAAACTTCAAAGTCACTTACTGTTTGTGCCGAGTCCAGTAGACTAAATCTTACCACCTTGGGGCTCATGACCTTACCACTCATCTCCTGTCACTGAGGCTTCCAAGAAAGAAGAGGTTCAACTCCGTCAGCCAGTTAGAGGATGGCAGCAGGGCTGTGGGTGGTGACACTAGGTCGGGAAACCAATGGCGAGGCCAGCACCTTCCACCAGCTCAGTGGGCAGAATAGGTCTCACTCACTTGTACGGGGTCCTCCTGAGGGACAACGTCTGTTTCATGTGCCTGCTCTGCTTCAGCAGGCTGGTTCTCTCATGAGAGGTCAGGCCCAGAAAAGCAATCTGAAAATGAAGGTGGGAAGGTACATGAAAAACACCACCACATCGAGGCTCATCACTCTTGGCAACGCATCACAGGACACTGGCAAACATTCACTTCTCCCCTAAAGGCAACATCACCTGGATTGCTAACCAATGATCACGGTGAGGGCAAGGACAGAGCAGCTCAAAACAAGACTCCTATGTAAATCTAGTAGCTGGGCATTTTTTTTTTTTTTTGATTGTCTGACTTTTATTAACCTTCAAGAAAGCAGAGTGCATTGACTCAGTCGTGAAATGATTGGTTTAGTAATTCAAGCTGTGGCTTATGGCCATGTTTAGATTCTCAACACATTCAGCATTCAACTTCCAGGTGAATCAAACAACATAAGGTCAGTATTAATGCAATTATCTCAACCTCTATACGCTTCTTAGTGTCTCTTTGAAAAGGGCCAAATAAAAAAGTTAATCTGAAGTGAAGAACATTTAAATCCATAAATTTGGGGAAGTGTAAGAATTAAGGTAACTTTAAAAACTCTCAAATCATTAAAACCAGTATTATTCACTAAGCTATCTCACCTAATCCTCAAAATAATTCAAACATCAAGTTCCTTATCTGTAAGACAGAGATTATCACAGCGTCCTCATCGAATTCTCTAAGGATTTGCGATAGTTAACATGATCCAGTGCACAGGCTGACAGAGACGAAGTAACTGGTCCAAGGCCACACAGCTTAGAAAGTGGCAGAACTGGGGTGGACACCTCAGTCAGTGTGAGAATAAATCCCATGGTCCTTGCCAGCCGTCTATGTGCTCAGTTTGACTCCCTACGGTCAAAACCATGACTCACCTGAGCACTCAGGAAACGAAAGGCTTTAAATAACTGGATTGTCTTGTTTATTAAGAAAACAACTTTACTCTGAATTCCTGTTTTTGAAAACTATCCAAAATTTTGAGTCCACTTTCCTGCCTCAGAGAGTATAAACAAACTTTCATTTAAAAAGTAAAGATATTATAGCCTCAAATGTACTTATTCTAAGAGTCCAGGAAAGAAGAAAGAGAATTAGAACTGATGTCCCAAATCTTAGGTTCTGCTTCTAACTCCACCTCTGACTGAGCCCTATGGCCATAAGTAAGGCACTCAACATCTCTTAGGTTTAGTTTTCTCATCCATAAAATGGAAACACGACTTTGGCACAGACTCCAGCTCAAATGTCTGTGAGGCCATTGACGGGAAAGTGCTTTGGAATACGTAAAGCATATATAAATATTAGGTATTACAAATGATTATAATATCAATAATCATTGATGCTAATATCCATTCTTACTGCCTGAGTCTGTAGATGTCAGACAGGAGACTAGGATGGGTATTATTCAGAAACCTCAGTTCAGCCAGTATTATTAGCTTAATTCCTTTCCTTAGCCTTTTCCCCCCTTTTTCTTACTTTATTTTTTATTATTGCAGAATTGGTTACTCCCCCATAAAAATGGAATACACCTTGCTTTTGCTGAGTAATGCTCTAATGATCTAAGCTCTGGCAATAACCGGCTCAGATGATCACGGCTGTCCATTCCACGGGGGCAGGCCGTAGCAACAATGAGAATGAGGTTATGCTCGTAAGGGAAGGCAGGCAGCAGGGAGGGGACAGGAGCTTCACAGAAAGCTGAAGGTGGTGGCTACTGCCCCGGAGCATGAGCTCTCTAACGGTCACGACCTACTCTGCAAGTGTAATTGCCATGTCTGTTGGTTAGTGATGCATCTTTCATTTCTTCCCCACTTCCATCCACTTAAGTACTGCATAATAAGAAGGATAACAAACAGGCCTGGGAAAAGTGAGGGAACATAATCATCTCACATTTGCACAATGCTTTACAGTTTATACCATGCTTTCATATGCCATATAATTTAATTATATGATGGAAAAACCCCTTGAAATGAACTGTCATAAGACCTAAGTTTCCAGTTCTGATTTTGCCACTCACTGGGTGACCTTGAGCAATTCAATTCACCTCTCTGTACCTCTATCTGTAAAAGAGGTCAGATTAGATAAATCCTAGGGCTACACTAACACCTTATTACTCTAACCTTTAAACCATCCTGCGAGAGTAGACAGGCATTATTATCCCCATTTTACAGACAAGGAAACTGAAATTCGGGAGTCAAATGACATGCCCAGACCCACAGAGTAAGTGACAGAAGTGGAACTCAAATCTAAGTCTTCTGATTTGAAATTCTAGTCTTTCTATCTCACTATGGGGTATTGGAAATTTTACTCAAAGGCATTATAAGAAGATAAATACCTGAAAGAGCTGAGTTAGTAATAAGAACGTTGACCATGAGAAATGGAAAGTTGCTAACGTGAAGATATATACGACCCAAGGGGAACAGGCCACAATCTGATTGAGGTAGGTCCACAGTCCATCTGCTTTGAATGTTGTGACACAATGATTTGACCAATCTGTGAATTCACAAAAAAGGAACCCATTATTTAAAAAGGCAACAAACTAGTGATCATTCCTCAAGAAGATAAAAATCACTGCAGTTCTGTTTAGGGAGAAGAGAAAGTAAGACATGATGGCACAGACCAGAACTCAACTTCAAGATTTTATCTTCCAAATAAATGTCAGCTCAACAAAGGTTAAAAAAAAAAAGATACCTCACTGTTAAGGCTAGATAATACTGCATGGGTAGTTGGCAATGAGGGAATAAAAGCAAAAAAGGTCTATAAAATCATCACTAAAATTAGCATATTCAGTATAAAATACACTGGCCAGAAGTTAATTGTTCAAGGACTTGATAACTGGGAATGATTATATATTTAATAAATATTTGTCCTAGAAAATTCTCTATCTTATCCATGTTACAGCAAGATAAGGGTCTATTACAGAACAGAATATAAACTCTTACTAAGGGTTCAGATCAACAGGCCATTCCTGTGGGCACAAGAAATCCTATAAGCACCTAGATACCACTGCACCACAGCCTACAGCAAGCAGTTACTGGGTGTACTTCTGCACTGGGACCATAATTAATCCTGCAGGGGTAGAAATGCCAGGTGAGAGAACTCATGAGTCAGACACCCCTAGGAAAAGAACAGAGAATAAGATTCATATGGTCGCAGCTCAGTTTTTCCCCAGGAACATCTATTTACATGCCAATCAAAAGTGAGGCCTTCACTATGGTCTTCATGATATTGACCCCCTAACCACAGCCAAGAGCAGCAGTAAGAACACAGGTAGGAAGCAGCAGAAACAAGGGAACAGATCCTCAAGGTTATGTAAAACCAATGACTTTAAACAGGCATCATGCGCATTCATAAGGGACAAGGAAATAAGAATTGTGTAGATTTGCACCTTGAGGTTTCATAAATGCCTCTGACAATCTGATAAGTAGTTTCAGACATTTTCCCAAAGCAGCACTTAAGAGCTCCTGGGACAGGAAGAAAATGAGTCCATGACTTAACTATCAACGGTCTGTCCATTTTTTCTTTTTGAGTCTCATTTGATTTCCAACCACCTTTCATGAATGTACGCCAGAAGAATTCTAAGGGCAATCATCATAGAGTAACAATCAAGGTAAAAAACTTAAGGTAAATTACACTTTCTTTAGAGCTTCTCATTAGGACTGCAAAGAAAGATGCATTCCATGTCCGTGATATAACAAAAAAAAGAATACAATTTCCAACAGCAGGCAGAGGAAACAGCTGCTGAGTGGGAAAGAGTATCTACTTTCTTTCAGCTTATGGATTTCTACTGCTCCCTTCTGGGAATTTTTCTGATAACACAGCATGACTTTGAATGGAAATTTTCATAGGACTGATTTCAGATTTATCAAAGATATGGCTGCAAATGGCCACATACATTATGTTATGCAATATAACAGTCTAATATGTACTAACAATACATTCTTATCAGGTGGTCACTGGCTAATGACAGGGAACGCATATTGCTCCAGGTCAATCATTTTCATCTTCAAGCAACTCTGACAGTTACAAGGTTCTTTCTAACAATGATCTAAAATCTTTCTCCCTGTAACTTGCAGGATGCTGACACTTTGAGTGACTCACTGTCCACCCTGAAAACAGACCTCACAAAAGGGGAAATGCATGGAGGCTGCACAGAGTCAGAGTAGCTGGAACCGGATCCCACGAGGAGGAGCGTTAATGAGAAACAAAGAAGGTGGGATGACAATGGGGCCTCGTTAGAAAAATGGAGCACAAGTTCGTTTCTGCTGTCTGTGAAATAACGGTAAATGACAGGATGCGTGCATTCAGTGTAAAGAAATATAAATGGGATAAAAGTAACAAAACACGTTCAGTTAGTCTATACAGCTGTTAGGAAATGTAAGGTGGCACTGTTCCTAAGAAACAAAAAAACGTGATACAAAAATTGGTTCAGAGCCAGAGAATAAAGACAAAGAGGAGGGAAGAACCAAACGCATGTAATAAGGAAGCAACTTGGAAAGAATGAATGTGATGGAAAATTACTTCTGTCCTTATCAATACAGTTGTATGCTGGACATAGCCACCACACAAAGATGACTATTTTTAGTGAAGAGAGAGAATGGGGAGAGACAAGAGTGGTGTAAAATCTGGCTCCTCTCCCCGAGGATCAAGTCCAAGGGACAAGTTGGTCCATGGGCCAGCTTAAAAAGGTTTTCCAGGAATATGCTTTATTCTCAGGCCTTAAAAAGGCAGCTCTTTCGACAGAAAGCAGTACTGTCAAAAAAATCTTTTATTTCTTACAGCACAGGACGTAATCTAGGAGGTTTTAAAATTTCAATGCTTAGGACTTCCGATGGCCTTTGACAAGAACTGAGATCAGGGATCACAACCTTCTGACTTAGGTCCATTTGAGATGGTGGCAGTTACACTGAGCTACAAAAGCATTCCCTAGTGATCAGAGACACCAAAGGTGTCTGGTACGGAGAAGGGCTGACAAGGTAACTGAGACCCCCTCCATGCCTACGGCAGGGCTAAAAATAGATCATTTCGTAGATTTTAATTAACAATCTCTAAACATGAAACCCTAAACAAAACAAAACTTGTAATACTGGATGTTTCTGGAGAAGAGATCTGGGAGGCTGGGGACAGCACAGGAGGAACTGTCTTTCAAAAACTAAACAAAATTTAAATTAGAGAAAGCCAGTGGGTGAGTGGGATGGGGAGTGTAAGGTGTGGTGGGACTTGGGATGCTAAGGGGAAAAGAAAAATTGTAGGAAAAAACTTTCCACGTCTTCCTGAATCATTTCACATTTTAGCTCAAGCAACAAACTAGTATTCTACTGGCAAAATCTAAGACTTAAGCATGAATACAACAGGAGGGTGGATGGAAACAGATCAGCAGCAAAGCCTCTGCCTCTAGATCCAAATTCTCCTAAAACCTTCAGAATAAATGAATAATAAACAGTTAAACAAATAAAGTCAAAATAAACTACAAGCACAGTGTTTCTGGTTAGGTAACCTATTCCAAGGTCTGAAAAGCATAGTCATGCAATTCTTAAGAGCTAACCAAAATCCTCCCTGCTTCAATTTAAACCCTGCTCTTAGTCGCTCACCTTGGAACAGCTCAACGTCACTCCCTACATGAGACCCCCTCAATGCCCTTCTGCACTGCTGTTGAAAAGTTATTTGCCTTTCTCAGGGATGCAGAATAAGTGAGTTAATGTTTTCTTCCAAGTTATTATTTCCGACCTTTCGATCATTGTTACTGTTTTCCCATCAGTTCTAAGTTGTGACTTGACATCTGTCAAATGGCATGAGCTTTCAGTTTTGTTCCTTAATTACTATGACCACCTCCACCTCCCTCCCACAACCTCTCTAGCACCAACCTTTTTTTTTTCCTAGTTTATTTACGTATCACTTCCCTTGCTTTGTACTTGAACACCTACCTGATTTTTACTCATTTCTCTGGGAGATAAATCTGCACTTACCTTAAATGAATCTCTATTTCTGACCACTTCTCAAATTTATCAAGGTCACTTTAGAGTAGAATCTCTTCCAAACTACTGACAACTAACCTCTTCTAGCACTTCCTGCAGCTTCCCAATGCTGAGAGAGTCTTAGAGACATTTGTTTCATTTTTATTAGGGTATGGTTTATAGTCATCCAGCCGGAATGTGAGATACAACAGTTTACAAGAAAAAGTATATGTGAGTGCGGGTGCATAAGTTTGCTATAAGAAAAATTTATACTTACAGATGAAAGATTCATATATAATCCAGTCACACACGATGGAAAGGAAAAATAAGAAGAATATGTAATAATGATGGTTGCCAAAACCTACATCAAAAAGAAAAACATGTTTAATACTTTCTTCCAATGATTTTCCAGATCAAGACCTTATTGAACCACTTCCCTGTCAAAGGCCTTCACCAAAGTAAAAAAGAAATAAGCAGTTGTTTTGCTTTTAAATACCATTAAACCCAAACCAAACAGCTCTGATATGTCATGTTCAATTGTCCATGTTCACTAAACTAATATTTATTCATTACCTACCTAAAAGAAGACATTTCTTTTTTGGATAGAACAAATACAGCTCTAGGATGGCCTATACAGCACTGGAGGGAAGGGAGGAGGCAGGATTTGGGGCAAGTCATACCCTGTCTCTTCCTTCCTTCCGTGTAATAAGTTTATATAAGTACAACTTCTGGACATCAAGTACTGACTTAATCAGGGGAACAGAGAAAACAAATCTGAGGGGCAAAAGATATATTGCAGGAGACTGACACAGCAAAAGAGGGGCAACCTGCGGCCTGAGAAAGGCCTACAGAAGCAAAGAAGGGGTGAGGGGGCCAGGCAACCAAGCCCCACTGTTGCACGTGCTGCCCCCTTGATGCTGGAGATGGCAGCATTTTGATGCTGATGACACAAAAGCTCCTTAGCCACCATCACATCCCCACCTCCTCCTGAGGTAGCAAAGCCCAGCAGAAGGAGCAACACCCACTGGAATCAGGAGACCCAGATTTACAAATGACAAGCTGTGTGACTACAGGTACATCATTTAACTTCTCTGATTCAGTGTTCTCACTTTTAATATGGGGAAAACATCTCTTCTGTCTACTTCACAGGCCTGTGGCAACCAAACAGGATGATATATACGAAAACACTACGTAAACACAATGTGATAAAAATATGTGGGCTCATACTATTGTTTTCCCACTGCCATTCAAAGGTGCCTGCTATAATGCCAATCATCTCATCTCTATGGTGGGATGGGGTACACGAAGCCTGGAAGCCCAGGAATTCTCTCTTCACCTGTTCTCTAGGAACAGTGGAGAACATCAAAATGCACCGAGGAAAGCTGCCTGAGCTGAGGCAGCCTTCTGTTCATCAAGATTATACATGCTTAGCCTCCCCTGAAGACCCATGACCATAGTCCCTCTGAAGTTCCTCATAAAAAAGCCCTGGCTTTTACTGCGACGGCTCGGAGGAAACCCAGGGCTTCAGATCAGAACACTGCCTGGGTGGAAGGCAATCTCCAGACCCCTGCCATCTCTGGTTCTAGCACCTACCTGAGCCTTAGAGGCAAGTAGAGAAGGTGAATAAAAGGGACAAGACACAAAATATGGAAAAGACATGGTATCTAGAGTGGAAGGCTGGCACTACTAAAGTGATCTCAAGCAAATAATTTGACCTTTATTATTTTTTCAACTCTAAAATGGAGGTAATAATACCAACCTCTGATGTTCAAAAAGGATACTATATATGAAGGTACTTTATACATGTTAAAATATTATACAAATGACATTAATTATTATTATTAACATCAAGAGTCAGTGTTCCAAAGGTGTTAGACCACAAAGCTGATTCTCTGACAAGCAAGAATGGACCCCTTACATGCTTTCCACTTTTTCTGAGTCACACACATAACTAAAGAGAGCTGAACTTCAAAATGGTAAATGGAAACTTGACCCTCTCACCGATGCACCGTCCAGTCCATAGGCAATGTTGATCATACCGAGCCACACAGGAGTCGCACACATGGCAGTGGAGTGACCTTAATGGCTTCCTTATCTAAGTGGACAATTAAGAGAGATCTAAGCAAAAATCAGAATCTCAAAGTGGTAACAAATCAAAAGCAAAATCTTATTCCTAAATTATAACGACATTGGTACAAATAATCCTAAATCGATCATCAACTCACTTAGAGGCTCTGGAATGCCTTATTACTATTTACTTCCACATGTCTAATTAGGCCATCACTAAAAGGGATTTGAATTCCAGAGCTTACTGACACTGACTAAGGGGAAAAGAGGCAGCACCACACAGCAGAATGAGCCCTGGACTAAGAAAAAGGGAACCGAGTTACACTTCTGGTTCTGCCAATAATTTAGGGAAAGTTACTTCCTCCCTTTAGGCTATGAATCTTCAGTTGCTAAATCAAAGGTTTCACTAAGTGGTTTCTAGGGTCATCATAAGCCTCTGACTCCAAGTTAGTTCTAACACATGCTTCATGGCAGGAAAAAGCAAAGAAAACACACAAAGAGATATAACCACAGGCAACTTCAAGAGATTACAAACATCATTCTCCCACATGTTCAAGGCAGAAGACTGTTCTGACAGTAATGCAAAATTTAAAAAAAACAAATTTTACACCTGGTGAAAAGAAAGGTGTATAAATATAGCATGAAGGTTTGAAAAATGCTTACATGAGCAATATAACCAAGAATTTGCTTTTACGATGGGGAAAAAATTATAAAGAAAAGACTCACTCACAAGACATGATGTACAAAATGTTCTGAAATCCAGACAGCCGGTCTCTGCAAGGGTGATGATATTCTGAAAGACATCAAGTTTGACCTTACGTTTGCGTTTTATTGGGGAATGGATGCTGCACGGTTACATACCATTCTCACAGCTCTCTCTTCAAACTGAGGTAGCTAGAAAAGCAACTTAGAAGACTTGCCACCATATCATTCTGTGCTTGAAATATGTGACTTTTCAAGGCTGCATTTTCAACCATAGCCAATAAATTAGAATGCACAAAAATTACACCCTCCCTTTTCTCCATGAATGGCAATGATTTTTCAGTTATAATATGCTAGAGAAAAATAAATACATACATTATACACTCATAAAAAAGGAACAAAAACCACCTACACATCAGAACTGATGGTTAAAAGCACCAAAGGCAGTCTTTCAGGAACACTGGCTTTAGGTAACATAGAAGACAACAGTCTCCCCAACTTCTAAACATTCACGAGCAATGGAAGACACATCATGTCATCTGACAATTTCATGTCTGAGGAAGAGAAGGGGCCTCTTCTCAGCCAGTAAGGAGAAGGACTCTCCTTGACCCCTGCCTAGATACCCTCTATGTACTTAATGGGAGAATTTAAACTGTATGATCATTATCTAAGTATTACTATAAAGAAGTAGGCGCTCACATCTACTGACAGAAATTATACCTGAAAAAGTCCCAGTGGGATATTACCGTACTAAAAAATAAAAATAGTTCTTAAACTTTCATATAAATAAATGACAGTGGAGAAATCTGTTTGTTGATTTTAATCATCCCACATTTACAGGGCATCTATTAGGTCCCAGGCACTAGAGACGTAGGCACGACAAAAACCAACATGGTCGTGACCCTCTATAGTTTCCATACCCTCCTATAAAAAAATCAGTAACATTACAGAGAAAGCTCACCATCTTCCTTTCTTCTTCGGAAGCCTTAGTGAAGCCTGGATCAGTTGCCCAAGTCTTGTAGAAAAAGTAGAGGAAGGCTACTAGGCTGAGAATGAAAACGAAATAGAAAATGGTGCCTGCTAAATGTTAAAGCAAAGTTAAGGAACATATCAGACTTCCAGTAAGAACAGCCTAATTATGATGAAAGAAAAGTTCATCACTGGTGCCTAAGAGTCTCTTCTCTCTGCATTCTAGCCTCACCTTCCCTTACGTACACATATCCCTACCCTCAAACCTGGCCCCATTCTATGCTCTAATCCTGTAGGAATTTGCTCATAGTTGGCTAATAATTAATCTCTTCTCATTAGTTGAAACTCATAAAATATTGATAGGAATAGTTATAATATATGAAGAACCTCCTAAAAATTGAAAAACCTTCCAGATCCAAATAAATTAATATCTAAACGGTGTAACTGTGGCTCTCCTGTGCACATCTAAAACAGTATTTTCTGATCATTTTAACAAAATTAGTCAAAGAAACAAACCACTGAATTCAGAGAGGCCAACTAAAACTATTTCCCTATATATTAAATTAATGCTAGCAAAGATTTCCTACTGGAAAGTTTTCATAACTTAATCCTTGTAACTGTATTAGGCTGAGTTAATTCAGAAACAAACTGCTCTCCTTGCAAAGAGATTACAAATCAGATACTATTTGGAAAGGCAGATATTATGGATAAGTTAAGATAAAGTGTTTCAAGGATAAACATTACCCACTTTGAAGTGTTTTTGAAATGGTACAAATTCTTTGTATAAAAAAGTAAAACTCTGCCCCAGGGAAAGACAAATGAATGTGCAGTAATAAACCGATACTGCCAGTAGTAAACCAGTTCTCCTTGCCCAATTAAAATCACTATATTGACATAGGAACTGTATCTGCCTTCCAAGGTGTTGCCAAGATGTTCTTGTGCTAAACTTCAGAGTGGAAAAGGTGGCCATAAAATAAAATGCTGAACGCTTGCTATTCAAAGTGTGGTCCATGGGTCCCACAGGAATGGCTTTACCTGGAAGCTTGCTACAAGGGCAGAATTCCAGACCTCACCCCAGACCTGCAGAAGCAGACTCTGGATTTTAACAAGACCCCTCGAGGATGCACACGCACATTACAGTCTGAGAAGCACTGCTGTGGCCCACAAAAAACAACACAGCCACAGCTGGTTCAGGTAGGCAGGGACGAATCCTGTTGGTTTAGTTTATCTGCTTATCTGCAGATGGGCCTGGCTTTAAGAAAGATAGGATCCAAAAAAGTTGTGTGAAACTGAAATTTAATTCCCATAAAATCCTGATCAACACACATGATACAGTCTCAAAAACACATTCAGTTTAATCACATGATAATCTCATGTGTATTGACTGGACCAAATTTTGGGCTCTTATTCTGAATAACTTTCAAAACCAATACCAGGAGAATCAATGGATTTTTCTCCTTCCAAGTAACCTGAATTGCACTACATTCCCTCACATAAAAGCCAAACGTTCCTTGCTTCCATGTCCTTGCTTTGTGTGGTTCATTGCCCTCAAGTGCCCCCTACTTCACCCCATCTACTTCTAAAACCACATTTTTGGGACGTCCGAGTCCTAACTGCCTTCAAGACCTAACTTAAAATCCTCCTTCCCCCTTTAGGTCTTTCCTGATTCCCTATGGGAAAGGATTCTCTCCCTTCCCTGAACCTAAGAATGCTTGCTCTACAGCACTTAGCCCTTAGGTCATAGTTGTTTGTAGACATCGCAGCCTCACCAGTTAGCTTGTGACCCTTTTGCAGTTAAAAAGTTTCTCAACGTGGTTCTAAAATCTGCCTTTTTATAACTTGGACTAACTGGTTTTCGTTCTTTAGCTCCTTTATTTCTACACTGTAGATCTACACTATAGGTGTCCTATAGATAGACCCTATAGAAGCTGCTTCCCCATTTGTTCAATAATTATTGAGTGCTCATTCTATTCAGTGCACTGGCTTCCAAATGACAGACTTCCAAACACGTGAAATGGGAAGGCAGAGCTCACACCTCCAGGATAAGCAGCAACAGCATTCCTCCTACAACATGCTCTCCCGGGTATGTTCCTGCTTTGTTCCTGCTCTCTTTTAGAAGAACACATCTCAGCTGTGTCCTGACCAGGGCAGAAGACAGTGAGATTGCTGATGTCTTTTCCTTGGAAACTCACATCGTCCTTATATACTGGCTTCCTCGAAAGCTGCATCACTACCCATGCTAGGTTTTTAGTCAAAGCTCCTGGTTCTTTTTCACTTGACCGGAACCTATGTCATTCCCAGAACAATGCTTACTTGTACACGTTGATCCTCTGAAACCCGGTATTAGGGGCTTCACATATTTATCCTTCTTAAACTTAACTCAGCTAGAGACAGAATCACAAATGTAACATTCAGTGGTTCGCCATCTCTTTCCTGAATCCTCATCTTACTTCCAAACTCATCAGTTAGGTCTTCTCTCCTCTCAAACCTGCCTCATAAAAGATAAACACATTATTTGATGAACATATAAAAGGCACCAGAAGAAACTGTTCATCTGAGGAGCTAACCTAGAGCTGCTCTTAAAATTAATCCCAACATGTAGCCTTCCACACAGATTTTATTCATAAGAGCAATTAGTAATAATAATAAAATAATAGGTATTCTTTACAGAATGGGGACTATGTTCAGCACCTTACAGACATCCTAGCACAGTAGTCCTTGCAGCTGCCCCACGAACTTGGTACTGTTATCTCCAATTTATAGAAAAACTGAGACTCAGTGAAATTATTTGCCCAATGGTACATAACTAGTAAGAAAAAAAAGCCTCAACTCCAATTCATTCTGTCTGATTCCAAAGACCATACTCTTTCCACAGTTTCCTAGACTCTCTTCTCATGATGGGCAAGGTGGCTGTGGGAGTGGAAGCCCCATGCAATCCACACTTGGCAACACGGCTAGTCTACACTCTCAGGCTGGGTCTTTCCAGGGCAGCACCTCAGTGCACACCCAAGGCAGTTCAAACAGCATTTAGCATTCAGCCTGAAAAACACTGATCTGATGGCGCCACCTACTGACCGACCTGCCCTCACCAGCAGTGGCATCACACGGGTGCTTAGCACAAACGGCTTCATGCTGTACGTGTGAGTAAAATACCTTCCTGTCAACTCCAACTTCTTAAGATTCTGTCCAGCTACAGAAATCAAAACAGTTCTTCTGATATAATGACGTCTTCACAAATATTGAACAGCAGTAAACTCAACTGAATACTAAGCTGAATACTAACTAAATACCTCTGTAATTGAGGTTTTCAAACTACAGTGGAGTAACATGTTTGTTAATACTAATGCTGCAAATTTGAAATAATTCAATGTAAAAACTACCACATTTTAGGTGCAAAATTTGAAATAGTGTGAGTTTCTCACATTTTAAAAATTCATCAAGAAACACAATTTTTAAACTGTGCTTACTCCACTGCATGTGAGTTGGTATATAAAAGTATCAGCCAGCCCTTTCAGTACCATGTCAACTACCATAGGATTTACCAGCCTTGGGACTCCTACAAGTGATAAAGTATTTTTGTATCACATTATGATATCATCCAAGCCTTTATTAAGTGGTGGTAATAAGGCTAGTGCTTAAAAAGCTGCCCTCAAATCAATAATTATGAGACAAAGGTTAGATGTAATAAAATCTTTTGAAAAAAGTCAAATGCCCTCCATAGTATGCTGTGCCATTCATTTAGATTAAAGGAATCTGAAAAATATTAGAGATAATGCTCAGAAATAAAAAGCATCCTTAAAGTAAAAACATGCTATACAGTGAAGGGAGATGCACTCTGAGAACTCATATGCCTCTCTCACTTTACATTTATTCCTATGAAAAAATATTCTTGAACTGAGTGTATGCGTCTCTCTCATAAACAGTATTCTTTCTTTTCAAGTGTGTCATTACTAGAAAGAGAAATAACACAGAGCTAAAGGAATACGCTTAAAGGTACATGTCTATCTACCATACCCCTTCTTCTCTTACCCTGTAAGGAAAGCAAGACTTTAACGTCTTCCTAGGGTCCTTCGAAGGGGAAAAAGGAGCCTGGAAAGAGGTGGGAACATCAAAAATTGGAGAAAATGCCTCCTTCCCAATGGGAGCTATAAGTAACTATAAAGTAAGAAGTAACCCTTATCCCCACTTCTAGGTGACTAGACTTGGCCTGGGCCCTGCTCCTCAAGTGATAAACCTATCCCTTAGATGAGTTTTTTTTTAAGCTACGGGCTGCCATCCATTAGTAGGTCATGAAAGAAATAAATGGGCTATGACCAGCATTTGTTAAAAAGGAAATAGAATAGGATAAAACAACAAAATATCAGAGTAAAGCACATATTCGGATTATTGTTTTCTGAAACATTTTTTCACATATGTTTTGGGTGGCAATGCAAATTTATTTATACTGTGTACTGAAAATCACTGCCTTGGGTAACAACACTGCACTGACCATTGCTGAGGAGGAAATATTTCCTCCAGTATTCTTCCTGTGCAGGAGACCCTGGTACCCAGAAGATTTATTCATCACCTATAACTGCTGACCAAGTTAAAAGAACCATCAGACCTTGAAGAGAATCTCAAGGCAATACAACAAATTTTTATGGATCTAAATAAAACAGTAATTCATTATATTGTTTCCTTCCTATGAGTAATCAATACTAGACACCTGCTGTTTCCATAGTGTACTCTGAGATCATTTCCAGAATTCAGTAGATTTCCAACATTAAACATCTTCAACCAGGACCATTAAATGAATATAAATTTGACTTACTTTCCCTGGATCTCTTCTAGTAGCTAAATTTCTAACAATGGCATTAGTAATTTTTAAAAGAAAAATGAGATATGCATTTAAATGTAACCTGGAAGGATATCAGGAACAAATAAGATGAACCAAGTCACAAATATCCAAAAAATGGAACTCAGCAGAAAGACTGTTGGTAAGTACATAAGGCTCTTATACCCGACCAAGAACCTACAAGAAAAAAAAGATAAAGTATTAGTGAAAATAAGCTCAAATCATATTAATTTTAGCTCTTAAGTAATAATAGTAATAATAATGATGCCCTCACATAACAACAACAGCTTTCACTGAGTGCTATGCACCACTTTCCATGTGGTAACAGAGTTACACACCATCATCACCCCATTTTACATGTGAGAAAACTGAAGCACCGGCACCTCATAAAGTGAATGTTCTAGTTCCCACGATTAACTTATACATTATTCCATTCCCAATAACTTTATACTTTCAAATCTTTTTTACTTCTATTGCAACATATATTTGTATTTCTTTCTTTTCTGGCATATCATATTTTCAAATACTCCAAAATGCAAAAATATAAATCCTTGGAGATTCACCTTCGCATTTAACAAGCTTTCTTCTAGAGGCTAGCAGTGTATTTTTGAAACATACGGATGCACACAACCTTGAGCACTTTCATCCTACAAACAGCTTGCAAAGCAGACCCTCGATGTAAGAAGACACATAAAGGCTAACGGTGAAACTAGTCATCAAACACCAACCATCTCGCTGGGGTCAAAAGCAACTTGGAAGTCCACATATAACTTACTCAAACATTTAATATTGTTGTTTCAAATGAAAAGATGTGCCTTTTACAATAAATACTCGATATAGTAAATCAGTGCATGAATAGAGTTTACCTGGATCTACTTTAAAATTTATATCAGAAAAAAAAAGGTTGATGATAGATATTAAAGGGTCTTTAAAAAGCTATCAAGATCATAAACACAATTATGATAAAACAATATTTGACAACAACTAAAGATCCCAAACCTCAGGTCCCCAGTATGCTGCCAGAATAGGCCAAATAGAGCCCATGTAACCTCCATGGCATGGCTTGTCTGAGATTTTGCAGATGTTTGACCTAATTAAATGGTGCAGTGAACCACCTAGTTTTAACAGCCTGCTACTACGACCTGTCTACTTCTAACAGGTATCTCATAGCAGCCTGGATCAATAAGCAACCTCCCGTGGAGCCTAATAATAGTGGAAGTTTACAGCTGCTTACCTCCGTGAAACTGGGACTCTATAGAGTGGGAGAAATAAAAGCAGTTGCCATATGAATTTGTCTCCTATTTGAATAGTGTACATATGCTAAGCCTAGCGTATGAAGCCCTCAACCCGCAAACAAAAGTTTCCATATAAATTTTTTGTAATGTGAGTTTCTATTAAAACAAACAAAATCTCAAATGCCCCTATCCTAGGTGAGTAGATATAGCCAGTCTTTGCTTTCTCTCTGGAAAAAAGAAAAAGTGATGATTGTAATTTGGCTTAAAATTTATCTGAAGACCAAGTCAACCCAATTAGTGGAAAATAAATGAATATCTCTAACTTATAAGTTTTCTGAATAGCAGACAATTTTAGGCATTTTGCTATTTTTCAGAAATTTGAACTTTTATTTAACATTTAAATTCATTTCCAGCCTACTGTCCTGCTCTTGAGTGATTAAGAGGTAAAATTCCTCTAATGCTTTGTTTTTTGTTATAACAAAAGCAACTCATGCTTATTCTACAAAACGCTGGTAATCAAAAGAAGGACACAGAAATACTCATAATCACACCCTGAAGAGAGCAACACAGCACTTCCTTCCAGATTCTCTTTTATGGATCATCATCGTTACATTTTCCTTTCAGTGACTGAAAATGTTCAGCAGGAGAGACAAGTGTCCTGCTTGTATGAGCCTTACATTCCAGGAAACAGTGATTAAGTGCCATGAAGAAAATACAATGGGGTGATGCAGTACAGTCAGTCAGGCATGGCCTCGCTGAGGAGGGGACGCTGGAACTGAGGCCTGACTGACGTCTCCCGCTATGCAACAATATGGTATCAGAACCCTTCAGACAGAGACACAAGCAAGAGCCAAGGCCAAAGGTGGGAATGAGCTTGACGTGTTTTAGAAACAGAAAGAAGGACGGAGGGCAGTGAAGGGAAGAGATGATGTCAGAGGGGAGGGAATGAATTACATAACATCTCACAGGCAAGGAGTTTGGATGTCATTCTGAGAACAAGGAAAAGCCACTTGAGGGCTTTACACAAGGAGAAAAGACAGAAACTGGTTTGCCTTTTTAAAAGACCACCCTGATTGCCAAGTGAGGAGGAACTACAGCGGGTAAGAGATGGAATCGGGAGACCAGGTGGGAGGCTTGGTCTAGGGTGCCAGCTGAGGAGAGGCAGAGAGTAGACCAGCTGGGGCAGAGCAGGAAGGACTTGGTAATGTGCTGAGTGGGGGAAGTGAGGAGAAAGGAAAAACAGAGGAGGACAGTAATCCGAGGATGGTACCCCTTATTCACGTGAGGAACTGGGTGCCATTCTACTGGGAAAGGGAGGAGAGAAGAGATTGGGGTGTGACATGATTATTGAGTACGGTGTGTCGGCCACCGTTCAACCACTGTATTTGTATTAACGATGAGGTAGGCATTGTCACAATTTTCATCCTCATTTTATAGATGAAGAAATCGAGGCACAGAGAGGTAAACCAACTGGCTCAAGGTCAGACTGTTATGTGGTAAAGCTTGACTTGAACCCAGGCAATCTTTATATATATCATGTACGAATATTTTCCTAAAAATAGAACCATACCATAGTTACTATTTTATAACTTCCTGTGATTCAATTAGGTTGTTTCAACTAAAAAACATTAAGAGCAAAAGTAACTAGTTTACTAGTTTAGATTTAGAATCTAGATTTAGAATTTAGAATAGGAAAAAACAAAATTTCTGAAAAATGGGCAAAAATGCTTCAAGATGCAAAACAGTTACAAAAATCTCCCCATTATTCACTGAGATTAACAATTCAAAAAGTGAGCTAGGATATTTATTTTCCACCAATTGTCAATGCAGTTAAATTACTGGATTGACCAGTTTGCTTTCAGTCAAATCATATGCCAGCAAAGCTCTTCCCTCCCACCCTGAGGATGTTTCTACGTGATAAGTAACATGCATAGTTCAATAAAAATCTGCAACTCCAGCTAACCAGCAATAGAAATAAGCACTCAAATTGGAAATGCTATAACCAGCCTTGCAAAGATTAATATACACACCTTGGAAACAAAGATGTCAGAAAAAACAATACTATTAGAAGAAATCCTTTTAAAAGCCAAGAATCTGAACTGAAGTCCAATATGTATCCAACAGCCCACATGGTAATCACAGAAAGCATCATCAGCAGGAAGAGCTATTAAGAGATTCAGAATTTTAGAACTTTATGGATTTTACCACCTAAGTATCTAATAATAATTAGTTCAACAGAAAAACTACTTCCTAAATATACAGTAACAATTAATACAACAGCAGAACACAGAATTTTTCTTCCAAATTGCAGATTGATAAATCTGAAGTTTGAGAAATTACAAATCTTAAACAATCTTTTAAAAGCCTTACATTAATAAAACATTGCTTAAACATGTTTTGTTTTGCTTTCTTCCACTCCAAGAAATGGTGATCTTTTAAGAAAAGTGTTGATGATAGCTGACATTTAAAAAAAGAATTTCTTTCAAACAGTATTATGTGTCAGAAAGCATAAAGCAAGACAAAAAGACCACACAAAAATCAACACACCCAAGATTCAACGAAGAGAGTATAAGAGTTCCAACCCGGGCACCGGATGGTGCCATCCCCTAATAAAGAAGGTTAGAAGGAACAAGTCTGAATTTTGTTTAGGGCACATGGAATTGTAGATGCCTATGGACGTCTAGGAGATAGCCAGGAGTCAGTCAGAAAAGCAGGCCTACCACACAGGAGAAAATCTGGTGTTCATCAGTATACAGGTGGGAAAACCAGGAATGAAGAGCATCCTGAGGACTGTGTGCAGGTAGAAAGGGGCAGAATCTTGGCCATCGGAAACACTCAAGGGTCAAAAAGGTAAGTCCCAAAAGGTAAGTAAGTAGAGTGATCAGTATGACCAGAAAGGCAGGATGAGAACCAGAAGAAAGGTTCCAGTAAAGCCAGGGGAGAGAGCTTCAAGAAGGGAGTAGTTCTCAGTGTCAAATGTCACATGGAGGCCAAAGACTTAAACATATCCTCAGGATGCTAATAATTCGGGTTTATTCTGAAAAGTTAAAAGAATGAAGCGTCTACAAACCAACAGTGTGGCTATCTGCATTGAAGCCAGGCACCACATCTGTACAATGCAATCCCTTAAGTGCAATATACATGACCTTGGAAGTAAGCAGGGCTCATGCAACAGCAAAGGGAGAAAATATATTCTGCCCTATCTTCTTCAATCTTTACTTCCCTGAGCCACGTTATGAGGATGGATAATTTCAAATGATATGAAATCTTTAATATGCTTCCAGTTCTAATTTGCATAACACAAAATGTGCAAGTCTAGATTTCTTTTTAAAAAAGGTAAACTTGGAATCTACAAGCAACATAATCTCAGTACAGAAATAACAATTAAATGTGGATCTCAAAATTTTAATCCCAGATACAGTACTCACAGATGAGCCACACTATTTCCTCATTCAACAAATATTCCAGTGTGTACCATATGCTAGGCACTGTTCCAGGCACTTAGGGGCGCATCGATGAATTTAAGGTCTTTCTCTCACGGGGCCTAAATTCTAGCAGGGGAAGACAGACAAATGTACTAACTGAATTTTACAGTATATAAAAAGCTGGACGGAAACCAATGTAAGGACTTCAGCATTTTTTTTTTTTTGCGGTATGCGGGCCTCTCACTGTTGTGGCCTCTCCCGTTGCGGAGCACAGGCTTCAGACGCACAGGCTCAGCAGCCATGGCTCACGGGCCCAGCTGCTCTGCGGCATGTGGGATCTTCCCGGACAGAGGCACGAACCCGTGTCCCCTGCATTGGCAGGCGGACTCACAACCACTGCGCCACCAGGGAAGCCCGACTTTGGCTTTTATTCTGGAGAAAGTGGGAGACATCATAGGATTCTGAGCAGATGAATGATAGTATCTGACTTACATTTTAAGATTCACCTGGCTGCTCTGTTGAGAAGAGACTAGAGGTGAGTAGAGGCAGGGAGATGTCAGACAGCTGCAGAAATCCACATGAAAGATAACGGTGGCTGGACCAAAATGCCATGGTAAAATGGTGAGAAGGGTCAGATTCTGGATATATACTGAGGGCAGAACTAGCCAATACGTTTTCCTGACGGACTGGATACGTGATTTGACAGAGAAAAGGCAAAGATAACTGGAGAGTGGGAGTTGCCACCTACTGAGATGGGGAAAGCTGTAGATGGAACAGTTAGGGACAGTGGGGAGGAGAGATCAGGAGCTCAGTTTTGGATGTTATGTTGATGATGCCTATTGGACAAATCAAGGCAGCTGGATATACAAGTATGGAAAGGTCTGAACTAGAGATAACTTTGGGCGTTGTCAACATAGAGAGGGCATTTAAAGCCATGGAAGTTCATGAAATCACCAAGAGAATGACTAGAAAGAACAGGGCACTCTACCAATAAAGGCGGGGGAGAGAGCAGAGGAGATGGCAAAGGAGACTGAGGAGTAACCATTACTTCTTTTTCTCTCCCTCCACATACCTAAATGCAAAATTGGTGTAGTATTCATGATGACCCTCTGCATAGAAATCCCATGCCTATTAATCTAGAATCATCCTGAAGGTATAATTACTAATTATTATTCAATAAGACGATGCTATCATATATGAAAACATTAAATAGTGAAATCAATTCAATACCCCATTTTAATAATTTTAATTATATTCTCTATTACAATTTAGATTTTGCTGGCCATTCGTGGAGCTTTAGAGCCATCTAGATAAGGACCAACAATAAATTGCCAATAAAAGTGCCAAATTTCCAACTGTGGGTTATGGGATGTGTGGGAAAGATATAATCAGCAGATATAATGCAGCACTAGGCCAACTCCCTGGTTTCCCCTGATGCCTTAAAAAACAAAAACAAATGAACAAAACAGTTCTTACAGCCCACAGAATAAGCCCTGAATGAAAGTACCTCGCATTTCTGCAGCCACCTCCAAAGTCTGAAATTTTTGTTGGCTCGCATTTTGGCCTCTGTTTTTAGCATATGCATAATGAGCCGATTTTTGTTTTGCACAGCCATATCAAGAGGGGTTTCTCCCTAAAAAAAAAGAGAAAAGTTCAATTATATTTTTGATATATCAATACCATAGATGCTAAACATTTTTAAAAACTCACCAGAATCACAGATTCACTGTATTTATTCCAAGGGTAGCCAACTATTATTGTTTATACTTATCTCGTGGTAACTGAAAACATATGTATAGCTTATCTTTATGTTAATTTATCAGTCTTCTAACTCAAGATATAATAAATTAAGGGAGATAAACACCTGGTCATACCTTAACATTTCGGATATCCAGGCTAGCACCAGCTTCCAAGAGTTTATCAACGGCATTAACATTTCCTGCAGCAACTGCCCAGTGAAGTGGAGTGTTTTGGTGTATTTTATCAACTACATTGAGAGAGGGATTAAACTTTAAGAGAAATCCGGTTGGTTCTGACCTGTCTCAAAACAATAAAACACCAAGAGATATTAGACAGCTGAATGATTTGAAGGGTAAATGTAAACAATGAAACTGTTTGCTAACATATCAATGAACCAATCAGTAAGTATTCTGAAAACTGAGGAACTTCTCTGTGCAGAGTTCCATTCTAGGTGCTAATACTGGAGAGTTCCTGCCCCAAGAGACATCTATTAAGTGATAGTCTGCTATATAATGTAATTTTAACATCAATACTGTGGAATAACTGCTTTTGTTTTTCAAATTTTTCCTTTCATGTTGCTGTTCTATTGGTTAACATTTTTTTTACACTTAACTTCGGCCAACATTAAATGCTATGTTATTTATCCAATAAAAAAATTAAATGTACAACATTATATTTGAGGAGATAAACCAAAGCTAACTTCACATTCTCCCTCCAACCAATTACTGCATAAAGTGGTATAAATAATGTCCTAAAATATTTGTTTATCATAGAAAGTTATGGACTTGAAAGCAGAATTCAATGAAATATTTTTACTTTATCGTCAACACCTTCCCTTCTTTTATGACTACTCAAGAGATTCCTTTAATAAAACAATATTCTACCTTACTTATTCTATCAAGATTTTTAAACATTATACCTGACTTTACAGTTACCAGCAATGACAAAATGCTTTCTGACAAAATTCTACCCCAGCCCCACCTCTACATGAGCTAAAAGGAAATGGCATCAGAACTAACTCAGTTCCTAGGGGAGACATCTTAAGTAAAAGCAGAAATTAAGTACAACGTTGGAAACAAAACTGATACAGGGCAAACTGTAGCATGTATTTGAATAGAAGAATAACAGAAGTTGGACAATATGGTGATCAATAATCACAAGTGATGATCAATAATCACAATATGGTGATCAATAATCACAAAAACTTAAATATGTAAATAACTGATATGAACATATAAACATACTATTTTCATAGATCAGTTATAATTAATATTTTCAGAGCAGTCAACAATGTCAGAGAATCTCAAAATTTATTGTTTTCTGGAAAGTCTATTTCTCATCTACATTTCAAATTATGAGAGCATTTAAACCTGTAGCCATTCTCGAAAAATGTAAACTAAGAAATGTACGTCATGTTAATAAGTATATGTTGTGGAATCTCTACCTGTTCTGTAAGGAAATATTTTTTCTTATTAGTAGCTTTCAAACTTTTCCCCAAAGCTACCAGAAAACAGAAAACTTACTTCAATGGTGCTTTCCTAACTACAACTACATTAAAAGTCTATATCACAGTCACAAGATGGAAAATCTTACTTTCTTCCTCAGAATGTTGTGTCATCTCACAAGGACTAAGATACTTAAATTGCTGGATCAAGAGTCAGAATAAGGCAATTCAATTAAACTCACTTACCCAAGTACTTTGTGAGCTGATAACATGAGAGGTGTCTGCCCATTTACATCTGCCATATTCACACTCTGTTCAAAAAGAAGAGTCAATCAGCCTAACTGTAAACAAAGTCAAGATTCTGTCTCCTCTCTTAGTAGAAGTATCTCTTTAATACATTCAATACCACTAGTGTGTCTATAAGAAGGATTCAAATATCATTTGAATAAAAGAATGTTCTGCTTCACATCCATAGGGTTAAAATCCATTGATCCCTACAAAACTTTTTAAAGGGAAAATCTGAATATATGCTTTTAAATGTCGTATGCTGTGAGTGGAAGAGAGCTAAGGGAAAGAGAAAAATGTTGATAAACACCATCAAATATGAGACAGTAGAGACCTTAGAAGTCACTTAGTTTAGACTTTAACCGACACATTAATTCATACTACCCCCTCTTACACAAAGTCATCCAGTCTCTACTTAAACACTTCCAGTAATAGTGAACTCTCGATCTTCTGAGGCAACTTGCAATTTTGAACTTATGTTTCAAAAAGTAAAATATGAAAAGTTCTTTTTTATTTTCTAGAATATAGAATAAAAGGGAAATCATACCTCCAAGAGGATATGCTTCTTTTAATAAAATGGACCCACATTTGAGGTATATGATACCTCAACCAAGCCAAAAAAAAAAAGTCAATTACTGAATATTCTTATGGGCCTTGGAGGAATAAGCCCAAAGAGAAGCAGAAAAGATGACTTGTCGTACAGCTTTCCAAAATGAGACCCAAGAAGTTATAATTATTCTACTTGAGTTGAAGAGAAAGTGCTTATTTGAAGAGAACACAATCATCCCAACAGCATTTGTGCAAACATGTTTCCACGCCTGTTACAGACGAGACTACTGATATATAAACTACTTGCTACCAGAAAGCATATCCCAGGCAAGTAGAGCTGACATTGAAACTCCCTCCGCCAGCAACCTATAATTTAACCAGTGCCATACATGGATGCCACTTAAGGCAAGCCATTTTTCATGGATTTACTTTAGGGAACAATAAGAAACATACATTCAAATTGGTCTCCACTTGGACTTAAATAATGCAAGCAAATGATGGGTTAATTTAGTGATCTGACTACCATTTCCACATTCAATTAGAAGAAAAATACAGGCTTTGAAGTCATGTTTTTGAACAACCCTGCAAATTACTTGGGATCATAAGGAAAACTATTATAGGCTTACAAGTTTCAGAAACATCTATTATATGTTACTGAGCTAAATGACCTATCCTTTTTGCTCCAATGAAGCTGGAAAAGCAGTATTCAATAGCTAGACTTACTGAGGCTAGTATTTGAATATTTGGATATCTGTAACTTCTACTTTAAAAATGAGGGCAGAAAAAAAAAATGAGGACAGACTGCTAGTAATCATCCTCTGAATCCCTTCAGATTTACAATAGCTGGAGTACAAGAAACATTTCAAAACATACCTGTCCTTTTGAGATGAGATATGCTATAATGGGCATATGTTGAAATAACACTGCCAGGTGGATGCTGCTGAATCCCTCTCCATCGATAAGAGTGGGGTCTGCACCATACTGCAGTAATAATATGACCATAGGTAAATGCCCTTGTCTGGAAAGAAAGGACAAAAATTATACTGTATTCTGTCACGCAAAAAAGAGAAAAATTCAGGGAGAAACCAATGTTCCTAAGACACGAAGGATTTTGGTTGGATTTAAAGAGTACTGCCTAACAATACACAGATTTTTAAAACACTGGAGATTCTCTAAATGTCTTTCACATAGATGCTCCAAACTTAGAACTATCTGGACGGTCCTTCTTGAGTGCAGGTAATAAACTTAATAACCTCCCAATCTACCTTAAATCTTATGTGTAAGATTACTACCATGTGTAAATAATTTTACATAACTAATGATAAAAATGGAAATTAAAAACCACTTAGACTTTACTGCTGCTATTTTAAAAACAAAAAATAATCATGAAGCAGATATGCCACAGCGTAACATTCACAGACTGCAGGTATACTATAATAATCTTTTTCTTAGGAACTACATATTTCTCTTTGAATATGGCTCATTTCTCTGTAAAGCACTGTACCTCAGTAGCTTAACAGGGGGATGAGCTAACCCCAGATTCCTCAAAATTCTTGGCTATGGAGAAAAGATCCAATTCCTTGCCTTAAATGAACAATTATTCACTTCACTTTCAGGTTCACATCAATCCACAGAGAGAATGGAGTTAAAATGAAAGATGAAGAAGTTGTTAAGTATCCACACAGACACTTACTAACTTCAGCTTCAGATGCCAACACATACGAGAGAAAAGAACTGATTGAGTTTACACTCACTGAACTACCACTTTTATCCATGTGATCAAATATTAAACATATTTATTTTGATTATAAAATATAATACATATTTTTGATTATAAAATATAATACAAATATTTGAGGTTGAGCATCATAGTGAAGCCCCAAATTAAACACAAAAACGTCATCTCTGGAAACTCTTTAAAACTGTAATTTATTTATTTATTTTTGAATGAAGGGATAAAATGGAAAGAAAGCCTTGCAAATGGTCTGTAACTGCAATTTTCAATATGGACTACTAGTCATATACAGCTATTTAAATTCAAATTAGTTAAAATTAATTAAAATTAAAAATTCCATTCCTTAATTGCATTAGCCACATTTTGCATTTCATGTATGGCTAGTGGCTACCTTACTGGACAGCACAGAATAGAACATTTCCATCATCACAGAAAATTCTACTGGAAAGTGCTGGTCTGTAATATTCAGAAAATGAGTAAGTCACTTTTGATTTTGAACAGCAATTTCAGTATTTAAAGAAACCTTTACCTGATGGCCCAGTGAAGAGGAGTTGAATTTAAATCTCCGCCCAACTGATCTACCACAGCACCTTTCGAAATATAAAACCTGTTAAAAGCAGACATAAATGAAAATAAGATTTAAAACTTAAAATTCATACTAAGAAAGAAAACATCAATTTTTCTTAGTAATAAATGTATTAGAAAACAGAAATTATAATAATACCCCTCCCTAAAAACACTCAGATCTACAGAGGTCTGAAAGATTCACACAACAGCATCAAACAGATCCCTGGTGAAATATTCTCATCATGTTAAGTAGTTACTCCTGCTGTCACGAGCATTCCATGACAACTATACACCAAACACGTAATAACGACCCTCTGCATATTCTAACCACCACAACACTCTTGAAATGGTTTATATTCAAAAGGTTTCTATTACAGATATTCTACTTAACTGGCAAGAAGAAAGGTAAAACTATGTCACTGCTAACAGTTTAAAATTAGAATTACTATGTGGGAATGAATTCTAAAAGTAGGTAGCAAAAAATTAATTCAAAATCCTTTTGGAGAAGTTAGACATTTTGAGCATTTCACTCTCTATTTTGGGGGCGCAGATGGGATACACTGTATAAAGTGAAACTATAAAGTCAAGAGACTTATTTTCTTCAGTGGTTTACAGGAATTAGTCTCGTTATTTCAAAGTTGTGCTTCATATATATTATCTAAACTATACATCAGTTTATTTCCACAGAAAAGGAGTTTGCTTGTGAGTCTGTGTATCTGTTTATTCTAAACTTTAGTATATTTCTACTTTTTTAAACCTCAAGAATTTTAAGTACGTATAATACAAAACATATACACATTCACATACATACATATTTTACATGCTAAGGTATAAAACAAAGAAAAAACAAAAACAATGGGTAGGCAGTAGTGCTTTATGAAGGGGAACTATTTTATACAATCCTACACATACCTACTTTAAAATGTATTCCATATTTAATTTTGTTTTTAAAGTTAAATTATTCCCCTACCTAACCATTCCGCCTGGCGTTATTACAACATAAAATATTTCAGTGATTCTTTTAAACTAGATGAAACTATCTGTTCTATCCTGGAAAATGTGGTATGCTTTCCCTTTTCAAAAAGTGTTCAATTTCATTGCCTGAACTCTATCTTTATGATGGGTCTCTGTGGCTCTCTCTCTCTGGCTGCATTGGGTCTTTGTTGCTGCGCGCGGGCTTTCTCTAGATGTGGCGAGCGGGGCCTACTCTTCGTTGTGGTGCGTGGGCTTCTCATTGCAGTGGCTTCTCCTGTTGTAGGGCACAGGCTCTAGGCACGCGGGATTCAGTAGCTGTGGCACGCAGGATCAGTACTTATGGCTCGCGGGCTCTAGAGCACAGGCTCAGTAGTTGTGGCGCACGGGCTTAGTTGCTCCGCAGCATGTGGGATCTTCCCAGACCAGGGCTCGAACCCCTGTCCCCTGCATTGGCAGGCGGATTCTTAACCACTGCGCCACCAGGGATGTCCCCTGTGGCTTTATTTTTAATTTTCCTTTTGGGGCCAGTGAGAGTCCTGCTCCAGACGATCTCTGAGGTCCTTTTCAATACTATGATAACCAATGTGCATGGCACAAAGTTTCAAATATTCATTTACAGTAAAGGATTAGAGATGGTTCAACTAATATATCCCATCTTACTTTACAAGATCCAGCCTGTTGTTAATAGCAGCCCAATGAAGAAGCGACACATTTTCTTTGTCTGGTTGCCTGACATCATATCCTGCTTCCACCAACTCTTTACATCGTTCAAAAATCCCATATCTGAAATAAGAAAATGCATAATTGATACCATTAAAATAATTTCAAATATCAAAATTTCTTCCTTTTACCATGTCTTTATCCCATCTGTCTTTCAGCCAACATAGAAATACAATAATTAACAAAGATATTCCCAAAGAGGACAGATTATAAAGCCAAACAACAAAAGTAAACCTGGCTATTGAATGATCAGATTAATCCATTTGGAGCTGAACTTGATTTTCTTAAATAAACTTTAACATTCACATTTGCCCTCTTTCAATAAATTTCATTTGATTTTCCACTAGGAATGCACCAGGAATACATGGTGTTGATTCTGTATGACAATCTTATCCCTGAATCAAACCAAGTCCAAGCAATGACCTCACAATAAGGAAGAGAGACTAAAAGCAAACTTGGAATGGGATAAATTCAACAATAAAATATGCACACAGTATAGGTATAGAAAAGGAAGGAATGATTAGCCCTTCCTGAAGGAGATGGAACCTGATATACAAGCTATGTTTTATAGGGTGAAGGGAAGACATTTCAGGCAGAAGGAATAGCACGTACGAAAACCAGAGATATAAAACTGCGTGGATGTTTGGAGAAATATAAGCAATTTAGCACCACAGAAGCATTAGCATAAGAAAGGCAATGGCAAGAGATGAGGCTAGGAGAGGTAGGCAAAGACTGCATGAACCCTCTCTGCCATGCTTTGAAATTTAGACTTCAGAGTGCAAGGGGAAGCCACTGAAGGTTTTAAAGAGGAAAGCACTCAGACTTTGGGCTGTAAGAAGATCACATTAGTGGCAGTATGGAAGCTAATTCAAGGCCAAGACTGAGAGACCAGTTTAGAGGATCTTACAACAGAGACAGGAGAGGAGCAATGGGAGCCTAAAGAAAAAGAGGCAACAGGAATGTAAAAGGAGGGACAGACTGAAGGGATATTTAAGAGAGTTATTTAACTGACTCACTATCAGAATGAAAAACAGGAGAGAAATACCTCCTTTTCAATGCTAAAATAATTTTAAGAATCATTCATTAGCACAATTTCTTTTCCACAGAAACTATTAAGACCCACCAGACCATTTAGCACTTTCTCTGAAACTTACTTCTATTTAGAGGGACCTGAAAGTTTCGATATGTCTTCAAGGATCAAAATCAAACAAAATGGGGCTTCCCTGGTGGTGCAATGGTTGGGAGTCTGCCTGCCTCAAAAACCCAAAAATAACAAAAAAAAAAAAAAAAAAAAAAAAAAAAAATTTAAAAAAAAAAAAAAAAAAAAAAAAATCAAACAAAATGGCAGAATTGTCTCTATTTCCTACACTGTTAAATAACCTCTGCCTCACCAAAACGTGTGTGTGCGCCTGTCTGTCTGTCTTTATGGCATTTTTTAAAAGATGGAGGTACCCATTTGACAATGCTAAGTGAAAATATTAATAAGAGAATGAATTGTTGATAATGATACATATGTATTGGGGTGGCCAAAAAGTTTGTATGATGTTACAGAAAAACCTGAATGAACTTTCTGACCCAATATTTATATTCTCCATCTTTTAAATATCAACTTTAACATTTTACTGGAAAAGAAATACTCCCTTTACACGAGAAATATAAAAAGTACACAATAATTAGGATTTTGGTGGTTTAGAAAATACAAAAACACCTATCCTAGCTGGCTCTCTTTCACCCTTCCCAAATACTACCTAAATATATTCTCACAACCACTTAAAGTCCAAGACCTGAAGAAAATTTGGGGAAATATACAAAACGTGAGTTTTTATTGATATTCCCTGTGAATACAGCCTAATTTCTCACACTTATCATTACAGAGCTTTATTGGTTGCAGAGAAACATTTAAATATTTCCATTTTAATTAAAGCAAATACCTATTTACCTTAAGACCACCCTCATATTCATATAAATATAATAATACAAACAATATCAAACAATATTCACCTAAAGTAGTGGTTCCCAGAGCCTCCAGAGTTCATAAAATTAGTAATTAGAATATTCAAATAATTGTCAATAACTTTTTAACTAACATAAGCAATACATGAGTCTACATTAAAGCCAAACAGGTTAACTAATCACCAAACATCTTTGCTTTTGACAGAAATTATATCAAGTTAGTACAGTAACATTAGTTTCTTTCATGCAGATTAGAAGCTCTGATGGGCAGGCTTATATTTGATTACTAAGAAAATGGATTACTAATTCACATAATCTGACAGATAAAATATTTCAAAATATATTCAATGGCAAGAGGTGGAGTAGATGTTAACAATCAATGAGATCCACAAGGGTGAAAACGTTGGAAATGGTTTAATGCAAAAACCCACAAATGGAGATGTTAAGGGGAAACTTTCAAAACATATTTCATTTTCAGTGCAAGCAAAATAACCGACTATAGTTTCAAGTGGTCAGAAAACCTACTTCTATTTTACTGACTTTTTTCTAGTGCACCCAGAACAACAGGTACATAGAAAGTACTCAATAAATAAATGTTTAAACTACACACCAATGTGTGAGTTGATATTTTTCTATCCCATCTTCATATTTAGGTTGTAGTACATTTTAAAAGATTCAGATTTGTGTTTCAAACTCAGGGTCTAGTTTTAGTGTCATTTAAAACCATTCATTCAATCAACAAACATTTATTGGGCACTTAATAGAAGACAGAAACTGTAAAAGTACTGGGGTTACAAAGATGAAAAAGACATGCTTTTGCTCAGAAGTTGCTCAGGATCTAATGGGAGAGACTAATAATTAACAGCTAAGCTGTACTGTATTAAATGCTCTGATGTTGGTATGACAAACATACTATCATTGGAGAATGAAGGGAGGAAGGTGTACACTGGAGTGCCATGAACCACACATGCGTCATTATAACAATTCAACAGAACCTAAGGATAAAACAAAACACTGGGAAGACTTACTGAGTAGCTTTTACAATGTCACAGTTACTAGAATCCTCTATAAGAGGAAGAGCTTCTCTCGCCTTGGCAAGTTCTTTGTTTTCATGTGCACAGACTTCGTGTCGACCAAATCCTGGAGGGTGGGGGCTGTGGCTGTGATTCCTGCACTGAAGAGTAAGAGTAATTTGACAAGGTTCAGTAAGAGAATTAATGTCACATTCAATTACATCATGAAGCACTTGGTACTATCAACAATATCTATTAATTAAAAGATTATTTTTTCAGTCTTAGAGGTATATCTTACAGAAGATTTTCATTTTAATTCTACCCACTAGGATTAGAAGCTTAATATTAGAAAATTCCAAATTATATATTTTGTCGTAAAACAAAGGTCATCTGCAAAAGCACCAATGGATTTTGCTACTTTTAGTAGGTAGAGGGTCATGGGTATTGACAGTAGGCCTCTGCTTCAGGGAGTCGTGGTAGACACACCCTAAGGATACCTCCCAATGAATCAAGTTCTTGAATATGTATAACTGGAGTCCCAGAAGAGGAAGAGGAAATAGTTTTAAATATTTGACTAAACAATAGACAAAAATCTTCCAAATTTGGTGAAAATTATAAACACACAGCTCCTACAAGCTCAACAAACCCAAGCAGAACCAACCTCATAATATTACACCAAGGCATATAATAATCACTTGAAACCAATGATAAAAAGAGCAGCCGAAGGAAAAAGACATATTATGTTCAAAAAAACAAAGATAAGAATGAATTCAGACTTCTTATCAGTAAGTACCAGCCAGAAGACAAAAGTAAAACAGTTTAAAAAAGCTGAAAGAAAAAACTAAACCTGGAAACACCAACAAAAATATTCTTGAAAAATAGGGGTGAAATATACACTTTTTTCAAACAAACAAAAGCTAAGAAAACTGCCAACAGACCTAATGCTACAAGAAATGATACAGGACGTTCTTCAGGCTAAAGGAAAATCATAACAGATGGAAATCTGAACCAACACAAAGGAATAAAGAGTGATAGAACTACATGGGTAAATATGTATAATTATGTGGGTAAATGTAACACACTTTTTTACATTTTTTAATTCCTTGATGATAATAGAGAAACAGAAATACACTGTCATAAGAGATGTTATAACAGTATTTGCAGAAAGACAGCGATAAGTTAACGTGTATAATGTTAACCCAAGAGCAATCTCTAAACAAATAAAACAAAGTCATATAATAAGCCAATAGCAGAGATAAAATAAAACACTTAAAAGACACTCAATTAATATTCTTTTAAATGCAGGAAAAGTAGGGAAAAAATGAACAAAAACAGAGAAGGAAAAAACATACAAGATAATATATTTATACTTAACTATATTGATAATCACATTAAATACAAATGGTCTAAAGAAAACCAAATGAAAGACAGAGTTTGTTAGATTGGATTTTTTTTAAAAAACTACATATTGTCTACAAGAAACCTACTTTAAATATAAAAACATACATAAGTTAAAAGTAAAAGGACAGAAAAATATATACCATGCATAAAGGAATACTAAGCATAAGGAATGTAGTGGTTATATTAGTATAAGACAAAGTAGACATCCGCACAAGAAATATTACCAGAGATGAGGAGGGACACTGCAAAATATTAAAGAAGCCAATTTATTAAGAAGCATAACAGGGACTTCCTGGTGGTCCAGTGGTAAAGAATCTGGCTTCCAATTAAGGGGACATGGGTTCGATCCCTGGTCAGGAAACTAAAATCCCACATTCCGCAGGGCAACTAAGCCCACGCGCCACAACTACTGAGCTCACGCATCTCAAAGAGAGAGCCCACATGCCACAAACTACAGAGCCCACGTGCTCTGGAGCCACAACTAAAGAGAAAACCTGCACGCCACAACTAGACAGAAGCCCACGTACCGCAACAAAGATCCTGCATGCCACAACTAAGACCCGATGCAGCCAGAAAAATAAAGAAAATAAATAAATAAAGTTTTAAGTGACTTAAGGAAAAAAAGACATAACAATCTTAAATACATATGCACCCAAAAGGAACTTTAAAATTCATGAAGCAAAAAAGAAAAATAGAAAGATTCACAATTAAAGTTGAATATTTTAATACTTCTTTCAGCAACTGATGGAATGAGTAAACAGAAAACCACACTGCATAGAGAAGAGGAGAGAAATCAGAAAAGGACAGAGAACACTTAACACTATCCACCAACTGGATCCAGCTGACATTTTCATAAAATTACATCCAACAAGAGAAAAGATATTGTTTCAAGTACACATTTAACACTCAGCAAGACAGATAATACATTGGGCCATAAAACAAGCCTCAACAACCTTAAATGGGTTGAATTCATACAGAGTATGTTCTCTGACCACAAATGGAATTCAATTAAAAATCAAGAGATTACTACAAGCAACTATGTGCCAATAAAATGGACCACCTGGAAGAAATGGACAAATTCTTAGAAAAGTACAACCCCCCAAGACTGAACCAGGAAAAAAACAGAAAATATGAACAGACCTATCACAAGCACTGAAATTGAAACTGAGAATAGAAATCTTCCAACAAACAAAAGCCCAGGATGAGATGGCTTCACAGGTGAAGTCTATCAAAGAGAAGAGCTAACACCTACCCTTCTCAAACTCTTCCAAAATGTAGCGGAGGGAGGAACACTCCCAAACTCATTCTACGAGGCCACCATCACCCGGAGACCAAAACCAGACAAAGATGTCACAAAAAAAGAAACCTACAGGCCAATATCACTGATTAACATAGATGCAAAAATCCTTAATAAAATACTAGCAAACAGAATCCAGAGCACATTAAAAGGATCATACGCCATGATCAAGTGGGGTTTAACCCAGCAATGCAAGGATTCTTCAATATACACAAATCAAACAATGTGATACACCATATTAACAAACTGAAGGATAAAAGCCATATGATCATCTCAATAGATGCAGAAAAAGCTTTTGACAAAATTCAACACCCATTGATGATAAAAACTCTCCAGAAAGTAGGCATAGAGGGAACCTACATCAACATAATAAAGGCCACATATGACAAACCCACAGCCAATATCATTCTCAATGGTGAAAAACTGAAACCATTTCCTCTAAGATCAGGAACAAGTCAAGGTTGCCTACTCTCACCACTAGTATTCAAAATAGTTTTTGGAAGTTTTAGCCATGGCAATCAGAGAAGAAAAAGAAAAGTAACCCAAATTGGAAAAGAAGTAAAACTGTCACTGTTTGCAGATGACATGATACTATACGTAGAGAATCCTAACGATGCTACCAGAAAACTACTATAGCTATCTAATGAACCTGGTAAAGTAGCAGGATACAAAAGTAATGCACAGAAATCTTTTGCATTCCTATACACTAAGGACAAAATGAACTAAATGTAAGGCCAGACACTATCAAACTCTTAGAGGAAAACATAGGCACAACACTCCATGACATAAATCACAGCAAGATCCTTTTTGACCCACCTCCTAGAGAAATGCAAATAAAAACAAAAATTTAAAAATGGAACCTAATGAAACAAGCTTTTGCATAGCAAAGGAAACCATAAACAAGACCAAAAGACAACCCTCAGAATGGGAGAAAATATCTGCAAACAAAGGAACTGACAAAGGATTAATCTCCAAAATATACAAGCAGCTCATGCAGCTCAATATCAAAAAAACAAAAAAACCGAATCCAAAAATGGGCAGAAGACCTAAATAGACATTTCTCCAAAGAAGACATACAGATTGCCAACAAACACATGAAAGGATGCTCAACATCACAAATCATTAGAGAAATGCAAATCAAAACCACTATGAGGTATCGCCTCACACTGGTCAGAATGGCCATCATCAAAAAATCTACACACAATAAATGCTGAAGAGGGTGTGGAGCAAAGGGAACCCTCTTGCACTGTTGGTGGAAATGTAAATTGTCCTCCCTATGGAGAACAATATGGAGTTTCCTTAAAAAACTAAAAGTAGAACTACCATACGACCCAGCAATCCCACTACTGGGCATATACTCTGAGAAAACCATAATTCAAAAAGAGTCACATACCACAATGTTCACTGCAGCTCTATTTACAATAGCCAGGACATGGAAGCAGCCTATGTGTCCATCGACAGATGAATGGAAAAGAAGATATGGCATATATATACAATGGAATATTACTCAGCCATAAAAAGAAATGAAATTGAGTTACTTGTAGTGAGGCAGATGGACCTAGCATGTCACACAGAGTGAAGTAAGTCAGAAAGAGAAAAATAAATACTGTATGCTAATGTATATATATGGAATCTAAAAAAAAAAAAGGTTCTGATGAACCTAGGGGCAGGACAGGAATAAAGACGCAGACGTAGAGAATGGACTTGAGGACACAGGGAGGGGGAAGGGAAGCTAGGACGAAGTGAAAGAGTAGCACTGACATATATACACTGCCAAATATAAAATAGATAGCTAGTGGGAAGCAGCTCCATCACACAGGGAGATCAGCTCTGTGCTTTGTGACTACCTAGAGGGGTGGGATAGGGAGGGTGGGAGGGAGATGCAAGAGCAAAGGGATATGGGGATAAATGTATAAATATAGCTGATTCACTTTGTTATACAGCAGAAACTAACACAACATTGTAAAGCAATTATACTCCAATAAAGATGTTTTAAAAAAATCAATAACCAAACGATATGTGGAATATTCTCAAATATTTGGAAACAAAACAACACTTTTCTAAATACAGTGAATTTTTAGCTTTAAATGCTTATAACAGGAAAAAAGAAGAAACTAAAATAAATGATCTAAGCTTTCATCTTAAGGATCTAGAGAAAAAAAAATTAAATCCCAAGTAGACAGAATGAAGGAAACAATAAAGATAGGGAAATCCATGAAATATAAAAAAGAAAAAAATGCAGAAAATCACTGAAACCAAAACCTGGTTCTTTGGAAAGAATAAATCAATAAAATTGATAAAGCTCTAGTCAGACCGATCAAGAAAAAAGATGTCAATGACAAATAGCAAGTTTAAAAAAGGGGACATCATTATAAGATTCTGCAAATATTAAAAGGGTAATAAGGGGCTTCTGTGAACATCTTTATGCCACTAAATTCAACAACCTAGGTGAAATGCATAAAATATCTCGAAAGACACAAGTTATCAAAATGGACTTAAAAAGAAATGAGTAGCACTCTATCTATTAAAGAAATTGAGTTCATAATTTTAAAACTTCCCATTAAACAAAACAAAACAACTCCAGGCCCACATGACTTTTAACTGGCATAGTCTATGAAAACACTCAAGGAAGAAATGATACCAACTCCTTCAGAATACAGAGGGACTGCTTCCCAGCTCATTTTAGGAGGCAGCATTATCCTGATACTAAAACCAACAGACATAAGCAGTAAAGAAAACTATAGACTCAATATCCTTCATGAACACAGATGAAAAGATTCTAAATGAAATATTAACAAAACTGTATTCAGTAATATATAAAAAGGATAATATACATTACAACCAAGCTTAAACATTTCAAAAGAAATCAGTGCAATTCACCATATTAACAAAATAAATATACTCATTTCAGTAGAATAAGTATTTGACAGAATTCAACACCCATGCATAATAAAAACGCTTAGCACACTAGGGAAAGAGGGGAACTTCCTCAACCTAATCAGGAGCATTTTTAAAAAAATCTACAGCTACCATACAGTCAATGGTAAAAGACTGAATGCTTGAACTCTAAAGACTGAAACAAAGCAAGGATGCCCACTATCACCACTTCTAATCAACAATGTACTGAAGACCTAGACACAATAATAGAGTAAGGGAAAGAAAAGTGCATACAGATTAGGAAAGAAGCAAATCCACCTTCATTTGCAGACAGCATGATCCTATACACAGAAAATCCTCAGGAATCTTTTTTAAAATTTACAATAGCATCAAAAATATAAAACACTTAAGATTTTATACTGTATCCAGCATTTTTAGTTGCATTTAAGGTGGAGGTTCACATCAAATATCTAGCAAATCATTCCTAGAGATCAAAACTGGCTTACTATTTTATAATCCCATCTTGTTCTTTACCATAAAGTTGTTACCTGGCTTTTATCCCCCTTATTCACCACAACTGTCTCTCTGACCAATTTTTCATTGTTTAAAAAAATTCTCAAAGGATGAATACATATTAAAAATAGAAAATTGAAGATACTTGAAATGATGTGCCTACATCAATTCTCCAGGAATTCCAAAAAAGATTTAACAAATAGTAGTTTTACTGAAGTAAGTCCATAACCCCTCAACAGGTTACTCTGAAGGAGCAAATCCTTTTGTTCTAAGTTACCTTACAGTTAAATTGACTTTTTGGTATATAGTTCTGTAAATTGTAACCACTACCGCAATCAGGATCCAGAACAGTTCCAACACCTCAAAAAACTCCCTCAGGATATTCCTTTTTAGCCACACCCTCTCCCTACCTCAAGTCCTGGCAACCACAGACATGTCCTTCATCACTAGTTTTACCTTTCCCAGAATGTCATACAATGGAATTAGACAGAACATAATCTAAGACTGGCTTCTTTCACTCAGCGTAATGCTATATGTTATTAATAGTTCCTTCCTTGCTATAAAGTATTCCATTATATGAATGTATCACCGTTTATCCATTCAAACCACTCACGTGGGTTGTTTCCAGCTTTTGGCAATTATAAATGGAGCTGTATAAACATTCATTTTGTGTGAACATATGTTCTTGCTTCTCTAAGAGTGAGACTGCTTGGCCCTCTGGTAAGTAGATGTTAAGTTTATAAGAAATGGCCAAACTGTTTTCCAGAGTAGCTGTACCACTCTGCATTGCCATTAGCAACGTATGAGAGCTCCAATTGCTCTGCATCCTCTCTGGCACTTGATACTGTCAGTATAATAGATGTGTAGTAGTGTCTCATCATGGTCTCAATTTGCATATCCCTAATGGCTAATGGGGCTGAGTGTCATTTCATGTGCTATCTGCTATCTGTATATCTTCTTTGGTGAATTGTCTAAGTCTTTTTACCCATTTTTAATTGGGCTATTTATTTTCTTACTGCTAAGTTTTGAGAGTTCCTTGTATCACCCATGCTAGACATAAGTCCTTTGTCAGATATGTGATTTGTAAATATGTTCTCCCAGTCTGTAGCTTACCTTCCCATTTCTTACATCTCTTTCATAGAACAAAAATTTTTAATTTTGATACAGTATAATGTATCAATTTTTTTCTTTTATGGATCATGCTTCAGGTGTCACCTCTAAGAACTGTCTTGGGACTACAACTCCTCTGTTCAGAGAGGAAGTCCTCCTGCCTCAGAGTTTCAGTGCCTGTGCTGCCAGGTGTCAGCTTTCCTGCTCCCTGAACCTGAACTAGAGGGCTTTTCCAGAAGTGCTCTCTCTCTGCAGGGATGCTCACTTCCAGGGTTCAAGTCCAGGGAGAAGGCGGTGGAAGAGAGGAGGGGACCCAGATGGGAAAAACGTAAATTAGTTCCTGGTTCAGTGGTTTTTTGAATTCTGGTTTTTTCCCCCACCCTACCCACTAAAATTTTCTTTTGGGAATCCTTAAATAGCTTTCTATCTAGTGCATTCAGTGGGACAGACAGGGTAGAGTGTGCTTTACTCCATCTTACCCAGAGCTAGAACCACAAATGCTTTTTTGAATACATAAGTTCCGATTTATCTGGTAAATTCAACCTCACTGCATGACACTCTTATTTTACACACACAAACACACACACACACACACACACACAGCTAAATAATAAACATATAGGTAGTTAGATTAAAACATAAATAAGAACATTACTTTTCACCATATCACAGTAACTATAATTACATCTAACTGGAAGAAGACAAGGGGTCAAGGAAAGAGCTGAATATACTATACTCAGAATTTCTCCAGCGTCAATAAACAGCAGATGTAGCTAAAACTGACAGAGAAATCAGTCTGCTTTTCATATAAAACTTAGACTTTTTAAATTACAAAATTTTTAAACTTTCAGTTTAAAACACCAGCAATACCAAAGTGAATAAAGAGTTGATAATCTGGACTCTTTCCCTTCCAATCTTGTACCAACAGAGATACTATTGTTAACAGTTTGGTGTATCCTTCCTCACTATGTGTATATACTTTAACATATATAACATTATACAGGATACATAGGTTTTTATCATTTTCTTCTTATAGTTAACAAAATTTATCCCCAAACATGGGATCCAATTATATAATTATTCATCAACTTGCCTGTCTCACCTAACAATATATCATGTACAGTGCTGTAGGTCAGTAACAAGTAATAGCTGAATACTATTCCACTGTATAGATCTAGCATAATTTATTCAATCATTTCCCTATTGTTAGACATGCAGGTTGATTTCAGCATTCACTCTCTAAACAACCCTATAATTAACATCCTGTACATTCTATAACACCAATTCCCCAACACAGGACTACTGGGTCAAAAAATATGTGTATTTTAAACATAAACAGATACTGACCTTCCCTAATTCACACTCCCAACAGGCAAGTATGTAAGTGTTCTTTTTCCCTACAAACCTCCTAAGTGAATATTATCAATCTTTTTACAATCTTGCCAATCTGATGGCTAAAAAAATGGCATCTTGCTTTACATTTGCATGCCCCTAGTTGCTAATGAATCTGAGTTTGATTGTTCTTTATTGGCTCTCATACTTTCTCTTTTGTGGGTTGCCTTTTCATAGTCTACTGTTTTTCTAGTGGATTGTCTATCAGTTTCCATTTATATATTAGGAAGATCAAGACTTTGTTTATATACAGACTTTTCATCACAAATAAATGTCACATATTATACAGATACAAATTTATTGCTTCTCATTATGCCTTAAGGCATGAAGGACATCAGCTTCACTTTTCATGCAGAAAGTTGAGGTGGATTACACATTTCAATGTAAAGAGCATTTATTTATTAAAAGCATTTATTTATTCAGCAATTAATTACTGTGTATTTATGATGTGCAAAGCATTATGCTAGGAAAACAGAAGATGTGGGTACATATCCTCCAGAAGTTTAAGTCTAATTGGGCAGCTAAGTCAGAGACAAAGAGCGATAAAGTGATAATGGAAGCAGTATGTGATTAAATGGCAAAAATGGGTGACAAAGACGAGAGAACAAGAGGTACTTTCTGTTCACGTCATCATTTTTTGTCCAAATCCAGATCAGAGTAAAACCTAAAAATGATTATATAAACTCAAAGCCTGTTTTCAAAGTCAATGGTCTCCAAAGTGAGGCAAGTGCACTCGAGGCCAAACACGCAGTGACCCATTAGGTAACGGAAGAAAATGTTAAAGCTGTTATAATGACTTTTCCTTTTTAAAAAAAAAAAAGAGGACAGGAATGCACAAAAATTTATACATTTGGCTTCTTTAAGATTTATGAATTCTGGGGGCTTCCCTGGTGGCGCAGTGGTTAAGAATCCGCCTGCCAACGCAGGGGACACCGGTTAGAGTCCTGCTCCGGGAAGATCCCACATGCCGTGGAGCAACTAAGCCCTCGCACCACAACTACTGGGCCTGCGCTCTAGAGCCCGCGAGCCACAACTGCCGAGCCCACGTGCCACAACTACTGAAGCCCACACGCCTAGAGCCCGAGCTCCGCACAACAGAAGCCACCGCAATGAGAAGCCCACGCACCGCAACAAAGAGTACCCCCTGCTCGCCACAACTAGAGAAAAGACCACGCAGCAACAAAGACCCAACAGAGCCAAAAATAAATAAATAAATGAATTTATTAAAAAAAAAAAAGATTTCTGAATTCGTAGCCCTGGCAGCCTCACTTAATCTGTATATCAAATAGGTCACTCCTCATGGTCTGTTTACAAGGTAACTTGGGGACAGAGTAAAAGTCCACACCCAGAGGGGTTACAGTGGGACCTTCAACATTTTGCAGTATACATCAGGCTAAGTAATTTTCAAGGTATAGTATCTCATTTTAACTACTTACTAATTTTAAAGTTACCCCTCCCAAAATGAGCAAGTGGCTTAAACTGATTCCTACTACAAAGAAGCCACGAACTGAAATAATGATAGTAAAAGTACAAGCAAACAAGAAAATGGCAGAGCTGACACTTCTCATAGCAGGTGCTCTTTACTGGCCACATAAAGTAGAAACAAAGACAATCTAAGCTGATCTAACAAAAAGCCAGCCTCCCTCCAAAAAAAATTACAAATTATCAAGAAGGCTGATTTGAAGCAGACTTACATTTACTATCTTTAATTCAAAACCTTACCATGAGTATATACTGAGCTATTCACTCATGAATACAATTTAGAAACACATTGTCCAATCCTACAGTAACATGCCCCATGACAATATGAATTTAGAGACTGGCTCCTTTCCCCAGGCCCCAGGTACATCAAACAGAGGGGAGCTGAACTTTTTAAGTCCCAGCCAACCACATAACACGGAATCATCCCCATTAACACATAAGTTAGAGTGATCAATGGCCAATCATGGACGGCAAACTGCAGTCAGTGGTACCTGGATGATGTGGACTGCACAGCTGGCGGCCTGAACTCCCAGCCAGCTTGCAGGGCACGTGCCACTCATCATTCCCTTAATCTCACAATACATGACGTTTTACAAAAATGAACATTTCAAATCCTACTTGTCACACTGTGGTTTTACTCTAGGGGTGCAAGCTCAAAACTGCTTTACTGATAGGAGTACATGATCAAAAAAGCTTAGCGGCCACAGCTCTAAGCTATGTCCTTTGCTCTAGATATCACTCCCTCCCAGGATTCTGCCATAAGAGCTACAGGTGAGAAAGGAGATGACCTGCTTTGGGGGAGGTTACCTTCAGAGACAGTCGCATAAAAATCTTTAAGGAAAACAACCATACATTCCCATCACAAAGATTAAAGCAAAGTTTGTCATGATACTATATCCTTCTTAGAAATTACTCTCTGGTTATCAAGAAATTGTTTTTCTAAGTACTCTCTAGTTGTTGCATTTTACCATGGTGAAAGGTAAACTCCTTGAGAACAAGGCCCAAGTCTCAGATTTCAAGCGGCTGTATGATGGTGGCTAATCATCTACCCGATTTTTGGCTTCAGTTTCTACATTTGTAAAATGAAAGGAGCACGTCAATATAGCTATACAGTTCTTTCCAAATCCATGTTGTATGGTTCTAAGAGGAGCTGTTACAGTAGCCATTATTGACATGTGTACTGGTAAAGGCATCACCGCATAAACAAACACCCTTTGTGGCAGTGGAAGCGTAACTGATGTATGGCTGCCTACAATGTTAAGGTAACAGAATAGACCAAGCAAATTCTTAAGACACCAGCAAACTCATAAGAGTTTTATTAGTGATTGCTTCACTAATAAAATACCACAGAAGTGATGCTCTGCCAGTTTGCAGGTTCAGGCCTCAGAAACTGGCAGCTTCCTCTTTCTGTCTCTTGAAATGCTCACTCCTGGAACCCAGCTACCATGCTGTCCAGAGGCCCAGGCCACATGTAGGTGTCCCTGCTCAAAGTCAGCATCAACCACCAGACATGTGAGTGAGGGAACCATCAGATGTTACCAGCCCCAGCTAGCAAGTCATCCCAGGTGACAAGTCTTTCCAGCAGAGGCTCCGGACATGGTGGAGCAGAAACAAACTATCCCTGCTTTGCCCTGGCCAAAGTCCTGACGCACAGTCCGTAAGCATGACAATGGCTGGTTTACACCACTATGATTTGGGATGGTTTGTTACACAGCAATAGATGACTGGAACATACTTAAGATATAAGAGATATTTCTCATGTGGAAATATCTTAAATCCAATTATATTTTCTAAATAGTAAATAAGTACTGTTAAAGTTAATTAATTTAAGAGAAAACCAAGATCTAGAAAACCATATTTAAACTCTGATGAGGGTCAAAATCCTGACAGATTATCAAATAAAACAAAGAGAGAAACAGAGATCTGACAGATAGCCATTAAAATTTCTCATGGTATTAACAGAAGCATTCTGTATTAACAGAGCTAAGTATCCAAGCTCATTCACTGGACAATTATTTACAGAGTATGTTAATGGTATTAAATGCCGAGAAGAAATATAAAGGAAGGAAGGAGGTTAAGGAATGTTGCTGGTAGTGGTGGTGATGGGGAAGGCCTACCACATTGAGGTGACGATTGTGTCAAGACCTTACAAAGGTGGGGGGGGGTAAGCCATGTGGTTATATGAAGAAAGAGTTCTCCAGATAGAGGGAATACTAAGTGCAAAGGCCTTGGGGCCAGCATAGCTGTGGTTGATTGAGCAAGCAAGAAAGTAGTAAAAAATGAGGTCAGAGAGGAAACTGGGGGCCAGACAGTTCTGGCAAAAACCTATCAGCTGGAATCAGGGGAACCAAATTCAACCAGAGCAGGAATGTTTTTATCTGTTTTGTTCACTGATTTATCTCCAGCACCTGTAACAGTGCTTAACACCTGGTAGAACGAATGAAGTCTTGGCTCTCTCAGCAGCTATTTGACTTTTAACAACTGACTCCAAGTTTTTTTTTTTTTTTATGGCCACATCACACAGCTTGCAGGATCTTAGTTCCCCGACCAGGGATTGAACCCGGGCCACAGCAGCGAAAGCACTGAGTCCTAACCACTGGACCACCAGGGATCTCCATGACTCCAGTTTTTTGAACCTCAATTCTTATCTCTAAAACTGGAATAATAACCCCTCCCCACCTCACAGGGTCACAGCGAGGAATAACAATAGGGAAGTATTTTGCAAACTGTAGAGCATCTTATATAGGTAAAATCTTTTGCTATTATTGAAAAAGTTAATACCAATAATTATTAACAACAACAATGATCTCTCTACCTTGGCCCATTGAATTTCAACCCCTGAATCATTCTCTCCCTCCATCTGGCAGGGAATTCGGGCAGGGCAATCTTCCCTGCAGAACAAGGTAACGAACTTCAAGCACTTGAAGGCTTTTGTAAATGAGTGGCAGTAATTAAGGTATGATCATTACTGCTACCAACGTTTCCCTGAAACTCTGAGGGGAAAAAAACAAACAACAAATGAGACATAGTTTCCATGTGAAGATTCTACACCCTTTTGTAATATATGGTCTGCTTGCAAACCTTTTTTATTCTATCAAAATGCAAGAACACCCGACAGCTTCCCCACCTGTCTTGTTCCTCACTTAAACCTACATCAGATTGCTGAAAGCAGGAAGGGAAAGGGGGACTGTGAGGGAACACTCAACATGCAAAAGACTTTTTTTAGAGGCCAACTAACCCAATCATCTCAAACTGCTTGAATCCCACTAGGGACAGAAAATCTACTACCTAATTCACTCCAGCTGCTGGAGAGAGCTTCGGTTTTCTCATCTGTAAATGGGGATGATATCACCTTCTTAAGGATGGTTCAATTCTGGAATTAAATAATGCATATAAAAGCACTTGGCATATGCTAAGAACTCACTAAACATTGGCTGAATCTGAATATTTTTCATGTATTCAACAAAAATTAAGTAAACAGCTATAATATGCCAGTCGGGACCATAAGCAAAAAGGACAAAAATCTAGTTTTCTTGGAGCTAACATATATCTCCTGTAACTTTCCCCACTGGCCCCTTCTGTTTTCTGAAACTACATCTGGCTTCTAGTACGACCTGCTCCACAGAACAGAGTCCTTTGGGATTTTGCAGATAGCTATCACGTACCTCCCTTTCCTGCCACCGCCCCCCGCCCCCCGCCTTTCTCCAGCCTAAACAAACAGCCTCAAATCTTTCAAAGAGTAAGCAAGGATGTGGGAACGAGAGCTAAAACAGGGCTGGGAGGAGCGAAGGCGGGTTCCCAGACGCCCCGGCCGAAAAAGAAATGATTAGAACCTCATAGACTCCAGGCCAATGTCAAAACGGGCTGGTCCAACTCAGGTGTGTCACCTGACACCTCTCCCAGGAACGCCACCCTCCCCTCCCAGGGCCCGCATGGGTCCCTGCCGGGCACGGGGCGCCCCGGACCGCAGGTGGATGGAGGGCCGGTATGGCACTCATCCCTGTCCTTGCCTTTTCTTCCCGGTCGCCTCGGAGAGAATTCCCTGCATCATTCTCGGTGTTTCCAGGCTTCCTCCTCCCCGGACCCGGCCCCTCTGCCCCCGGAGGCCCCTCTGGGAGCTACCTAACACCCATGCCCTCCCTCTCTCCACAGCCGCGGCCGCCCTCCGAGCCCCCGGGACAGCCTGCGCCCAACCGCACTCACCTGCGAGCCCAGTCCCGGCCCCTCCATCTCCGCAGTGGCGGCGGCGACTCGCCAAAGTGGCGGCAGCTGCCCGCTGACCAGCCTGTCTGGAGCCGCCTCCACTCTCACTTCCTGCTCGTGGCCCCGCCTCCACCGCGGCTGCCGCTCGAGCCCTGAGCCGTCAATCGGCATCGAGAGAGCCAATCCCTGCCTTCTCCTCGGCTGGGGGCGGGACTTTCGCGCCCCCAGGAAAGCTAGCTGGGCGTAGCCAGTCGGAGGCTCAGTCCCCGAGCCACCCACGCCGGGCGGTAACAGTCGCTGGCCGAGACTGTGCACTGCTCGCCCAGGTAGGTGTCCACCGGTCCGCATGCTTCATCCTGCCCCTCGTACAGGTCCAGGATCGGGCTGTTATTCCAACATCAACCACCATCTACCGAGTGCAAATCCGGACTTGGCTGCGTAATAGCTAGATGACCTTGTGAAAGTCTCTTACTTTACCTCCATTTTCCTCATCTGTGAAATGGTGAAAATAAGGGTACCTACTTCACAGAATTGTCAGAAGGATTAAATGAGAGAAAGCATGTAAAGCCTCTTAGCCAATGTTTGACGTAAGAAGGAATCAATAAATGTTAACTATTAAAACATTTGCCACTGTCTGTTCCTGTGATCTTGGGCAAGTCCCTTTCACCATCTGGGGTTCTGTTTCCTCACACAAACCAGAAAATATATGAGTTCTACCGCTCAGACTAGAGGAGGATTGGGCAAGAGCCCCCCATCTGCACTCTCCACGCCGTTTTTTGGGCTGCCCTGAAAAAGGTGCCATCTAAGCTCTGTTCAGCTTGAAGGACAGCTATGAAGCTAGGAGAAAGCTTGGTTCCTGCCCTTGGGGAGTCCAGTGGGCCAATGGGGCTCTCCTACCTCAGCCCCCAGAAAATACTGGAGCTTTTTCTAGCCCACCATTTAATACAGTCTTTGCACTTATTCCTTAATGTATCTGTTGCCAAAGCAAACCTTTGGAAGTTAAATTGGAAAAGAATTGAAAACATTATGACTCCCTTATTCTATTAAAATAGTTCTAGATCATAAAATGTCTAGAAATTGAACAAAGTGCTGGTTTTTCCTATGACGAATACTTCAGTACAATATAATTGTAAACTTCTATTGTTATTATAGTACCCCTGCCTATTGGGCACACCCAGCCCTGAGTTGCCCCAAAAGCCCTACGCCTTGAAGGGTGGGACCTTATTGTATCCACCTGTGAACTTCCAGTGCCTGGCACAGCACTGGGACATAAAAAAAATGCTACAATTTTACTGAGTGGATGCACAGATGGATAGGTGTGTCATCAACTTCTATGATGGAAGGAAGGACAAACTGAGTGACAAATAGAAGTGCAAGCAACTTCCCTCAAGAGCCAGTAGAGCAAGCAATGAATTTGGACAGACAGGATGAGACACTGGGCAAGGCTTCACAGAGGAGAGCCTTTAGGTATGGTCATTTTGCTTAGCTAACAAGAGCTCTGTTTACTGATCACTTACTATGTATAGGCACCTGTGACAATGTTTTTGAATATATTATGTCTAATCCGTGAGATGGGTGTCGTTTTCCCCATCTCCCAGAAGGAAAAACTGTGGTTCAGATGGATTTCATAAACCCCAAGTCACTCAGCTGGTAAGTGGTTGAGAAAGGATTCAAACCCAGGCCTCTTACTGCAAAGTGCTTTGGCTGAAGTGGTTTGGTTGTTTCACTTTTAAGGACTGAATTAGAAGATGTTTTTGTGGGGCGTCTCTGGTGGTGCAGTGGTTGAGAGTCCGCCTGCCGATGCAGGGGACGCGGGTTCGTGCCCCGGTCCGGGAGGATCCCACATGCCACGGAGCGGCTGGGCCCGTGAGCCATGGCCACCGAGCCTGCGCGTCCGGAGCCTGTGCTCCGCAACGGGAGAGGCCACAACAGTGAGAGGCCCGCGTACTGCAAAAAAAAAGAAGATGTTTTTGCTTGAGGGAGGCTTGAAATCTGCTATTTCAATGTTTCCTCACTGATGTCCTAACATATAAGAAGATTCTGGAACAAATAAATCCTAATGCTCTAGGCTTTAGCAAGGCTCCTGCTTCCCTCTGCTTGCTTGTTTTATGCTTCTAGTGAGCCACTTCAGATTGGGATGAGTATATCCATAATTTATGGCTATAGGAAAGCAAACCCAGTGAGGCCTCAAAGTGCCATCATTACCTCTCATCTTTGAAAATGCCTCTGGCTTGGCATGTAGACATAACACTGGAGAACAGCCAGATGGGTGAGGGCACGTTCCTGGAGCAGACTGCCTGGGCCTGAATCCCAGTACAAGCACTGAGTTGTCATATGCTCTTGGGCAAGTTGCTCAATCTCTTTGTGTTTCAGTTTCCTCATCTGTAAAAATGGGAAAATAGGGACCTCCGTGGTAGCACAGTGGTTAAAGAACCCTCCTGCCAATGCAGGGGACAGGGGTTCGATCCCTGCTCTGGGCAGATCCCACATGCCGTGGAGCAACTAAGGCCGTGCACCACAACTACTGAGCCTGCGCTCTAGGGTCCGCGAGCCACCACTACTGAAGCCCGTGCTCCTAGAGCCTGTGCTCCACAACAAGAGAAACCACCGCAGTGAGAAGCCCATGCACCGAAACGAAGAGTAGCCCCTGCTCGCCGCAACTAGAGAAAGCCTGCACGCAGCAACAAAGACCCAACGCAGCCAAAAATAAATAAAATAAATAAGTTTTTTAAAAAAATGGGACAATAAATAATGCTTACTTCACAGGGCTGTTGGGAGAACTAAATGAGCTATTGTGTGTAAAGTACTGAGAAGCGTGTGTGGTACATGATAGGCAGTATCCGTGCGTTAGCTGTTATCATCATCGTCACCATCCTCATCAGTAGCGGGTGCTGGAGAGAGTAACCAATGGACCATCTGGACGGTGTCACGTAAAGGGCTTAGGAGAGAGATTCAGCAGACCTGGCTTCTAGTCCAAACTTTACTGTGTGTTATTAGTTGGCTTAGGGCTGCCATAACAAAGTACCACAGGCTGGCTGGCTTAAACAACAGAAATTTATTTTCTCACAATTCTAAAGGCCAGCATCCAAGATCAAGGTGTCAGCAGGGTTGTTTCTTCTAATGCCTCTCTCCTTGGCTTGCCGTCTTCTCCCTGTGTCTTCACATCATCTTCCCTCTGTGCATGTTATCTGAGACCTAATCTCCTCTTCTTATAACGACACTAGTCATATGGATTAGGGCCCCAAAATCACCTCATTTTAACTTTCTTCTTTAAAGACCCTACTTCCAAATTCAGTCACGTTCTGAGGTATTAGGTGTTAAGACTTAAATATATGAATTGGGGGTGAAGGGGCAAAATTCGGCCCTTAACACTGTGTGACCCTGGGCAAACCCCTTTCCCCCTCTGTGACAGTTTCCTCATTTGTAAAATGGGCCTGAGAGCAGCAGTGGGAACACTAACCCTAACCTTGATGGTCCCTCTCAGTTTTGATCGTGTGATGTCCCCAGCTGAGACTAATCTCTACCTCTCCAATCCCCACAGCACATTTTCTTAATCTCTTTTAGATGACACTATTTCCCTCATTCTGCAAGTATATATTGAGTTCCTACCACAGACCAAGCACCATTCAGCACTGGGGATTCAATATGGAACAAGACAAAAACCCTATCCCCTGGCTTCCTGCGGCTTCCTGTCTAGCAGCAAGAGACAGACTTTAATCAAACAGGCTCACAAGGGCTTCCCTGGTGGCGCAGTGGTTGAGAGTCCGCCTGTCGATGCAGGGGGTGCGGGTTCGTGCCCCGGTCCGCGAAGATCCCACATGCCGCGGAGCGGCTGGGCCCGTGAGCCACAGCCGCTGAGACTGCGCATCCGGAGCCTGTACTCCGCAACGGGAGAGGCCACAACAGTGAGTGGCCCCGCGTACCGCAAAAAAAAAAAAAAACAGGCTCACAAACACTGACCTCTTAGAGTCAGCCTTGCAGTTCTTGGTAGATCCTCTTTCCTCTACTTGGCCACGGGCTTCTGGTGCACATCCATCTTTACGTCCCTCACCTTGCTTTGCACAAGGTCTGGCATGTGGTAAAGCCTAAAAAAGAAATGCTGTCCAAACAAACGAACCAGTGAATGAATACAGCTCAAGTGATGGTTTACAAAAGGAAATCAAAGGCGGTTCAACTCCATAAATCACTCTAAGAAGTGCTGACTGCACAATGCTTAACAATTCTTAGCTTTGAAAAAAATTTCCACATTAAGGTTTGCTAATTCTCACTGTCACACTATGGGCAGCAAGTGACTTCATTCTGACTCAACTTTTGATTCTGGCCTCATTTCTTCCATGGCCCTGGAAAGGACAGGGGTAATTTTTTTGAAGCAGGGGCTCATTGTAATCACTTCAGTGTTGGCGCTAAAGTGACCCTTTGGAATGTCGACAACAACAACAAAACAACCAGAAAAGCCCACACATTTGTTAGCATAGAGATTCCCACAGATACCAGTTAGGAAACCCCAATGCTCTCTGGTACCAAACCAGCAGGGCTGGGGTGGGGATGAGTGCTTGCTAGGAACATTTCAGGCAACAAATGTTTATTGAGCTCCTAATGTGTGCCAGACACAGGCTAAAACATACGAGTACAGTGGTGAACAGTACAGTCTCGGCTCTTCTGGAGTTCAAGTTTTTTGGAGAGGGCAAATACTGATAGAGATAAAGAAATAGATTTTTTTTTTTTTTTTTTGTGGTACGCGGGCCTCTCACTGTTGTGGCCTCTCCCGTTGCAGAGCACCGTCTCCGGACGCGCAGGCTCAACGGCCATGGCTCACGGGCCTAGCCGCTCTGTGGCATGTGGGATCTTCCCGGACCAGGGCACGAACCCGTGTTCCCTGCATCGGCAGGCAGATTCTCAACCACTGGACCACCAGGGAAGCCCCAATAAATAGATTTTTTGAAAAGAAGAAGTAACAATGATAAGTTCTAACAAGGAAAACTGCCAAGGATATAACCCAGGGACCCGCTTTAGCCTGGGAGGATAGGGTAGGGTAGAGGTTCCTTTTCATAATTCATAAAACTAGCTCAAAAGGACTTTTCCAACTTCCTCTATTTATAAATGGGGGAAATGAGGCTCAGGGAGGGAAGTGACTTGTCCAAGATCACTCTGCAAGTTAGTGATGAAAGTAGGATTAGGGCAACTCTCCTGACCCGCTCATGGCTATCTCACCAGCCCTCAAGCAGCCTCAGCTTTCTAAATACAACCAATCTCACAGATTTTCAGGGCTGTGGGTTGAGGGACAGGGCAGGGATTGCTTAGAAGTCTTGCTCAGTCTCTTGTCTTCTATCTATGAAAATGCTTCACAGTTAAAAAGTGAAAGTGACTCTTGCTTCATTTTATATACCCGTCATCAAGATCTGGTGATGAGATACTCTGAGAACCTCAGTTAATACGGTCTGGGTTAGGAGGATATGGTGCACATCTTATATTTTACTTGCCAAATTGACTGGATTCATATGGGGGTGTGTGTATGTCTGTGTGTGTGAGAGAGAGAGAGGAAGAGAAAGAAGGTGAAGCAGGAAGTATTTTTTGCTGTTTGCTATTTTGAGTCTTAGTCACCTGATTGCAGTCACATATTTAAATAGCTACTCCTATGGAAAATTTTCTAGTTGTGTCCAAATTGTGACAGCAACACTCAGAACTGGGGAATACATCTACCTTGACTCTCTTGTGGCAAGAACCCCCCTCTCTACCTTCTATATCCATCTATCATAGCTCTATTGGTTTACATACCCATCTCCCCTAGTCTCTGTGCTCCTAGAAGACATTTAAATATCACTTCCTGGGGAAGACCTTCCTGGACTCCTAGACCAGGTTAGGATCCCTGGTAAGTGCCCCCATATCACCTGTAATTCTCCTAACGGCATTCATGGAACATTATTGAATTCACACTGTGAACGTCTATCTTCTCTGTGTACCATAAACAGCTCTGTGAGTATAGAACTTGGCCCTGTCTCAGCCATAGATGCATTCCCAGTGCATAGCACAGTCCCTGGTCCCTGGGAGCCACTCACTATTCAGTTGTTGAAATGAACAAACAACCCTATATTATTCATTTTTATTTATATCCCTGGCACCTAGCATATTTCCCATCCCAGGCTAAGTGCTCAAAAAATGTTGACTTGAGTTAAAGAATCCCATCAATGGCTCTACACAGTTTGCAAAACACACTTTCTTCTTTTAGATTGAGACTCATGACATCCCTGTGGAGTAAGCAGAGCAGCGATTAACATCCTACTTTATAGACTATGGCTCTGGAAGCTTTAGCAATTGCCCCCGGGCATCAGGCTAGAGCCTGTGGAAGAGACCTTACCATTTTGAGCCTCCATGCTCTCATCTGCAAAATGGGACTAGTAATAAAACCTACTCCATAGAGTAGTTGTAGGGATTAAATGAACAAATGTATGTAATGTGCATACAGTAAGTGCTGTATACATGTTGGATGTTACTAGGTACAAAGGCAACTGAGAAAACCTGAGATCTTAGGGAAAACTCAGCCAACAATGATCATAACCCAACTCTAGAATATTCCTGACTTTATAGAAAATATGATCAAGGTTCCACTGGCCAGTATTCACCCCTTGTTTAAACAAGGACACTGGGTTGTGACATCTGATAGAATTGTACTTCTCTTTCCTCCACCGCCCTGTCCCACACACTAAACATTTATGTGAATGAGAAAAGTTACATCTCCCTCAGCTCTGCCTTCACTAGAAGACAACACACTGGTTAAATCTGCTGTTAGCTGCTGCCTGTTGGCTCCGATTATAGCGACAGAGTGGTGTCCATGGTAACCAGCCAAGCCGGCTTGCTGTGGTGCAAGTTGTTGGAGAATACAGAAGAAGGGACCATCGGAGGCTGAACTGGCTGTCATCTCAGTTTCTAAATGAAAGAATTCCACACTGTGCTTTGGATAGTTGGTGAATCCAGACAAAATCTGGATTTCCTAAGCAGAAGGCACTGAGTTCATTCCAAGGCCACTGAGTTTCTGATGAATCTGACAAGTAGAGATATGGATTGTTGGCAAGGGCAGTAGTGGGTGAGATGGTAGGAGGACAGAATGCCAAATAAAATGATAGAGTGAAATCCTGCCACTCCCTTGAAACTTCTGTGGCTCCTTATTGCCTACTGCAAAGTCTTTTGTGGGACTGGAGTTAAACACTGAGTTACTCTCAAGAACCAAGGTAGCCACGGTCCCTATTTTCTCTCTCTTGTCTCTGTGCCTCTGGACATCTGTCCTGTTCTCTCTGTAGAACGGGGCCTTCTGCTTTCTCATGGTTCCTGCTTCCCCACAACTTCTGCTTGTGTATGACATTGACTCCAGCCCTGACTCTACAAGATTTTACAGGTCCAGCACCGGCTACCTGCTTGTCACTGTCTCTGTGCCTCTTCATTCAGGATTTTGAAAAAGGGAATCCATTTGGTCGTTATTATTCAATGGCTTAGACGGCCTTCGGTCGCTTATCTACCCTGACTGGTCAGCTGTGATGGAGTAGCTTGTTTTTACCATGATCACCAAGGGATTTTAGCAAGGACTACAAGTGGGGACAATTCACAGAGAAGGGGACATACACCACCTGAAATTCCACGAATTAGAGATTCCTTTGTCCTTACAAGTAAACACATTCAGTAGGATGTATTAGTTTCCTAGGGCTGCCATAACAAAACACCAGAGTGGGTGGCTTAATTCTGGAGGCTAGTCCTAAATCAGGACTGGTCCTAATTTAGGACTTTTAGGAAGTCCTAAATCAAGGGGTAGGCAGGGCCATGCTGTCTCTGAAAGCTCTAAGAGAGGATTCTTCCTTGTGTCCTCCTAGCTTCTAGTGGTTGCTGGCAATCCTCATTCCTTGGTTTATGGGCACATCACTCCAGTATCTGCCTCCTTTGTGGCATTCTCCCTGTGTCTCTCTCTGTGTGTCCAAACGTTCCTCTTCCTATAAAGACAGTCATTGGATTAGGGCCCACCCTGATCCTGTATGAGCTCATCTTAGCTTGATTGTGTCTGCAAAGACCCCATTTCCAAATAAGGTCACGTTCACGGATGCCAGGAGTTAGGACTTCAACATATCTTTTGGGGGGACACAATTCAACCCACAATAGAGAGTAAGGAAAATAAAGAGAATTAGTCTAATCTCAGTGCACCTGTCTGAGAGGTCCTGAGAAAACAGCAGTTTTGATTTGGGAGTAAGCAGACATGAGCTAGAGGTAATTTTGAGACCAGGCACACTTCCTGGAGGGAGAGGCCAGTTAGGTGGGATAATGAGGGACTTTGGACAACCTGGAGATAGTGAAGGGAACTGGATTCCTGGGTGGCTGGGAAACAAAAGTATCAGGAAATGGGAGAAGATAGACTTTATTTATTTTAAAATGTGGTCCAGGACCCACTAAGAATGGTCACAGAAATCTGGAGCCAACTCCACATAACACCTAGGAGAGTATCTCTTAAATAATAGGCACTCAGGGCATTTTAGTGAGAGAGCAATAAAGAGAGGAAAGAGAAGGCGGTGGGTTGGGTTCGGGGGGGCAAAGGGGAAAGAGGAGAAAGATTGGATGTGTTGTGCAAAGTCTCCCACCACCCCCCGGGGCTGGAGGGCTGCCATTGTCCACACGCCAGAGCTTTCCAGCTTGGTGCTTCCCTTACTGTATGAAGCTGCCTGCTGACTTGCCCACCTCTGCCTCCCGTCTGTGACTCTATGAGCCAAGGGGCTGTATCCTTTCTGTTCACCACTGCATGCCCGAAGCTGGCACAGAGCCCACAATGTGTGGGCTCACAATTACACTCGATGGTTACACGCAGGTGAGGGAGTAAAGATTGTCAGGGCGAAGTGAGAGAGTGGTATGGACATATATACACTACCAAATGTAAAATAGCTAGCTAGTGGGAAGCAGCCGCATAGCACAGGGAGATCAGCTCGGTGCTTTGTGACCACCTAGAGGGGTGGGATAGGGAGGGTGGGAGGGAGACGCAAGAGGGAGGAGATATGGGGATATGTGTATATGTATAGCTGATTCACTTTGTTATAAAGCAGAAGCTAACACACCATTGTAAAGCAATTATACTCCAATAAAGATGTTAAGAAAAACAAAACAAACAAATAAAAAGAGATTGTCAGGAGCCCCAGCCTAAGTCCTGGGCTGACAAGGTTGTGGGGGAGCAGAGGAGAAAAGGCTATAAATTCGAGGTTGACCCAGGGCCTAATGGTTCCTAATTTCAGTTAGTTACATGACTCATGTTCATGGTCCACATGCACCCTGCCTTCTGCAGGACCAGTTCAGGAGCAGCGCAGCCACGGTCGCCTTGGCTAAGGGCAGCAGTGGTGAAGCCCAGGGCACACGTTCTGACACAGGTGTCTCAGGCCGTGGAGGCTGCACACAACGCAACCAGGAAGAGCTCACAGGGCCCAGATAACCCCAGGGTGGGGCGGATCAGAAAGGAGAATCAAGACCTATGACCTGAATCCAGGGCACCAGAGACCAGGCCTCCAGCTGTGATCAGACCCACGGAAGGCCTGAGGCAAGAGCCCCATCTCTCCTTGGCCCAGCTTCCTCCTCCATCAATGTTGACACTGGGTGGCCTGAAGGGGACATGTGGGACAGTGCAAGGAGATGGGCAAAGAGTCAGAAGGGACAGCTTTCAAGTCTTTACACAGCCTGAATGGCCTCTTATGAGACATCAAAGCTCTGTAGGTCTTAGTTTCCTCACCTGCAAACAGAACTTTGGCCAGAGCACACCTGAGTAGCACTTACGAGTCGGGGCCATGGAAATATCATCCATGTAGTTCCTCATATGCCACAGACAAGAAGGAAGGGAGTCCTGAGTTCCAAGGCCAAGTTAGTTTGGTCTCAGCCCCAAACATGAACACTTACAGGTGATTCTCCTCATGGTGAAGGACAAACTGGGTTCCTGCCTCAGGAAGAAGAAACAGTTCCACATCATTACCTTAGCTCAGAGCCTGGGGTGAGGGACCCACAGGCAGGCAGAGGGAGACAAAAAGAAGAGCCAAAAAGGTGCCTCCGAGACACCTCCTGCTCTGCGGTATTGTTAGCCCCTCAGCTCATGCCCCATCTGGGTCCTTTTCCTCAGGCAATTCACTTAGAGTCTGAGGCAGAATATTAAAATGAGTAAAAATATTTTCCAGCAAGAATCACCTTAATTGGATAAATATGGAGTACTTTTTAAAGGATAAACATGAAACTAAAAACGCTGGAAATTTGAAGGCAGAGTTAAATGCTTAAAGATGCATAAACGTTTGCAAAACATCTCTGTGGTGTATCTGATTATCAAAACATGCTTTTGTGGTTTTTTTTTTATATATATATAACCAATGTGTCATTTTGACATGTAAAAAAAATCAATTTACCATCTGGAGTTGACCTGGAATCTTGGGTCAGCCTTGTGAGAATTCTAACTTCAGGAAATGGGGTGGGCAGAAATCAAGGAGTAATTTCATAATCATAGAATCTGCAAAAACCCTCCACCGATCTGCTCCCTCAGCCAGGATTCTCTCGCTCTCCCCACTCCCTTAAAAGCTGTTGGCACTGTCTCTTTAAATGCCCACACTTCTTTCTATCATTTTGATTATATCGAGCAGAACTCTACCTCGTTATAACTTTTACAGTTAGCCCTGTTTCTGGCTCACGGAGCCATAAAAATTCCAATGAATTCTCTCTTCTGTCTCATAGCCCATTAGATATTTGAATGAATAGTGACACCCCTAAGTGTGTTGTCCTCCTGGTTAAACCTCCCCAGTTCTTTCAACCATTCCTCCATTCGCATGAAGACGAAGTGGGGGAAATGCTGCTATTTTGGGAGCCAGACAGAGGTAGCTTTATACCTTGACTCTTGCCAAGTAGCTGTGTACCCTTGGCCAAGTCACACAATTTTTCTGGGACTCTACTACTATTTCGTGAGATTGTAAATAAGCCTCGTAGAGAGAATGTGTGTAAGACACTGGTGTGGCTCCTGCCTCACGGTTAGTGCTTTGTATGATGGTCGGGCCAGTATTGACATGGGACCAGGGAAAAGTTGCTTGCAACCACTCCTCCTTCAGGATAATTCTACATAAAAAAGGAATGGGGGGCTTCCCTGGTGGCGCAGTGGTTGAGGGTCCGCCTGCCGATGCGGAGGGCGCGGGTTCGTGCCCCGGTCCGGGAGGATCCCGCGGGCCACTGGGCCTGCGCGTCTGGAGCTTGTGCTCCACGACTGGAGAGGCCACAGCAGTGAGAGGCCCACGTACCGCAAAAAAAAAAAAAAAGAATGGGGTTGAGATACGTGAAAGTGGAGAGAAAACCTGGGTGGGTGTGGCCTGGCCAAGGGAACTGGGCAAGAGAGGGGCTCTGAGTCAAAAAGAGGAGAAGGGACCAGTCACAGGAGGCCAAAGAAGATTCTGTGAAATGAAAATGAAAATGCCTGCTTCATAGTGGCTGGATAATGAGGAACAAATGATATAGTGTATGCAAAGTGCTTTGTAGAATAAATGCTCCTCTGTGCTCCAGAGCACTTGGTGCTTCACCATACGTATGATAACAATGTCAACGTGTCTATTTCCCCCTGAAGACTCTTAGTTCATTGTGGTGGGGAATTCTTTTTCTGCCCAACTTCCTCCTGCCATTGAGGAAGTGCCTCTCCTTCATCCCAAGTGGTGCAGGTGGGACTGTCAATTTCAGTATCCTGTGAACCATAGGGCTGAGTCCCTGAGCCATGCTTGACCAATCAATGTGCTTCAGCTCTTTGTCCAGAGGGACTGGTCCAAGGTGTAGGTTGGGGGGTGGGGAGGGGGAATGGCATGTGACCCAACCAAGGCCATTCAGAGTCCTTCCATGTAACTTGATCTATGGATGCTGGAAAAGACATGTTTCTTTCTTTTGAATGATGAGCTCTAAGAATATTAGCATGGCATTACAATTTATTCATTCAACGAGTATTTATTGAGGGCCTAAATATCAGTCAGGGTTGGAAGGGTCCGATCATGAGAACATATACCTCTCTAGGTATTTTAAACAGAAAGAATTGAATATAGGGAAGTGACTATACAGTGTTAGAATAGCTGAGAGCAAAAAAAAAAAAAAATGGTGTATCAATTAATCTAGAGCATAGAAACTGCTGGAAGAAGCTGCCATCCCTAAAACTGGAAGAACAGGACAGAAGTGGTGTTACCAAGAGTCCAGACCTCAGAGAAAGACAGCTTAGGCTGATGCTTTGAGCCATAGAGGGTTCCAAAGGTGACCGGTGTTAAGATCATGGTGGGGGCACTGCACGCTGGTACCTAGACCATTTTGTAGATATAGGCTTTAAGGAAAATGTCCCACCTGCCAGTGCTATAAATACCAAAGGCACCTGTTGCTCTCTACACCTGCTGCAGGGATGCTAGTGGAAGTCCAAAGCAGGAGAAGAGCCTCCTCTCTGCTTCTGTCTTATCGACAATCTCCCACCAGTGCCTAATTGACAGAGCCTATCTGAAAGCCTGTTGGCAAGAGAGTCTGGGGAGTGTGGTTGCAGGGTCCAAGCCTCTCTAAAATACACAGCAGACTCCCCAGTACATGTCCACTGTAAATAACCATCATCACCAGGGCTGTCACCAAGGCCCAAAGCACAGACAGGACAATGGACCACGGCATGCTGATCATGTGCTGAGATACCCTTCAACCACTGATCTGACTACGTGACAACCTTCCCAAGCAGTTCCTCTGTGCTGGCTGGCACAGGTTTCACCAGCTATACCTCCCCAGGGCTTGTCGGAGCCATACTGAGAAAGGAATCTTTTTTTTTTTTCAGGACTTTGCAACTACTAAAATAAATTACCCAGTCTCAAAAACAGGATACCCACCCACTTCCTGAATAAAATACTGCACTTGCTTAGGATGGAGGAGTTCGGTGGTGCTGGGTGGTAATGAAAGTGTGTGATGTGATGCATTAGCTCATGTGGGGTTCCTTTAGGGTTTCTGTACATAAAGACAGCAGTGATTTGAGGTTATTCTAGGCCAGAGAAGATCTGGCTTAACTGAAGTGCTGCTAAATCCTGCTCATTCCCGGCTGTTCTGGTCCCAAGGTAACTTGAAACTTGTTTCCCTAGGGTAACTCGGGTAGGGCCTAATAAACCAGATTAAACACACTCTAAATGGAACTTTTTCCTTACCCAGCCAAGGGTAAAGTGGCCAGTTTCCTAATCCCACCCAATAAATACCTGTTATAGATTAACGTGATTTAGCAGGTGCCTAGGGGAGCCTGGAGATGAGGCCCATGCCGGCTTTAATAAGGCGAGCAGTGTGTGCCCTGGGAAGCAGTGTGGTCACTAGGAAAGGGCTGAGGCCGAGGAGTAAGGTTTCTACTGCACATTAACTCACCCTAGACCACTGAACTCTAAGCCTCAGGCTCATTTGAAATGGGGGCGGGGTGGTTGCATTAAATACCTTCAGTCCAAGCAAAGCACCCAGGACTACCAGCCACCCATCAGGGACGTCCACTCTGGGGAAAATCTTCACTGAGGCTCTTGTGACAGTGATTTTTCTGATGGCTCCATGTCTTCTGCATCTTCTTATAGCAGGTGTTTCTCCTGAGTGTAGCATGTGTGGAATATTAAAAAAAAAGTGGCACAGTGACTCACAATTTAATATTTGCATTGTGATTATCTATGGAAGCCATCTTTTGAATCCTCCGATATTAACATGCTCAACCTCTCCCAATTCACATTTCATAACCTCTCCCCCACACATCCATTCATGAACAGGATTTCATTATTAAGAATTTCATTTCTCATAATGGATTTTTTTTCTAATTTAGGCTCCATGGGCAATGCACGGAAATGACATGATTTATTTTTTCCAGTTTGCTGGCTCATCCTGCCTGTGTACTAATTTTATGGCAGGCCGAACTTCTGCTTCTTTACCAGCCTCTTCCCAAAAGAGGAAAAACTGTAGCTCTAACACCTTCAAAACAAACAACAACAAAAAACACCCTCAGACTGTAGAGGCAAACCTTTCCCTTAGAACGAAAGGCTCACACTTGTTCAAAATGCTATTATCCCACCCATGAGCTATTGAAGATGGACTCTCAGAAAGATTGCAAAAAGAGGGAAAATTAATACTACTGAGTGTACAATGCTCATAGCAGCATTATTTACAATAGCCAAGATATGGAAGCAACCCAAGTGTCCATGAACAGATGAATAGATAAAGAAAATGTGGGGTACACACACACACACACACACAATGGAATATTAGTCAGCTATAAGAAAAAGAATGAAATTTTGCCATTTACAACATCATGGATGGACTTGGAGGGTATTATGTTTAGTGAAATAAGTCAAAGACAAATACTGTATGATATCACTTATATGTGGAACTAAAAACTAAAACAAACTAGTGAATATAACAAAAAAGAAACAGACTTACAGATATAGAGAGCAAACCAGTGGTCACCAGGGAGGGGGGAGATGGAGTGGAGGAGGGGCAGGAGAAGGGTAGGGAATTAAGAGGTACAAACTCCTATGTATAAAATAAATAAGCTACAAGGATATATTGTACAACATGGGAATATAGCCGATATGTTATAATAATTATAAATGGGGTATAACCTTTAAAACTTGTGACTCACTATGTTGTACACCTGAAACTTCTATAATATTGTACATCAACTATACCTCAATACAAAAAAAAACTTACTGAGTATATTTGCTTCCCGTGGCTCCTGTAACAATTTGCTGCAAACTTGGTGGCTTAAAACAACAGAAATCTATTCTCTCACAGTGCTGGAGGCCAGACGTCTGAAATCAGCATTAGTGGGCCAAAATCAAGGTGTTGGCAGGGCTGCACGACTTTCAAAGGCCCTAGGGAAGAATCTATTCCTTGTCGCTTCCAACTCCTTGTCAGCGTTCCTTGGCTTGTGGATACATCTCCAAATCTCTCTTTGCCATATCTTCACCTTCTTCTCTCTGAAACCTCTCTCTGGCCCCCTCTTGTGAATATACACATGATTGCATTCATTTTTTAAATTAATTTTAAAAGTTATTTTTAATTTACTTCATGATTATTATTATTTTTGGCTGCGTTGGGTCTTCGTTGCTGCGCGCGGGCTTTCTCTAGTTGCAGCAACCAGGGGCTACTCTTTGTTGTGGTGCATGGGCTTCTCACTGCGGTGGCTTCTCTTGTTGCAGAGCACAGGCTCTAGGCTCGCGGGCTCCAGTAGTTGTGGCACGTGGGCTCAGGAGTCATGGCTCGCAGGCTCTAGAACGCAGGCTAAGTAGCTGTGGCACACGGGCTTAGTGGCTCCGCAGCATGTGGGATCTTCCCAGACCAGGACTTGAACCCATGTCCCCTGCATTGGCAGTCGGATTCTTAACCACTGTGCCACCAGGGAAGTCCCCACATGATTGCTTTGAGGGCCCACTTAGATAATTCAGGATACTCTCCCTACCTCAAGATCCTAAATCACATTCACAAAGTCCACCCAAAACACATGGTTTTTTGTTTGTTTGTTTGTTTTTGCTATATAAGGTAATATTCACAGATTCCAGGGATTAGGACATGGATATCTTTTGGAGGGCCATTTTCAGCCTACCACACTGAGCATTTAGTCTGTACCATTTCCTACTTGTATCTATATACCTGCACCTCCTCCCACAAGCCCTCTATGAGGAACATGCGGTAGGAAAAAAACGTGGCTGGGAATTAGGAAGCTTAAGTTCTTTAACTTACCAGCATGGGTACCTCCTTATCTGTGTCCAGGGCAGACATTGTTAATTGATCACATCATTAGTTTTTGCTGAATCCCTAGACCTTACCTCAGAACCCTCAATACGGTGGTCCAGGAAGTCAATGTGAATAGAAGCCTACTTGTCACCTTTACGTTAAACACTCAATTTCCTCCTGTGTAAAATAGGAATACTTCCTGCACATCTTCCTCCTAAGGACAGTGTAAGGATCAAATGACATAATGGTTGGGAAAGCACTTTATGAACACTTAAAGCAGGTGACTAAAGAAGATATGTCCTCAACAGGAACTCATGGGAAGATTGTCGAGGAGACCCGTCTAAAACTGTAGAGGGCTCTCAGTGCGAGGGCATTGTGAAGGTCAGGTTCAGGGAGTGAGCGTAGGTCTGAAACCTAGAAGATCATTCTTCTCTTTATTTCATCCAATAACATAACAAGCAAACACAAGCCTACACATTCAGTAAGGATACCTTAAAGATAACATCACTAAGCATGTACATTTTGCTCTACTGCTTGCTTGGCTCACAATAGCCATCTGGTATGTGTCAGCCTGAAGTCAGGACTGTACACTTACCAGGTCTCCAGGAACCACCAACTCTGTTCAAATTATATCAACCCTTCAACCACTACTGAAAATGCATCCCTCTAGTCAGTCTTCCCTGGTATAACAGGAAGTGCTCTTTCCCAACTGTACATGCATTTTTGTCACTTTGCATATGCATTTCAAGGTTCCTGTAGACAGGAACAGGGACAACTCATCCCTGCCTCCACAGATGTTTCATGGGCTCTTGCCAAAAAGCCTTTAAGTGAATACTTTAAATCCCTCTTCAAGACTTCAAAGTGTCTCCTCTTTTTTTCCCACTTTAGGAATCAGAAGGCTATCTATCCCTCAATATTTCAGTGACTGCTTTGTGTGACAGCTCCATCTGGGGTGCCTTTATTGGGATCTGGTTCTAGGCTTGGCTCTGCTACAGACCAGGTGTGTGATCTTGACACGCTCTGAGCCTTAGCTTGCTCCTCTATAAAATGAGAAGAGGGTTGAACAGCTGTCCTCCCTGCCTCTCCTGGTCGTTGGCGATGACTAACAACATGGGCTTGGTTGCATACAGACTGGTTCAAATCCCAGCTTATTCACACTCTTGCTGTGTGACCTTGGGAAAGCTGCTAAACTTTGCTGAGACAGTTTTTTCACCTGTAAAATGGAAATGCCTACCTTCTGGGACTGTCAGTAGGGATAATACATGTATAATTCTTAGCACAGTACCTGGCATCTAATATGTGCTCACTACCTGTGAGCGAGAGTTTATTTTAAAGGAACTGCTTTAGTTAAAAGAAATGGTATTATCAAACGAGGTGCAGCCGGGCAGGACAGAGGCGGCTGGGACCAGACAGAGAATCTAGCAGCAGGCAGGTTCAGGAAGGGGGATCTTGCGGTCTGAAGTTCAAGATCAGGCAGGTTGTGTTGAAATAAACCTAATGTTAATCACTGGCACACACAATGGAATTGTCCTAGGCATTCGCAACCCTCTTCCTCTTCCCCTCACCCTCCACTCCAGTCTCCAGCTGTTTCTGGACCCAGCCTGATAGGAATCAAGAATATGGGCAATGTGGTTATTGAGTTCAAGGTGAAGACCCTAACTGTGGTAGCAAACAAGGACTTGTTCTTAGAAGCTAAACAGGACCCAGGTTGTAAGCACAGAAGTCCAAGGTCAGCTCCTTCCCTGCACTAAGGCAGCAATTCCCTGGTGAGAGTCAGGCTGTAACATGTCCAGCCGTATGTAAGGCAAGGCAGGCCGAGATAAACGCTCTAACACAGGATAATGCTATTTTATAGATGAAGAAACTGAGGCTCAGAGAGGTTAAATGACTTGCCTAAAGGTCACACAACCTGTAAATGACAGAGTTACCCATCAGAGCCAGGTCTTTGAGGACCTCATTCTTGGTGCTCTCTGCTACTTAATGCTGCCCTGAGATTCCACGAAAAGAAAAGGTAGTCCCACACCACTTCCTCCCCTCCCCGAGCATTTTCTGTTTCTAATGGATTCACCATTTTGGTACCACTGTTCAGCCCACTTGGCATCTCTATGGGGAAGCTTCATCTCACACCCTTCAAACATTTTCCTCCTGAGAGTTTTTTTCATTGCTCACTGGGAGGCTGGGTGAGGAGGGAAGCGGCTATGGGACCAATAGGAAAATCTGGGGGTTACATTACTGGAGGTATATAAGTTGGTACACATTTTCTGGAGAGTTGGTAGCAATGCCTCTCAAAATCTTAATAATATGGATATGCTTTGATGCAGCAAGTTCTTTTTTTGTTTTAAGATTTTTTTTGATGTGGACCATTTTTAAAGTCTTTATTGAATTTGTTACAGTACCGCTTCTGTTTTATGTTTCGGTTTTTTGGCGGCAAGGCATGTGGGATCTCAGCTCCCCAACCAGGGATCAAACCCACACTCCCTGCACTGCAAGGGAAAGTCTTAACCACTGGACCACCATGGAAGTCCCTGATGCAGCAATTTCACTACTAGAAATTCATCCTGAGGAAATAATCAAACAAGTATATAAAAATACAAACAAGTGCAGGGCTTCCCTGGTGGCGCAGTGGTTAAGAGTCCGCCTGCCAATGCAGGGGACACGGGTTTGAGCCCTGGTCCGGGAAGATCCCACATGCCACGGAGCAACTAAGCCTGTGCGCCACAACTACTGAGCCTGCACTCTAGAGCCCATGAACTACAACTACTGAGCCTGCGAGCCACAACGGCTGAAACCCACGCACCTAGAGCCTGTGCTCCGCAACAAGAGAAGCCACCACAATGAGAAGCCCTCGCACCACAACAAAGAGTAGCCCCTGCTCACAGCAACTAGAGAAAGCCCACGCAGCCAAAAATAAATAAATAAATTTAAAAAAATACAAACAAGAGCAAAGAAAAAGAAAACAAAGTCTACAAGGTCTTAGTAAGGGATTAGGTAAAGATGGCATATCCATACAATGGAATACTATGCAATCACTCAAAGTGATGATGTCAGACTATATTTATTGTCATGTAAACAGGTTAAACCAAAAAGTGGGCCATATGGATTTCAAATTTTGTAAATAGATTATATTAATGTCTGTTGTGTGTGTGTGTGTTTGCTTACAGTGTCAGCTCTCCTAATTGACATCCAACCACCTAGGGGACTCATCATTTGAGTCAACCCTCCCTTTCCACCTGGAAAACCTCCAGGGCCGCTGCTCAGGCCCACTGAAGGTTCCGGATGGAAGGCTGTGTACCTTTGTGCCCAGCCACCTGTGCTCCCGCCAGACTGCTCATGTGTTTAGCAGGAGTCAGTTTTACAGTTCTCTAGCCTCTTTATTCCAATTTACTTATTATAATATTCATAGTTAAATATCATATAAATTAGAAAAAATGAGTAAAAACAGAGAAACATATTTTAAAAAACTAAGTTGAATTCTTTGAAGAATTCAATTGCTCTTGTAGTGAGGGAGCTATAATGGGTTGGGGGAGGGGGATAATTGTAAAGGTTCAAGATTTTGCTCTCAGAATGCTTCATAAATGTTTTTAAGTTTTCCTTCTTCTTCAAAGAAGCCAATACAAGAATTTGGAGACAAAATATTATGGTGACTATATGAGAAAGATAAACGTGAATTCCCTTCAGCAGAGTAACAAGTGACATAAAAGGCTATATTAAAACATCGATATTTTAAATGAAATAAAAGATTTAAAGTACATATATATATATACACACACACAGTTTGATATTATTATCATTTCTTATTTAAACTATGTTTTTTTCTTAACCCACTAAGCACAGTCCCACTACTATCAGATAAAAAGCCTTCTGCTACATAGGTCTAGAAAAAGGAAGGATATAGTGATATTTCTGGAAGGATACAGTGAGATTATGGTTGATTTTTACTTCTTTGCACCTTTCTGCACTTTTAAAAATAAGAATGTCTATTACTTTTTTTTTTTTTTTTTTTTTTGGGTACGCGGGCCTCTCACCGTTGTGGCCTCTCCCGCCGCAGAGCACAAGCTCCGGACGCACAGGCTCAGCGGCCATGGCTCACGGGCCCAGCTGCTCCGCGGCATGTGGGATCTTCCCGGACCAGGGCACGAACCCGAGTCCCCTGCATCGGCAGGTGGACTCTCAACCACTGCGCCACCAGGGAAGCCCTGTCTATTACTTTTATAATCAGGAAATATCACAAAGCCATCATGATCTTGGGAAAGAAAAACAGAAAGAGAAACTTCAGGATGAAGGCAACGACATGCTGATGCTTGCAGGTGCCCCAGGCAGACCCTGTCTGTCTCCCCTGAAGACTGGAACTGTTTGGATTATTTTGTTACAAATCCTAATGGTGATAATGAGTTTGGCTCCTTGGTTTCACCCCATCCTGAAGGTCAGGTTGACGTCAGCACTCAGACATCTCAATACACTTAATTATCAGGGGAAGGGGGCTCGGGACTCAGGCAAGCAGGTCTCAGGAGGAGAGACGGACCTTCCTGGGTGATGCTAGCCAAGGAGCCCATGAGTAAGCCAGATCAGAGTCAGGAGGCAAACCAGTGGGGGCAGTTCTGAACACCTTAGGTTACTCTCATTCACAGAGGTTACAGCGAGTAGTTAAAGGTCACACACCAGCAGATGCAGCCTTGCACAAAGATGGGCTGAACTTCCTGTATAAATAAAACCACAATCTTTATTTTTTAAATAAATATGTTCTTCCCATCAAAACTGTAAAATATTCACGCTTGACTTATAGAAATATTTGTTGAAAACAAACTTCTGACTATAATAACTAATTCTAAAATCATAATATAGTTGTTCAAAGTCCAGCATTAGAAAAAAAACATTGGAAACAAAAATCTGTTCTTATTCCAACGTCTTCCCACAATACACTCAGTTTCAATGCTAGAAATGCTGGGACCATTGGTCAGAGAAAAGGCAAACCTGACAGGGTTGAAGTCCTGCCCTTGGCAACAGGATTATTAATTGTGCAAAGACGTTCTGGGGAGATGGAGTTTAGCAGCAGCTCAAAGAGGACTTAGGACTCTTCTTAGAATGATAGTCCGGGCAGGGGGTCATGTATGAAAGCAAATGGGAGGCACTGCACACGGTCTAGCTCTGACTGGCACAGGGACACTGGGCTTAAGGAACAGAGTCGGGCTGGAGCACAGACAAATGCAATGGAGCAGAGATGAGGAGGATTCCACCTTCCCTTCCAGCTTGCCATCAGGAGCAATGGCAGGCAGCTCTCAGTTTGGGATTAGAGCCCCAACTGCAATCCCATTCCAGGCACTATTTGGCGAATTAACTTCACTCTAATGCTGAGTGATGGGTTTTGGAGTCAGCCAGACCTGGATGCACATGCTGGCTCTACCACATATGAGTTCTTAAACACAGATCTTTTTTAAACCAATTCAAAATAGAGGGCATGTTGGAGGGCATTCGTGCTAAAATTCAATCAATATTTCCCTCATTTTACATAACTGATATGTCCCAGCAAGGTGACGTGCAAAGCAAGTGCTGGGTTAAATGCATGAAGGGCACATTTCTCTCTCTACCTCTCTCTCTCTCTCTCTCCCCACCCCTCACCATATTCACACACACAAATCAGTGTAACCCACAAGACTCAAAGAGAAGAAGCATCACTTTTTACATTTTTCTAAATCAACGCAAATCCTGCTAGGCCCCCACTTGTGTGGTTGGCAGAGTCAGGAGATTCAATCTTGGTCATTTTGAGGTCTGCTTCCCGTCACTGTGACTGTACATGAAGTGATTAATTTCTCAATAACTCAATGTCTTTATTTATTTATTTATTTAACGTCTTTATTGGAGTATCATTGCTTTACAATTGTATGTTAGTTTCTGCTTTATAACAAAGTGAATCAGCTATACGTATATATATATATGCCCATATCTCCTCCCTCTTGCGTCTCCCTCCCACCCTCCCTATCCCACCCCTCTAGGTGGTCACACAGCACCGAGCTGATCTCCCTGTACGATGCGGCTGCTTCCCACTAGCTATTTTACATTTGGTAGTGCATATATGTCCATGACACTCTCTCACTTCGTCCCAGCTTACCCTTCCCCTTCCCCGTGTCCTCCAGTCCATTCTCTAGGTCTGCATCTTTATTCCTATCCTGACCCTAGGTTCTTAAGAACCACTTTTTTTTTTAGATTCCATATATATGTGTTAGCATACGGTATTTGTTTTTCTCTTTCTGACTTACTTTACTCTGTATGACAGACTCTAGGTCCATCCACCTCATTACAAATAACTCAATTTCGTTTCTTTCTATGGCTGAGTAATATTCCATTGTATATATATGCCACATCTTACTTATCCATTCATCTGTTGATGGACACTTAGGCTGCTTCCATGTCCTGGCTATTGTAAATAGAGCTTCAGTGAACATTGTGGTACATGACTCTTTTTGAATTTTGGTTTTCTCGGGGTATATGCCCAGTAGTGGGATTGCTGGGTCATAAGGTAGTTCTATTTTTAGTTTTTTAAGGAACCTCCATACTGTTCTCCATAGTAGCTGTATCAATTTACATTCCCACCAACAGCGTAAGAAGGTTCCCTTTTCTCCACACCCTCTCCAGCATTTATTGTTTGTAGATTTTTTGATGATGGCCATTCTGACTGGTGTGAGGTGATACCTCATTGTAGTTTTGATTTGCATTTCTCTAATGATTAGTGATGTTGAGCATCCTTTCATGTGTTTGTTGGCAATCTGTATATCTTCTTCGGGGAAATGTCTATTTAAGTCTTCTGCCCATTTTGGGATTGGGCTTTTTGTTTTCTTGATATTGAGCTGCATGAGCTGCTTGTAAATTTTGGAGATTAATCCTTTGTCAGATGCTTCATTTGCAAATATTTTCTCCCATTCTGAGGGTTGTCCTTTCCATCTTGTAATAGATATGGTTTCCTTTGCTGTGCAAAAGGTTTTAAGTTTCATTAGGTCCCATTTTTAAATCTTTGCTTTTATTTCCATTTCTCTAGGAGGTGGGTCAAAAAGGATCTTGCTGTGATTTATGTCATAGAGTGTTCTGCCTATGTTTTCCTCTAAGAGTTTTCTAGTGTCTGGCCTTACATATAGGTCTTTAATCCATTTTGAGTTTGTTTTTGTGAATGGTGTTAGGGAGTGTTCTAATTTAACTCTTTTACATGTAGCTGTCCAGTTTTCCCAGCACCACTTATTGAAGTGGCTATCTTCTCTCCATTGTATATTCTTGCTTCCTTTATCAAAAATAAGGTGACCATATGTGTGTGGGTTTATCTCTGGGCTTTCTATCCTGTTCCATTGATCTATATTTCTGTTTTTGTGCCAGTACCATACTGTCTTGATTACTGTAGCTTTGTAGTATAGTCTGAAGTCAGGGAGCCTGATTCCTCCAGCTGCATTTTTCTTTCTCAAGATTGCTTTTGCTATTCAGGGTCTTTTGTGTTTCCATACAAATTGTGAAATTTTTTGTTCTAGTTCTGTGAAAAATGCCATTGGTAGTTTGATAGGGATTGCATTGAATCTGTAGATTGCTTTGGGAAGTATAGTCATTTTCACAGTGTTGAATCTTCCGAACCAAGAATATGGTTTATCTCTCCATCTGTTTGTATTGTCTTTAATTTCTTTAATCAGTGTCTTATAGTTTTCTGAATACAGGTCTTTTGCTCCTTACGTAGGTTTATTCCTAGGTATTTTATTCTTTTTGTTGCAATGGTAAATGGGAGGGTTTCCTTAAGTTCTCTTTCAGATTTTTTATCATTAGTGTATTGGAATGCAAGAGATTTCTGTGCATTAATTTTGTATCCTGCTACTTTACCAAATTTCCTGAATAGCTCTAGTAGTTTTCTAGTAGCATCTTTAGGATTCTCTATGTATAGTATCATGTCATCTGCAAACAGTGATAGCTTTACTTCTTAATTTCCTATTTAGATTCTTTTATTGCTTTTTCTTTTCTGATTGCTGTGGCTAAAACTTCCAAAACTATGTTGAATAACACTGGTGAGAGTGGACAACCTTGTATTTTTCCTGATCTTAGAGGAAATGGTTTCAGTTTTTCACCACTGAGAACGATGCTGGCTGTGGGCTTTTCATATGTGGTCTTTATTATGTTGAGGTAGGTTCCCTCTATGCCTACTTTCTGGAGAGTGTTTTATCATAAAAGGGTGTTGAATTTTGTCAAAAGTTTCTTCTGTGTCTATTGAGATGATCATATGATTTTTATCCTTCAATTTGTTAATTGGAAGGGTGAGAGGGAGGGAGAAAGGAAGGAAGGAAGGAAGGAAGCAAAGAAAGAAGGAAGGAAGGAAGGAAAGAAGGAAGAAAGGAAGGAAGGAAGAAAGAAAGGAAGGAAGAAAGAAAGAAGGGGAGAGAGAGAGAGAGAGGGAGGAAGGAATGAAGGAAGAAAAAAATAAAATGAAACAAAGTTATTAAAATAAAAAAATTTTTTTTAATTATTAAAAATTAAAAAGTAATAATAAAAAGAAGAGCCACCAAACCAAAAAACCAATCCACCAATGATAACAAGCACTAAAAACCATACTAAAAAAAAAAAAAAAGCAGACAGACAGAACCCTAGGACAAATGGTAAAAGCTAAGCTATACAGACAAAATCGCACAAAGAAGCATACACACACTCACTCACAAAAAGGGAAAAAGGAAAAAAAATATGTATATATTTTGGGAAGTCAGAGGTTTCTGCCAGCGTTCAGTAGGTGTTCTGTAGGAGTGTTCCACATGTAGATGTATTTCTGATGTATTTACGGGGAGGAAGGTGATCTCCTCTGCCATCTTGAAGGTCCCCCCCAATATCTTTTAAATAAGGAAACCCTGTAGCAAATCCTCTAATAGAGTAAAAGCACCCTCTAGAGATTTGATGAATAATCACCTCCCAATATAATTGCTCTGCACATAGTTTTTTTTAAAGTGACAAAACCAATAGTGTAAATATATAATGGTCACATGGTACTTTAAAAAATTCTAGAGACAGCTTTGCTTTTGAGGTCAGGGGTCATTGTTTTATGTTTTTTAAAATTTCATTGGCTTATACATTTCTTTTATTCCAATGTTTAATGTGGTATCCATTGAATTACAAATTTTCTTGAGAAAATAAGTCATCACCTTTATTCAGTTGTGTGGCTAGATGATCTTTAGGATATAGATAGTCACTGGTAGTCTTCTTGAGACTGAAAACACAAAGTTGAGGTTATAGCCTTAATTAAGGTTGACATGACATGAAATTTTAATCAGCAGGAAATAAAAGATAAATTATTTTTCTATTTTTATAACTTCTGAGTTTGGTTGTAATGTTCCATAGAAGGTAACTTTGATTTCTATGTAATTTCCAGAAATGATCTGGGTCCATAGTTTTGAATTCAATTCCATCCCTTACCAGTGTGTGATCTTGGGCAAGTTACTTAACCTTCTGATCTAGACTGTAAATATCAAAAAGGCAGTAACCATTTGTTTACTTTTAATTTTCAGGCATAGTGCATGGTATACAGAAGGCATCCAGTAGATTATCGAAGAAATGAACAGACTAAAGGCACCTAGCACAAGTCAGATGTTTAATAAGTATGAGGTTCCTTTGCCTCTTTCTTCTCAGTCCACTTTTTAACTTTTAATTTTGAAATAATTGTAGACCCACAAGGAGATGCAAAAATAGTGTGGGGATGTCCCGTGTACCCACCATCCAGCTACCTGCAATGGTGACATTTTACACACCTATAGTGCATTACTGACTGACTGGCACATAGTCTGACCAGTTTCTGCATGCACTCACTCTTTTTGTAATATTTGTATATGTATTGATTTGTATAATCACTGCCACATCAAGACACAGAGCTGCCCATCACCACAAAGCAGCTGTCTAGCACTGCCCCTTTATAATCACACCCTTCCTCCCCTTTCCAAGCCCCTGGCAACCACTTAGCTCCTCCATCTCCATAATTTTGTCAATTTGAGAATGTTTTATAAATGAAATCATAGTATCTAACCTTTCAAGGTTGGCTTTTTTCACTCAGCATAATAGCCTCATGACACTTCCCAGTTGTTGCATTTATTCGTTCCTTTTTCTTGCTAGGTAGTGTTCCGTGGAATGGATGTACCTCAGTTTGTTCAACCTTCACCTATTGAAGGACACTTGGGTCGTTTCCAGTTTGGGGCTACTACAAATAAAGCATCTCTGAACATTTGCATATAGGACATTTTATGTGAGCATGTGCTGTGAACATTTTGTGTGAGAATGTTTTCGTTTCTCTGAAATAAATTCCCGAGATTGAGATTCATGGGTCATACAGCAAGTATATATTTAACATTTTAAGAAATTGCCAGACAGATTTCCAGAATGGCTGTTACCATTTCACATGCTCTCCAAGAGCATATGCAAGACCCAGTATCTCCACATCCTTGCCAGCATTTGTTTTATCGGTATTTTTATCAGTATTTTTTATTTTAGCCATTCTGTGTAGTGGTATCTCATTGTGGTTTTAATTTGCGTTTTCCTAACAACTAGTGATGGTGGACATCTTTTCATGTGTTTATTTGCCACCTGTGTATTAGTAAAGTGTCCAAGTCCTTTGTTCATTTTCTCATTGGATTATGTGTTGCCTTACTGTTGAGTTTAGAGTTCTTTATTCTGAAAACAAATCTTTTGTCAGGTAGTTTGCAAATATTTTCTCCCAAATGGTACTTGTCATTTCATCTTTTTCACTGTCTTCTACAGAGCAAAGGTCTTTAATCTTAACAAAGTCTAATTAGTCTAGTCTTTCCTTTTCCATGGTGCTTTTGGTGCCGTGTCTAAGACCTCTTCTCCTAACTTTAGATCACAAAGCTTTTCTCCTACGTTCTCCTCTAAAAGTTTTATGGTTTTATATTTTACATTTAAATCTATGATCCATTTTCAGTTTATTTTTGTAGAAGGTGTGAGGTGTAGGTCAAGTTTCATGTTATTGGCTATTGATGTCCTATCCATTTGTTTCTGCCAAGTGAGATAATAGCGCCAGGTTCTACAGGAGCCACGGAAGTAAGATACTACCCAGAGGGGCAGGCTGTCTCAACAGTCCCTTGTAAAATTCATCGCCCTCCCCGGGTTACCTAGAATGAGCTCGATGCTACAGAAACCAAACATTTCACCACTGAGTCTTCCTTCTGCAATCATACTGTGCAAACAAATGCTGTTCGTGTTGGGTCCCTGAAGAGTCTCCTGCGGCCCCTTGCACCACCACCTAGAGTGAATTTTTGTTTGAAACAAGAAATGAGCATTGACCATTTCTGTTGCACATGATAAAATACCACTTAAGGGTAGGAAAGGGTGTGTTTTATGGAAACATGGTCCCACAGGTAGAAAGGGCCCAAAGCAGGAATCCCTTCTATAGCCTCTTTGCAAAGAAGGACAATTTTTCATTCAACAAATATATTCTGAGCAGCTACTATGTGTCAGGAACTAGGCAATGAAGATGCGGAGTGAAAAAAACAGACGTGGTCCCTGCCCTCTACTGGGGAAGGGGGTGGAGTACAGGTAATTACATACACATACACACACACAAACACACACACACACACACACACACACACACACACACACACACACACACACTACTGTAGGCCAAAAGCTAGCAACAGAATGCTAAGGCAATATATGGCAGGGACATCTAACCCAGGCTTGGGAAGCCTGGCAATGCTTCCTGGAAGACGAGACACTGAACGTGAGGCCTAGTAGATGAATTGCAGAGAGCTGGGAGGAGTGGAGTGGGTGGGATAGGAATGGTAATAAGAAAGAAGATGCTTCCAGGTGAGGGGGAACAGCATGTGTAAAGGCCCAGAGGTAGGAGTGAGTGTGGTGGGGCAGGGATCTAAGCCTCCAGTACTGCTGGTGTGTAAGATGCAGGGGAGAGAACAAGGGATGAGGCTGCCCAGGTCAGACCATGAAGGGCCTTGAAAGTTCAGCCATTTCATGAGGACACCAGGAATCCACTGCAGGGCTCTAGGCAAGAGCATAACAGATGCACATTTGCATTTTAGAAATCTCACTCTGGCAGCATGGAGGCAGGTTGGTGGGAATCTAGGCTGCTGGCTGGGGCACTGGTTAGGAGTCTGTCACAAGAGCTGATGGAACAAAATAGGGGCAGTGGAGAAGGGTTGATGCATTTACACCAGAGTAGGAGCCAAGGTTTAAGGAGAGAAGATGCAGTTTTAAAGATCTCTTTGAGGGCTTCCCTGGTGGCACAGTGGTTGAGAGTCTGCCTGCCGATGCAGGGGACACAGGTTCGTGCCCCGGTCCGGGAAGATCCCACATGCCGCAGAGCAGCTGGGCCCGTGAGCCATGGCCGCTGAGCCTGCGCGTCCGGAGCCTGTGCTCTGCAATGGGAGAGGCCACAGCAGTGAGAGGCCCGCATACCGCAAAAAAAAAAAAAAAAAGATCTCTTTGAGAAACAGAGGGATAAGTTGTGAAGAGAAACAGAGGTGAGTTGAAGGATCAGTGAGGATGGAGCCTTTGCTTGGACACTCCTACTGAGGAAGAGCTGGCTTATTCCTTCCCCTTTGTGACCCTCCCATGTTTGACAGTTCTGCCTGAGCAGAACCCTGCTACCCTGTAACTTTCCTGCCTTGGTCCAACCTTGGCCCTGAGGGACCACCCTGAACGAGTCCACCTCTGCTGGTCATGGCAGCCCTTTGACTGTTTTAAAGACATGGGTCACATTCTCTCAAGCTTTCTTTCCTCCAATTTATTCACTTCTCACTTGGCATGGGTTCCTCTCCCGGGTAGGCCCTCCACTCCCCACCTTTAATTTAATCACGCGATGCCCAAACTCTGGATAGAGTCTGATCAGCCAGAAAACAATAAGCATCCCCTTCTGGAGGCTGACGTTTCTACCTGTAGCATCCCCACTCCTCTGCCCTTGTCAGGAAGCTGCCTCCCTTCCCTGAACATTTGAGGCAACATCTCCCAGTGGGATCTGTGGGAGCCTGGGCACTGGGGACAAGCCTGGGCCCAGAGCCTCAGCTGGGGAAACAGGTTTGATGAGGCCCTCGCTGCCTCACTTCCAATAGCAAACAAGCCATGCCTGGGAGGACACGACCCAGCCTCACCGGCAAATGGATCTCCTGCCTTTTCTCCTCTGGTGAGAATCAGGGCACCAGCGACTATTCACTGACCGCAGCTGGGTGTGTGGCTTGGTGAGGAAAATACAGCTGGGACACTGACTCCGTCTTCAGGGACTATGCAGCCTCGTTGGGAGAGAGGATATAGAACAGGTGATCAGAGACGGGCCTTTACAGAGGAGACAGGGCCACAGCTAGACCTCGAAGGATGGGGGAGTATCAGCTGGTGAGAAGAATAAGGCGATGCACTAGGACGGCACGGAAAGACGCAGAGGTCAGAGTACTGAAGGTGGACCCAGTGAAGGAAAAGAAGACACTCTGGTCAGAGCAGGGACCCTCTATGCGTGAACATTGAGAGAAAATGCTGTAAAGGTAGGTTGGAACCATAGCGGGCTAGACTCTCCTCTAGGTAGGGAGCTGCCGAGGGCTCTTGAACCAAAGAAGGAGATGATTAAAGTGGTGAGTGGTTTGGGGTCTGGGTCTGGCGAAGTTAGTGATGAATCCTGCCCTCTGCTGTGGCCCAGGACGCCCAGGGAGGGTAAAACCCTTCCCGGAAGTCATCCAGGGAACCTAGCTGGCACCTGGCTGGCCTAGTTTTAAGTCCCCTTCGGGTGATCTTTCCAATAGCCTTTCCTAGGGGGATAAAGACAGGGACAACAGTGAACTATTCAAATGAGTGACCTGGGAAGTGCTTTGAGCGGCAACCACAAAGGCTGTAATCTGGGAGCAGAACTAGCTACATCATCCCGTTGGTCCCTTGGTTACAAATTGTTAAGGATTTCAAGACGGCAACATTAAACCAAGCCTGGGGCCCCTCTAAGCGCAGAGTCCTGTGCAACTTTAGAGGTTGCACGCTCATGAGGCTGGCTCTGTCTGGGGGTCAAGACGAGAGCAGGTTCTTATCCAAAAGCACCCAGTGGGCTTGCAGTGGGGCTCCCACACTCAGAAGGCTCACAGTCAGTCATCTCCCTCTCTGTCCTGGACAGGTGACAGCCCAGCAATCCAGCTCGGGCAGCTTATGGCTCTTGGCCACAGGAAAAGAATAGACTAGGGACAGGAAACCTGAGTTCCAATCTTGATTTTGCTTTCAATCTGATGTAAGAATCACTTAACTTCTGGGTCTTGGTTTTATGGCCCATATTAAGTGTTCAGCAGGTATTGTTTCTCTCCCTTTCCATAAAGAAGCCCCAATTGTAGGACCTCTACCGCATGGCCTCTTGCTGGAGTATTTGAAGCAAAACACAGGTTCCAATGATGGGTCTTGAGTTGCAGAAAGAACTCAGTGAAATGCATTTGTATCTTGGAGAAAACTCCAAATACTCTTTTGCACCCCATACCTTCCAGCTTCACTAGAAAAGTCATCTTTAGCCATTCTCCGCCAGAGATGTGTTTGAAGAGATTTCAGGTCTACGCTTGGCTCTTCTGACTCTCTGTAGGACTGCAGGACACTGACTTCCTCTCCTTGTGCCTCAGTTTCCGCTCCTGTAAAATGTGAGAATATGACAAGGTTCTTTTCTGCTCTCAGTTCTGCATTTTCTTGAATCTTTGAAGTAACTGGTCCAGCATTGCATGATGTCATCACATGATGTTGGGATGAACTTCTCTGGCCCTGTCATTAGAAAATAAGCTCACTGAGGTCAAGAATGATTGTGATCTGTCTCTGAACCTCCAGTTCCTGGCACGGCAGTTTGCACTCAACTGAGTGTTGAATGAACAGAGACATCAATGGATGGACGAGGTCTCTGGGTGGGTGGGGGGGCATCAGAACAAATGAGCCACGAAGTGAAAACAGAGATATGATCAGAAGGTGAGGCCTAAGGGGAAGAAAGAGAACCAGGGCAACATCGTATGGAGGGAGATTGAGTACTGGCTGACCAACATCTTAAATAACAATACAAAGGAAACAGAAACTTTAAGGCTTAAGGAAAAAAAACACTGGATTTCGTAATTAGGAGGTCAGTGGTGACTTCTGAGAGAAGCCAGGCTGCCCAAAGTTAAGGAATGGGTGGGTGATGAAGAAGTGTGAACAGCAGACATAAATGAATCAAGAAATTTTGCGGAAGAGAAAGATACGAAGGTCACAAAGCATTTGGGAAAACTGAAACAAGAAGCATCAATTGTTGATTGGTTTGTTTGCTTTGAGAAAAGGAGAACCAAAACATTTGTTAATCCAGAGGAAGGAGACAAGGAGGAAGAGGCTGAAGACTTTAGAGAGTGAGAGAGGAGGCTGTTGATGGATTTATGTCCTTGAGGAGTCAGGAGAGAGAGAGAACCAAGGGCACAGCTCTTTCACCCCCACTCTCTGCCACCTGCAAATGTGACAAGTGTATCAGCGGGTGCTCTAGAGGGAAGCCAGACCTCAGAAGGGGGTTGGGCAAGGTGACTTTTAAGGTGCCCTCCCACCAATTCTATGACCACTGTGTCCATCCATCCTTATTGTGCCACGTGGCCCACAAGCAGATGATGGCAGACAACGTGAAGAACGTCTTTGAAATACAGTCCCGTGCCCACAGCATTCCCTGATCTACCAACAGCCCTGACTGATCAAAGAGGAAATGAGCCCTTGGAGACAAACTCCACGTGTTTTGGGCTGTGGCCCAAGGAGGGAGAGTGGCCGAGTAGGAAAAACACCAGATTGGGAGTCTAGAGTCCAAATCCTGTCTCTCCCTATCACTCTCTAAGTGTCCTTGGGTACTCCCCTTCTCTGTGAGTCACAGTCTTCCCTGGAGAAACAGGAGTGTGAGATCAGTGACTGGTTTACTTCTATGTTCTCTGACTCGAGTTTTTTTACAGAGTCATCCTGAAAGAGCTGGCACTGTCTCTGAGGTTCTTGGGCAGTTCTGCACTTCGTGTGATCACCACATACAATGGGCAAAACAGGTCCCGTGAGGGTAAAGCAAATAAGTCCTCCCTGGCAATTCACACTCGTGTCATTGCAGAGCTCACAGCATTGGCACCGGCTCCAACAAGAAAACCCACGTGCTTGTCAGTGACATCCTGGACCCTCCCATTTGGGCTGTGGCACCAGCATAACCGAATCATGTTTGGCGAAGGAAAGATCCTGTCTGGCTTTGTGCTAATGACACTGAAGAAAAAGTCAGTACTCTTTGGGGGACTGAATTCCTAACTGACTTCCAAGTTCTGAGTTCAGAACTAGGTTTGCCCTTTCTTGACAAAGCTCCCCCAGGATTAAAGGGAGGTGATGTACCTTTGTCATCAAACACATCATGACAAATTAGTCTTTCACTAATTCATCCAAAAATGCATTGAGCAACTGCTTTATCCATTAAAGGTATGTGAACCGATGGATGGATGGACAGAATGGATGGATGATGGATGAGGAGACCCAGGACCTGGTTCACTCACCAGCTGGGCATATGAGACAGGGTTTTCTCTCTCACAAGTGACAAAAACTTAAATTTAAGTAGCTTAAGAGAGAATAAAAAAAGAAATGCATTGATTTATGTATCTGAAAACTTATCAAGAGTTTGCAAAAGTTCCTCTTTACCTTGCAGCTCTGCTTTCTTCTGTGTTAGCTTCAGTTTTAGATAGCTTTTTCTCCAGTGGCCAGGCTTACCCCCAGCAGCTCCAGGCTTACATTCTTCTAGCTTTGCAACCCCAAAGGAAAGAGTGCCTTGCCTCCAGGACTGCTAGAAAAAGTCCTCAAGAGGGTTTTCACTGGCTCAGCGTGTGTCATGTGCTCATCCCTGGACAGATCCTGTGGCCAGGAGGGTCCAGTGCTGAGTCTGAGTCCTGGGCACACCCACAAAGTCTAGAGGTGATGTCAGCCCCAAAGAAACCCCACAGACTGAGAGTGAGGATAGGGTGGCTTTCCCAGAAGAGAAGAGAATGGATCCCCGGCAGGCAAGGTCCTCAGATGCCCTCTCACTGGGTAACTAAATATAAGGCAGTCCCTTTGCCACTTAGCACCTCTCACTTTCCTCCCCGGTCAACCTCAACACACAGGCTTGTGATATGAAGGCCCTTTGAGAAGGTGGGGAGTATTCTTCTCACTGGTCATTTATTAACAACCACCACAGTTCCTCCTCCCTCTTAAAGCTTTCCCCAACATCTTGGCCTCCAGACTCTTCCCTTTTCTGACCTAGGCCACTTAACATTTCGTGTCATCCAATGTGACAACTAATCATTCAGTGTATCTGGAGCAGAAACAGTACCTAGACTTTTGTCTGGCCCAACAAGAAAGAGTGCCATGAATAAGACCCTCTCTCCCCACACAGGAAACTCACAATCTAGTCAGTGACAAATCTTGCATTGTTCTCTAATTGCTCTGTGTGGAAGTCTAATCTCCAAAACAGAACTACCGGCTGCCTGTGGGCGAGGCCAGGCCTCACCCTTCTCTCCTGTCACCCGCATCCCTCCAGGCTGTCTCACCTTGAGTGGACCAGTCATGGGGCCTTGGAGCCCCCAGCAGTGAAAGTGCCGGAAGCCTGACGCGCTAAAGGACACTCATGTTCCCAGTGGTCAGGACAGCCCTCCTCTTTGCCACCTCACACCGCACGCCCTGCTTCCCACGTCACCTCATTCTGGGCCCTCGGTCACCGCACCATAGTCACCCTCACCCCCAGCTTAACAGTGACTTCCGTCTTTGGTTCTGAAGTCACTGGAGCTGTGTGGCCCTGGCTGTCCTTTGCATCCAACCATTTCCAAGCCAAAGGGAGGAAGGATCCTTGTCTAATCTGTATCAGACCATCCAACAGAGTGGCAGCTTCATGATCTGCTCCTGCAGTCCACAGATATGTTCTCAGCATCCACCGCTCTGTGCCCAGAACATGTGCTGGGTTAAGTGGTGAATGGCGGGCAGGGCTCTGTCCTCCAGGAGCTCACACACCAGCAGGAAAGACCACTGGCCCCTCACCCTGGGAGAGGTTTTCATGCTCCCTAGGGATCCCTCCTATCCATTCATCGGAATGGGGATGAAAGGAACTTGGTACAAGTAGCCAGGTGTCTTGGTCGTGGTACAGGGGAGTAGGGAGGAGAGGAATGGAGTGGCCTCATGACGGGTGACTCAAAGCGGTCCTTCTGTGTCATTTGTCCATCAGGTCCCTGGACTAAACCCAAACTCACTCTCCCTCACCTACTGCCCAGTAGGTGTTGGGGTAGCCATTGGCCACATGCTGGGGCATCTTGGCTTTGGCCTTAGCCATTTTTTTTTAATTGGGGTATAGTTGTTTTACAATGTTGTATTAGTTTCTACTGTACAGCTAAGTGGAGTTCCTGTGCTATACAGCAGGTTCTCATTAGTTATCTATTTTATATATATTAGTGTATATATGTCAATCTCAATCTCCCAGTTCATCCCACCTCCTTCCCCCTTTCATGTCCATATGTTTGTTCTCTACATCTGTGTCTCTATTTCTGCCTTGCAAACTGATTCACCTGTACCATTTTTCTAGATACCACATATATGTGTTAATATACGATATTCATTTTTCTCTTTCTGACTTACTTCACTCTGTATGACAGTCTCTAGGTCCATCCATGTCTCTACAAATGACCCAATTTCATTCCTTTTTAGGGCTGAGTAATATTCCATGGTATATATGTGCCACATCTTCTTTATCCATTCGTCTGTTGGTGGACATTTAGGTTGCTTCCATGACCTGGCTATTGTAAATAGTGCTGCAGTGAACATTGGGGTGCATGTGTCTTTTTGAATTATGGTTTTCTCTGGGTGTATGCCCAGTAGTGGGACTGCTGGATCATATGGTAATTTTATTTTTAGTTTTTTAAGGAACCTCCATACTGTTCTCCAAAGTGGCTGTATCAATTTACATTCCCACCAACAGTGCAAGAGGGTTCTCTTTTCTCCAAACCCTCACCAGCATTTATCGTTTGTAGATTTTTTGATGATGGCCATTCTGACTGGTGTGAGGTGATACCTCATCGTAGTTTTGATTTGCATTTCTCTAATAATTAGTGATGTCGAGCATCATTTCATGTGCCTCTTTGGCCTTAGCCATTTGTTTAAGGCAGCCACCAGGACTCTCCTGGGAGGTTCCCGTGCCCTACTACTTACCCCAGTGTGCCCAAGTCTGCAGTGGGTACACTCGGAAAGTCTTGCTTCCCTTACATCTTTCAAATCAGCACAGGCCTGAGTGCTAGAGAGCAGCTCAAAGGACAGCTCATGGACAAGTCTAAAGTGAAATAAAGCAGCCAAATTGAACTGAGCCAAACTGAATGACCCTCTCCTAGGCACACAGGAATTGATTTGTTTTTTAAAGGAGGAATATTTCCTGATCCATCTGCTCTTCACTGAGTATCCCTTGAACTCCCAAAGGTGAGGCTTTCCCTGGCAAATTTCTGCTCTTATTGCCTTTGAACTCATAGGTGAAATTAATCCTGGGATCCCAGTCCCCTTCTCTCTCCCCCCACCTCTTCTTTCTGACATTAAAATCTGTTTCTGCCTTTCATATCTACACAGGAGGGGGCAGAGCTCCACTAATGAATGTTTGAGAAGCCTTTGAGATCCTGGATGAAAGGCACCTTATAAAATACAATAAAAAATAATAGGAGTAATTACTAGCTGGGCTAATCCCTGTAGGATAATTTGAGAGCTTTCCTCAGGCAGATTCCGAATTCATGCAGAAACACATGGGTTCACGAGGCAAAACTAATTTGAGAGTTCGGGGGCCGTTGCTATGCTTCTCCCATTCTAGGATTGTGTACTAGGATCTTTCTGAAACCTGAGGTGCATTGCAGCAGGCCAGAGCTGGAAAGGATCTTTGAGATGATCTGTCTAAACTCTTTGGTGTGCAGATGATGTGGTGAGGCCCAGAGAGGCGAGGTGACCAGCTCAAAGTTGCATAGCAAGTGTGAGAGCTACAGCTCTAGAGGTCCAGTCCCTGGATACCCCAATTCAGGGGCTCCTGTTACCCCACTCTCAATCAATAACTCACCCTTTCCCATCTCTGTATACTGATCACCTTCTACTGCACAGCAGAGGATTGGAATAAGAGTCAGATACAGCTGAGTATGAATCCTAGCGTATGAAAGACAGTAGCAGAGAAGTAAGCCTCAGTTTCCTCATGCGTAAAATGGGAATAATGATGCCTTCCTATAGAGATGCTGTGAGGAGCCAGTGAGAAGTGCACACAGGAGCACCTGGCATGGAGCATGTGTTCAGTCAGTGCTGCTTGAACGAATGCTCCAAGAATGAGCCTGGCAGTGCCAGGGTTTGACCTACAGTCCTTGTTTCATACAGCTATGTTCAGTCTGTATTTAATGAGCACCTACTATGTGCTGATCTCTATGCTAAGCTCTCCAGGATGTTATCTCATTCAATCATCATCACCATCCCCATGAGGCCAGCAGTGTCAAATCGAGGTTCGGGGAGGTTAGCTAACTTGTGCAAGGCCATACAGCTGAAGAAGAGGCAGGACTTGAACCCGTGCTCCCAGCCACTATGTAACACTGCCTTCCCTTACAAAAAGAGGCGTGAACATTGTTGTAACCACAGTGGAGCCCGCAAAGGAGTCTCTGCTGTGATACAGGAAAGGAGTGATGGAGGGGCCGGGAACAGTAGTAGCCTAACATGATCCACTGAAGCACTTCTACCTTCAAGGTTATGAAAGTAACACTCTTCTCCTTACGTCAGATTATTTATTCTGAGCGCTGCACTGATGCAAGCCACACGATCTCCCTCAGGAAGGGCAGTTAGTAGCTGTAGCTGAATTTGGAATCAAGAAATCTTGGGACTTCCCTGGCGGTCCAGTGGTTAGGAGGCTGTGCTTTCACTGCCGAGGACTCGGGTTCAATCCTTGGCTGGGGAACTAAGATCCCACAAGCCGTGAGGTGCAGCCAAAAAAAAAAAAAAAAACAACTAGATTCGGGTCCTGGATCTGCTCCTTAGAAGCCAAGTACCCTAAGCACTCTGCCTTCAGAGTCCCGTGCTCCTGGTCTGTATAACAAGGATAACTCTTCCCACTTTACCCCTCCAAATGGGCTCTTTGGAGTCTCAAATGGGAATGAACATGGAAGTACTTTGTCAGTTGCAACCTTCTGTACGAATGTAAATCATTGCTGTTACTAGCGATAGTTTTAAGCCTTTCAATGTGATAAAGCAAGTGGCTAGGGTCCCAGGCTGGTGGTGGACTTCAGGAAGACTGACTCAACACAGCTGGCAGGCAGGGGACAATATGCATTACCAGTCTTCGAAGGACAGTTTAGTGCATTCAGAGCTCTGACCTCAGATTATTTGATTGGAAGATGGCACTTTAGGGGCCCAGCCCTTTGAAATTCAATTGTAAACCTAATGGGTTCCATTTATTTCAGGTTTCATCTTTTTCCCAGATGAGACCCCAGGCCAGAACCTGTGGTTTCACATTCTCTGCTTCTGTAAGTGTGGAAGAAATCAGCCCCTGTGAAAGGTCACTCACTGGGTGAGGCCGGCAAAGGAGGAAAGAAGCTGATCCGAGTGTTGTTAATCACTCCCGGGTGATTTCTTCATCGATGAAGACTTTCCCAAATACCACCTAGAAACTAGAATAACCAGGACTGTGCCCTTCTGAACTACCCTCCTCAGGAGGGATGGCTCTGAGTCACCCTCTCCAGAGATTTCCAGGGCTGATCAAGACTGTCAGAGCTAAAGGGAACTCCCAAGTTGCCCTCTTCCAGCCTTTGGGCCTCTTGGAGAGACAGCCGTCTGACACCCCAGAGACGGGGTGCTCACTCCCTCATGCTGTTGGACACTCTCCAGCCACCATCTGCCTCCAGGTGATTCTCTCTCACTGCTCATGGGGTCTCCAGCACCACTGGTATCATGTCAACTTCAAGACACCCCTTCCCAAGACTAAATTCCCCATATTAGAGGGCAAACCAAAAGTACAACCAAAAGTGCATGTCTTTAGGCATCAGAAAGAAAGGCTTGAATTCAAACCCTGGATCAATAACTCATCAGCTGTGTGACTTTGGGAAATTTAATTAACCTCTCTGACCTTCAGTGTGCTTATCTTTAAAACAAATAATAATCATCAGTACCTTTCTCGATTGTTGTTAGGATCCAAACTAACATAGAGAACGTGCTTGCACATAGTAGGCATTCAATAAGCAGTAGTCTTTATACGGCAAGACTCATTCATTTTAGAAAACATGTATTGAGGGTTTACTTTGTGCCAGGTGCTCTGCTGGGTGCTGCACACAGGAGAGCAGAAAAGAGGAGTGGAAAGAGAATGGGCTTTGGTGTCAAAGACCTGCGTTCTAATCCAAACTCAACCATTTACCAACCTGGTAACCTTGGACAGTGGACTGACTGAGCCTCCCTGGACCTCCCTTATCTCATCTCTGCACAGGGATGGTGTGGGTGTTAAATGAGATGATGTACATCAAGTGCTGAACCCAGGTCCTCGCTCAGCATGAATGCTGAGTAAGTGGGAGCTGCACTGCAAGATTCAGGGATGCTGAGTACGTGAAGAAGTTAATGCAAGGCCGAGTTCAGGCAGGACAGTGGATATTTTATTATGTAGAAGTTAAAGTAATCTTATTTAATGTATGGCTCCTGACACTGTTTGGACTGTTTCCTTTGTCTACTTATTTTCCCAGGGAAATAGACTCTTGAATATAGAGGGACAAAGTCCTGTCCCTTTAGCTTTGCCGTGTTGTCTTTGACAATAGAAGGGGGTCAAGGCTGAGGTTCAGGGCCAGCTCCATCCAGCTTCCATTCAGAGCGGAGAAACTAAAGCAGAAGATCAGTCGTGTAGGCAGGACTTCAGGGAGGGGAACGGGGAAGAGGGGGCAGAAAACTCAGTAGGCACAAGGGCTCCCTGGCCCTACAAACAGGGCAGGGACAGCACTGAGACCTCTGAGCCCATCCCTGGGGGTCATGCCCAGCTCAAGAACTGCTCAGGGCTGGGTCCATCCATCCAGGGCCTCTGTGGAGCTGAGAAAGGCAGCAGCTGACAGAGACATTACACTAATCCTAGTCTTTTTTTTTTAAATATTTTTTTTGATGAGGACCATTTTTAAAGTCTTTATTGAACTTGTTGCAATATTGCTTCTGTTTTGTGTTTTTGTTTTTTGGCCATGGGGCATGTGGAATCTTAGCTCCGCAACCAGGGAGGAGCTGCACTCCTTTGCACTCCTCTGCACTGGAAGGCAAAGTCTTAACCACTGGGCCGCCAAGGAATTCCCAATCCTAGTCTTTCTTCATTTGAGCCGCTGGACCCGGGAGAAGCCAGGGGGGAAGGAAAAGAACAGTTTCATTTTGTCCCTATCCTGGAATATCCACGCAAAGTGCCTGTCCTGCTTCTGTTTCAGGTAATATGGTAAAGGAAAGCCATGCTTCTCAACCTGTATAAGTCCTCTGGGGTTGTATAAAAATGTAGATTCTGATTCTGTGGGTCTGGGTGGAGCCTAAAACTCTGCATCTCTAAAGAGTTCCCAGGTGATGCTGAGGCTTCCCTGAAACTCTCTGCCTATGAAACATATCAAAATGTTAGAAAAAAATCTTTAAAAAACATATTTTTAAATCAGTGGAAGAGACTTCAAGGAAGGGGAACCTAAGGCCAGGAGTGAAGCCGGCCCCCAGTCCAAGTGGATGCATGTAAAGAAACGGTCACATTCTCTGGGGGACCCTGCACAGCCTCGTGACCTAGAACTGCTATGCATAGAACTATGCTAGGAATGGGGGAGGGGTGACACTCAGCATTAATTCTGTACCCATGCAGGCTGCGGAGTCACACTGGAGACCCCTCCACGTAAAGCCAGGATTCAGGAAGGGCTATATCCTGAGGAAAATAGTGAGAGATAAGAACAGCAACCACACAACAAAAGAAAAACAAAAACAAGGAAAAGTGTCTGTGCCAGACTTGATTTGGGGTATTTGGAGAAAAAAATTTCCTCTGAGATTTGAGGGCTACTGGCTGACCCTTGCTTGACCAAGCAGGAGTCTGAAATGACATGGTAGCGTGGTCTTAAAACTCCCCTAAATTATCCTTTAAATTTCAAGTGGACCCTGTTCTATTTTATGTCCTGATGCCCAGTGGAAGCAATCACAAGTCCTCCTGCAGGAATGTACCTCAAGCCAAACCATACAGTATTATCATAGGATTCCCCCCCCAAAGGGCCTCACAGTCCAAATCTCAACGCATCCAAGGAAACAGACCACCACGAGTGAGAGGCAGCAGAAAACAGCACTCTGTAGAATCAGACCCACAAAGACTTCAGATATTGGGATATAGACGATTGAACAATAATGTTAATATGTTTAAAGAAATAAAAAGAAAATTAAAAGTGAGTAAAGAGTAAGAGACTATAAAAACGACCAGGAAGATTTGAAAAAATAATCAAAGTGCCTACTAATGATGATTAAGTTTCCCTAGCTTCCTATATTGAAGGCAACACATTTTCTATTAGAAAAAAGTTTGGAATGTGCCCATCCCCTCCCTGGCCATTAAACGCAGCCTGTTCACACCTGTCCTGTGTCAGCAGCCGGGAATGTTATTGCAAATATTTTTCTAGAATCATCCCTCTGCCTGGCCCATCCTGTCTTGGGCTACTCCTCCTAGCTCTGGGATTCCCCGGCTTCCTTCTCCAGTTCCCAGATCCTACTTCTGGCCCTCTTCCTTATTTAGGTGACACATCCAGACAGTCCCTGGGTCCCCTCCCAACTCCACATGAGCCCCTCTTTCACAGTGGGACCCTCGGTCCCAGTGTGAGGGGTTGCAAACGTGACGGTGCTAGCAGCGGTTATAATCTCACCCCATTCTACCACCACCACCTGCTTGCCTGTTTACAAAGCACCTTTCATGTCCGCCAGAGCACTATCGTTCTCACAAACAGAGAAGAAGGCTCACAGCCATCATCAAGTGTCTAGAAGTCAACAGAACCAGGATACAAAATAGGACTCAGTCCTGTGCTCCCATCTTGGCCCCGTGCTCGTTCTGCTTCACAGCTGCCTCCAATGACAGCAATGATCAATCACCAACCAGCGCTTTCTGCTCCCTTATTATGTCAAACCCTTACCAGCCTTCATTGATTGATCTGAACTGACATTTCCTTAGTCTTACCCAGTTGGTTGGGAAATCTCTGCGTCATAGCCAAATATATATTTATGATCAAGAAAATGTTAATTTAGGTCCCATCTATCTGAAGATAATCTGTCTCTGGCTACAATCAGTGGAGACATAAGGACAAGTTGGCTCAAGTAAGAGTCAGTGAAAGCTTAGCAGAGAAGAGGTGTGGGAGTAAGCCAGGGTCCCATGCAGATTCCCTTCCCCGTCTCAAGGCGGTATCTCAAAATCCCACAGGAAAACATTTTTTTTTACTCCCAGAAACATGAAAGACCATGATACATGACAGTATGGGTATATACTACAGATACTAGGCAAATTGTGAAATTTCAGTTAGGGTTCTGTTAGTTTTACTCCTGGGAGATTTTCCAGCCAGAGACTGAAAAGGAAATTTATGGGCGCCCTCTTGTGGGCATATCTAGCACTGCAGGGCCGCCCCCAGTCACCCCTGCGCGTGGGGGGAGTTGACGGAGACAGGCGCTGTATTGTCTGCCTTCGCGGAGTCTGCATTCTAGTGGAGCCAGGTGGGGAAAGGAACAAGCAGGTAAGTGGGCAAGATCCTTTCAGATAGTGAAAGAACATAAAATAGGGTGACGTGATAGAGAGTGCCTGGGTGGAGGGGGTCTGAGTAGGGGGTACCAGTTGTGTGTTCAGGGAAGGTGGCTAGGGGAGGGGATGGCTGAGCTCAGCCCCCAAGACAAGAAGTTACCGACCACGAGGAGATCAGGGACTAGCGTCCCAGGCGGTGCAAAGGTCTGGAGGCTGAAACGAGCTCGGAGTATCTGAGCACAGAGAAACCAGTGTGGCAGGTGACGCAGAACAGAGAGAAGACCACCGGGCAGTCAGGGCAAAGAGGAGGCATCTCTGAGAACACCCATCTCATGCAGGTGGGAAAACGGGGTCTGTTGTACATTTTCAGAACATCTGATTCTCACCCCTGCATCCGCCCCCCCACACCAGGTCCTTCAGCAAATCTAACCAGCTCCGACTCAGACCATCCACTTCCCTCCTCTCTACAGCCACCCGCAGCCCATTGTCCTCCTCTCCTACAGCAGCTTCCTAATGGATCTCCTTGCCTCCTGCAAGGCATTCTCCTCTCAGCAGAAAAGTGATCTTTTAACTGTAAATGGATAGTAGTTCACCCTTGCTTAGAACTCTTCAATGACTGTGCATTTAGAATAAACCCAACTCAGGCCGTCCTTCTCCCTCCCTCCCTCTGCTCCAGCCATAGTAGACGCTTACCTCTTTTCTGCCACAGGGCCTTTGCACTTGCGGTTCCCCACACCAAGAATGCTCTTCCCCTGGTTCTCGCCAAGTCTGGCTCCTTTTCATCCTCCAGGGCTCAGCTTAAACTTCTCAGAGAAGGCCCCAGGTTACTCCAGATCCCATCACCATGTTGATTTCCTTCATGGTACCCACCATATTGTGTAATTATTTTATTTAATCATTGTTTTCTTGCTTTTTGTCTTTTTCCATCTTGGGTTTTGACCTCCATGAGGGTGGAGACTATAACACTTTCATCCACCACAGGATCTTCTGTGCCTCCGAGGTCCTGGCATTCAAGTGATATTTGTGGAATGAACAAACGAGCCCCAGGAGATGGGAGCCCATGAAGACCTTAGTGATAATGTAGCCCAGTAGCTTTCAATTTTTATTTTTAGCACAGAACCTCCTTCCAAATGAAATCTTGTACGGAACCTCAGTGCTGAGACAGCAGACGTGAGCCCTGCCCTCCTGGTTCTCTGTCTTTGTGCCACCAAGAACCCTGAGTGAGCTGAGGGTGCTATAGGCTCTTAAGAAATCCCCCCGCCCCACCCCTGGTGGCTGAGTTGTCCTGAACAGTCCCTCAGCCCAGCATTTCTTTGGCCGCTGCCTCTGCTTTGATCCTTAGAACAGAAGCAGGATGGAACATAGCATTTCGGACTGCCACAAGCAATTTAGGAAGTGCTTAGAGTTAAACATTTTGGAGGAAATTTACACTCGGAAACATATTTGGGAACCTGATGATTTACTCCTGGGGGGGCGGGTGTGAACACGGTGGTTTTCACTTCAAAGAGCAGCGAATGATCGTGGGCTCAGGCAAACCGGGAGAATTCCCTGGAAGCCCTGTGTACCCAGGAGAGGGGGCATGGACCACCCGCTTCTGACACCAGGCAGCACAGCCCAGTGGGCCCAAATGGAGCATGAGACAGCAGAGGCTGGGCTCACAGGGCATCTGGGTGCCCTGGGAAGGGGCCTATGTGTGTTGGACATCTTTTATGCCCCACCTCACATATCCTAGGCTTACCTTTTTACCTTGGCCATTGCTGTGGCAACGAGCGCTACAATAATTACACAGAGTATCTCTTGCTTTCTGATGGCTACTTATTAGCTGTGTGATCTTGGGCAAGTTGCTTAACCTCTCTGTCTCTCACTTTCATCATCTGGAAAAGGGGGGTGATAATGGTACTCCTTCATATGGCTGTAGTGAAGATTATACGAGTTGATACATGTGAAGTGCTTGTAACAGTGCCTGGCACAGAGTACGTACTACCAAAAAGAGAGACGTTACTATTATTATTATTATTACTATTACTCTATCTAGGGCTGGGTGCTAGAGGAGAGAGATGGGCCTCCTAGCTCCGAGTCTGCTAAGTTGGGGCCTGCCGTGGATGGGAGTTGACTGCAGACCTCGGGCCTATGGTTGGGAGCGGGGCAGGGGAGCACAGGAACTACCATTTCTCGAACGTGTAGAATCTCAGAAAACTCTCAGGGAGAAGATACTCTTGCTATCTCCTTTTTAGAGGTGAGGAAACCATGGCTTAGAGAGGAGTGTTGCCTGAGGTCCCGTGGCCAGGAGTGGCTGACCAGGGCTCCAGCCAGACCCGGCGAGCCTGGACCTGGTGCCCATGGACACCGTGGGAGGCTGCAGAGACCAGAGAGGAAAGGATGTGTCCCTATCGCTCCTTGATTGGTAGCGTCCAGAGATGGTGGAGAGGTGCCTCCCAGCCGTCCAAACACAGGGGATTGCCTGTCTGGGCTGAGAGGAAGGTGGGTCCTGAACCCTGCCTGCCTGAAGTCCAACCAGAGGGCCGGGCTCTGGGGCATGAGGGTGGGGCAGAGGGGCTGTTGGAAAGAGCACTGGGCCAGGCAGGAGTCAGGAGCCGGATTTCAGGCCTGGCTTCCTGTGCAAATACCAGCACCAAAAACAGGGCCCTCCAGGCAACGGGTGCTCAATCAATATTTGCTGAACAAATGGATGAATGAACCAATGACTGAATGACGTGGTCCCTGCTCTCGGGGAGTTTCCAACCTGGAGGACAGACTCACGAATGTCATTATAGAGCAGGATGCGCTGTGTCACTTCTATGGGGTGGCTCGCAGGGGCTGCAGGAGTCAGCTGAGGAAAGCGCCCTGTGAGCCGGGATGTATTCCAAGAAGGGAACTTGACTGGGCCTGAAGGATAAAGGCGGGTCCAGGTGGCAGAGAAGAGTGGCAAGCACAGAGCACTGGCAGGCCTGCACACGGAGTGCCTCTGAGGCAGGAACAGCTCAGCGTCTGAAAGGCGTGTGAGAAGGTGGCTCGATACTGCACCGATCTTTATACTCTGGAACATATTCTGCTCCAGCAAGCCCCTCCCCTCCATTCTCCTAAAGCATAGCTGCAAACTGCACAGTTATCTGTAAACTGGGCATGCGCCCAGCTCCCCGGCACTGGTTTCCTTTTTTTTCTTTTTTAAATTATTTATTTATTTTTGGCTGTGTGGGGTCCCTGTTGCTGCATGCAGGCTTTCTCTGGTTGCGGCGAGCGGGGGCTACTCTTTGTTGCGGTGCGCGGGGCTTCTCATTGCCGTGGCTTCTCTTGTTGCGGAGCACAGGCTCCAGGCACGCGGGCTTCGGTAGTTGTGGCACGTGGGCTCAGCAGTCGTGGCTCGTGGGCTCTAGAGCGCAGGCTCAGTAGTTGCGGCGCATGGGCTTAGTTGCTCCGTGGCATATGGGATCCTCCCGGACTGGGGCTCGAACCCATGTCCCCTGCATTGGCAGGTGGATTCTTAACCACTGCACCACCAGGGAAGTCCCCCAGTACTGGTTTTCTTAAGTCTGGCCCCATATCAGGAGCTGGCGTAGTACAGAGAACTGTAGGGCCCCAGCCCCACGGGTGTCCTCCTTCCAGCAACTCCCACCTCAGGGAGCGGCAGGCCAAAGCTGAACCCAGGCCTGGGCCTGCACCTTTGCCCTCCCCCTTCTCAGCCGGCTGCCCAACCCATCACCATGGGTTTCACTGGCCCTGCACTGGCCAAACATGGCAGAGGGAAGCCAGAGAAAACCAGACTGGCAGGCCTCACCAGGTGGCAGCCAGGCCTCACCAGGAATTCGGGGAGGAGAGGGTGACATGGGAGTCACTTGGGTTCCCTGAAGCTAGGAAGCCGTGAAGGGGAACTGCCCTCAGCGGGGACCCAAGGGCCATGAGTCTCATTCTCTTCTTCTTACCCAGTAGCCCTGTGTAAGAGTTGAGAGAATTACACCAGCTATAACAATGCTTTACACCTTTAGAGGGCTTTACAGTTTACAGCCCATGTTTACACAAGGTATCTACTCTAACAGAGATGCAGCAACAGAAGTGGAAATGGGCTTGTCCTGAAGAGCCAGTTCGGGCCCGGTACAGGGGAAGACATGGCCTGAGCAGCTTCAGACCCTGCTGGCCTTGGGGACTTGAATTTCAGAACCAAGATTCAGAGGCTTTGAAGTGTGGGAAAGGAATGGGATAATAAAAATGATGGTGACGAGGATGAGCGGGTTGCTGACAATCCTAGGGCTCTTACCATGTGCTGAGCACTCACTTGTGTTCGAGGGCCTCAAAACAACCCCATAAGCGGGCACCACCATCTCACACGTGAAGAAACGGAGGGTCAGTGAGGTTAAACAACGTAACTGGTAGCAAAGTTAAGTTAGTAATCCTGTTAGATCCAGGATCTGAGACTGGAAATAACCATTCCAGAGGTTGATTTCATAGACACTGCCCTACACTGGCAGGAATAGCTGTCCTTACTACCACCCATGAATAACCACCCAGAAGTAACATGGGTCCCTTTGCTATCCTACTTCAAATTGGATCGCTTTCCAAACTTCACGGACGTCAGCCCCCTGCTGGCCAGTCAAGGGTGACACGAGCCCCACAATAGTCATCGACTGCCACCTAGTGGCACCATGTGGAATGTCACATTTCTTTTCTTTCCCCTCTTCATCCTATGTGATACTTCAAAAACCAGAAACCAAAATGTTAAAAGCTGGCTCTTTGCTTCTCCCTGCTTCGACAGCCTAAGAAGAACTGCAGGTAGATGCTATCCCAATTTTATGAATGATGAAATGAAGACCCAAGGGAGTTAAGCATCTCTTAAAGGTAACACAATGAGGATTGTATATAGAAGTTAAGGGTCAGAATCATGTATTGAAAGTGTGACCTTAAGACATTTTATTATTTGTTTCTGGTGGACACCAAAAAAACCCCTCTGCTACAATAACAATTTTTTCTTGGCTTTATTTAATAAAAAGTTCCTCCTTTATCCGTTTAGCTCCCATGCTAGCTCTACTGTATTTCAGTTTGGTATTTGAGTGAATCTGTTTCTGGGCTGTCTTTTCTAATCTATAGTCTTAACTGCTACAGCTTCATAATAAAGTGCAGATCCTCTCTCCTTATGCTTCTTTTTCAGAAGCATATTGTCTATTGTTGATGCTTCTTTGTGACTTTAAAAATCAGTTTATCAAAGCTTCACATAATCCGATTGAGATTTTTATTGGAGTTGCATTGACTATATAATAGAGAAATTGAAGAGAATTCATCTTTATAATGTTAAATTTTCCTATCCATGAACATATGCTATCACTTCATTTACTTAAGTAATCCTTAATGTCATTCAAAAAATTTTTCTTAAGTTTATACATTCTTTCAGATTTTTTCCCAATTACAGTTTTGATATTATAAATGGTTCTTTCTAAAATTATGTTTTTAACATTTTTCTACAACTACAAAAATGCAATAATCATTTTTTTTTTTTTTTTGCTGTACGCGGGCCTCTCACTGTTGTGGCCTCTCCCGTTGTGGAGCACAGGCTCCAGATGCACAGGCTCAGCGGCCACAGCTCACAGGCCCAGCCGCTCCGCGGCATGTGGGATCTTCCCGGACCGGGGCACGAACCTGCGTCCCCTGTATTCATTTCTTTTCTTTCCCCTCTTCATCCTATGTGATACTTCAAAAACCAGAAACCAAAATGTTAAAAGCTGGCTCTTTGCTTCTCCCTGCTTCGACAGCCTAAGAAGAACTGCAGGTAGATGCTATCCCAATTTTATGAATGATGAAATGAAGACCCAAGGGAGTTAAGCATCTCTTAAAGGTAACACAATGAGGATTGTATATAGAAGTTAAGGGTCAGAATCATGTATTGAAAGTGTGACCTTAAGACATTTTATTATTTGTTTCTGGTGGACACCAAAAAAACCCCTCTGCTACAATAACAATTTTTTCTTGGCTTTATTTAATAAAAAGTTCCTCCTTTATCCGTTTAGCTCCCATGCTAGCTCTACTGTATTTCAGTTTGGTATTTGAGTGAATCTGTTTCTGGGCTGTCTTTTCTAATCTATAGTCTTAACTGCTACAGCTTCATAATAAAGTGCAGATCCTCTCTCCTTATGCTTCTTTTTCAGAAGCATATTGTCTATTGTTGATGCTTCTTTGTGACTTTAAAAATCAGTTTATCAAAGCTTCACATAATCCGATTGAGATTTTTATTGGAGTTGCATTGACTATATAATAGAGAAATTGAAGAGAATTCATCTTTATAATGTTAAATTTTCCTATCCATGAACATATGCTATCACTTCATTTACTTAAGTAATCCTTAATGTCATTCAAAAAATTTTTCTTAAGTTTATACATTCTTTCAGATTTTTTCCCAATTACAGTTTTGATATTATAAATGGTTCTTTCTAAAATTATGTTTTTAACATTTTTCTACAACTACAAAAATGCAATAATCATTTTTTTTTTTTTTTTGCTGTACGCGGGCCTCTCACTGTTGTGGCCTCTCCCGTTGTGGAGCACAGGCTCCAGATGCACAGGCTCAGCGGCCACAGCTCACAGGCCCAGCCGCTCCGCGGCATGTGGGATCTTCCCGGACCGGGGCACGAACCTGCGTCCCCTGTATCAGCAGGCGGACTGTCAACCACTGCATCACCAGGGAAGCCCAAGAAGGGGTCCTCTTTATAGAGCTCCCCTAGGGTTAGAGTAGAAGCCATCAGAAGAACTCCCCTAGGGCCAGCGTGCTCAGGCAGGCTGCAGCGGCTGGGTCCACTGTCAGGGGCCTTCTAGCTATTGCTGGACATCCCTTAGAACACAAAACACGTGGAAATGCACTGGAATCTTCTTGTCACTGTCTTCACAAAGTATACAGAGGTATTTACAAACATCAGACTTACTACCATCCTTTACTCATAAACCTCTGGTCCCAACAAGTAGCTCAGGCCCAACTCCAAGCATCCGTTCCTCCAGAGTCAGCAAGGCTACTGGGAGCTACTCTCCCCAGCCCTTTCCCTTTTCCTCTGCCTCCACACGCTTGCTACCAAAGGACCAGATGCCTGCTGCCTTTGTTCTGCATGCTCAGTTTCCCTCATAGGGCCTGCCTGCACACCCTGGAGCTGACACCAACTTCAGGGAAGTGCCTGACTCTATGACTCCAGCTCTGGATCCAGCAGAAACTCTCCAGAGACCCTCCAAGTCCTGCCCCTGCTTCTCCCATGGTCCTCACACACCTCCATGGTCCCCAGACTGAGTTGTTAATGAGAAGAATGGGGCCCTAATGAGGACCGGCAGAGATAATCCCCTCAAACTGCTGAAGGTGATGTGAAGGTCTGGGAATGAGGGCATGGATAGGAGTGACATACGGAACCAGGGACAGAAAGAAGAAAAGCAGAAATAGAGGCGGGCAGAGATAAACAGAGAGGGAACAAAGACGGCAAAAGACCCAGACAGAGTCAGAGACAGGCAGACAGGGAGAACCCATCCGGTGGGCAATGGTATGGGCAAAGAGTCATCACCTTGATAGCGACACAAGAGGCTCCTTGGTCACATGGCCACCAGGGTCAGTCAGAGCAGCAGTTTGGCTGCTGACCGACCCGGGGGCGGTCCTAGTGCCTCCAGTGGTCAGTGATCGCATCCTCAGACAGTGCCCCTTTTCTGAAAAAGGTGAGATTATCCGTGCAGTTCCCTCCCCAGCAAGATCACCCAAAGGTGAAGCAGTCCAAGGGAGGGCTTTGTGGCGAGGCGGAGGGGGCAGTGCCAGCCCCAGGGAGGAGCCTACAGTTCTGTTCCCTGCTCTGTGTCTCACCTTGACATGGCACATGCCCTCCCTCTCAGTTTCCCCAAATGCAGTGTGGCCGCTAATATCCCCTCCACCTGTGAGATCTGGGCACCTTTGAGCCTTGGAGAGAAACTGATGGAGTGAAAGAAACAAATGCGGGTCAGCACAATGCAGGAAGCTTCAGGAAAGAAAGGAACACCAATGCCTTTCACAGCACAGAGGCTGCTAGCACTGAATTGAATATGACCAGATCAAACAGGAAAAATCAGCCAGAGTTGTACTCAGTTAATCCAAGCCTACTGACTACGCACACACGTGTGTCCAGAATGTAACTTTTAACAGGCACTGGGATTTCTGTCTGTGATGCTCACTCCTTATAATCAGTGACTACCACAGTGCCCTGCACAAAGCAGCCATTCAAGAAATATTTGTGAATGAATTTATGTGATGCTTGGAGGAAAAAGAAATTCCAACGAGGAAAACTAGAGCATTGGTTGTCCCAAGTTCTTCATTCCCAGAATCCTCCCAGACCATGCTCCCTGACAGCAGATCTGAACAGCTGACAGATGGAAGGACACGGTATGAAGGACCAGAGAGGAGCTGGCTCTCCCCACTCAGATGAACCTGGCCGCAGGCTTCCCTGACCACTCAGCTGCTAGGAGCCCTGGAACTTCTGCCTCCATGATCCTCTGACTTTCTGAGAAGCCCCTGTCCGAACAAGAGCAGATTGACCTAAATGACAAAGGATGGGAAGAAAGGAATTCAATAAGCCTTCTTTCTCCTCTACTCCAGTAGAAAGTCAGCTCAGAACTGCCTTGAAGCAGGAGGTCCTTCCTGGAGCCCCTGACTCTGTAGTAAACTTCTGGTCCTCTGGCTGGGAGAGCCCTGAAGAAGTTGCTGCCTTATCTGGTGTTGCCAAGAGTCTGAGAAGCCGTGTGATTTCCTATTCAAGGATCATGGTTGCTCTCACAAGGGATGCTCTGACCTCTTGCCCTCCTCAGCTCTCCCCAGCTTAACTCCTCTTTCCCTCGCTGAAGTCATATAACTGTTTCTCCTTCCATCCAACCAGTTCAGACTAACTTTGATCCAATCCTCCAGCACCCCATGGCAGGGCCACCATAGATCAACCGTCATTCTGATTACGCACCCTTAGTCTTCCATCCCTGGTCAAGAAGAGACAAGAGGGACTTCCCTGTTGGTCCAGTGGTTAAGACTCTGTGCTCTCAACACAGGGGGCACGGGTTCGATCCCTGGGCAGGGAACTAACATTCCGCATGCCGCACCACACAGCCAAAAAAATAAAATAAAATAAGGCTACAATCTTTAAAAAAAAAAAAGAAGAAGAAGAGACAAGAGATTGGTGAAGCCCATTTTCCAAAGTGGTTTTTATAGGAAGGATCCTGCAACCCAGGGACCTTTCTGTCCCCACCTCCAACCCCAGCATATTCTGCTTCCACTTTCCTGGACGCCCCTGTGACTCTCCATGTCACTGTGGCCTGCTCCCCCACTCTCTCAATATACTGCTTCCCAAATAGTACGGGCATTGGGAAACTAATCTAAGTCAACTACAGGTACATTCTATTTCCCACAAGGGCTGGGCTTCTTAACTGTTGGGTACATTTTAAAGTGGACTTTAACCTGTCAAGTTTTCTTTGCCTTCATTTTGTTTTGCTCTTCTATTGGCAGATGTTTCTCACAGTGAAGCTTTAAAAGTTCTCTGCCCAGAATGACTTCCCAACCTTCACCTCTCCAAGTCATCTATTCAATCACTAATTCACTCATGCTTACAGACACAAGTGTATGGGGTCAGGCACTATCCCAGGCCCTGGGACTCAAAGACATGTTCGTTATTCTCAAAGAGCTCGTACTGCAGTGGGAGAGAAATCATGTCCTCAGACGCTTAAAGTACTGTGTGATAAATGCTTTGATATGGACACATTTATGGCTGTGTGAGCAAAGGACAGGCCCAAATGAAATTCATTTTGGCAAAAATGGGACATTATTGGTTCAAATAACTGGGTGTCTGCAAGAGAACCTGGCTCCAGGCATAGTAGGACCCAAGTTCAAATGACATCATCAGGATACTCCCCCTCTCCTGGTTTCATTGCACCTGCTTGGCTTTCAGTGGCTGGTGATAACTGCACGGAGTGGAATGAGAAGAGGCCCAGATCAGCGATGAGCCACCCACCCCCTTCCAAAATATGTATCTGTGCAAGCTCATGTAGTAAAATCAGCCACACACACACACACACACACACACACACACACACACACACACACACACACACACACACACCCTCCCCGCAACACATACTCCCCAACAAAACTGTCCTTTATAGGGACTTTCTAAATGACACTGCCCTGCATTCTCAATTCTAATGGAAAGAATTCATAACAAAATTTGGGGCCATGGAGAGGAGCCTACGTTGATGAGCATAGCACAATGATGAAAAGGGGAGCCTCCAGGAACCATAAAGGACCTAATGAATGACAGTCATCCTGGGATCAAGTTTGGCCTCAGAGAGATCCCCATTTGAGGTCTCCACTCTCTTTGGTACAAAACAAATCCAAGGAGAGGGGAGGGTACATGAAGGCAAGAAGCCTCCACAGGTACCAGGGATTTCATTTTAGATTCATCACAGCTGGAAAGCATCTCATTTTAAGGATAAGGAACTATGGCAAAACAGGTTCCACAATTAATAATTATCGAACTGGAAATATATTACATATTACAAAATAGCATAAATAGTTGTATTTTGTATGCATGTATCATAGTATTCATGCAGTTGTTTCCATGTGACGAGAGATTTATAGTTTCATCTATATTTTATATATTCTCCTCCCAGCAGCCTGAGAGACTCTTCTGAAGTGCAGAGCTGATCAAGTTACTTCCTTGCTTAAATTCCTTAAATGGAGCCCCTTTGCTCTCAGAAGGAAACTCATATTTCCTAGTATGACTACTACAAGCCCTGCATGATCTAGCAAGGGTAGAAGATAAAGTTTTAAGACAATCCAAAAGTGGGAAGTCTAACAGGGGTGCCCCATGAAAAATTGAGACCGCAAGGGCTAAACCTTAGTGTATTTCTCATTAGTGAGAAATAAAACCACCAAGAAATTGTTTGACCAAGCCTGGATGTAGGTGAAGAGAAATTTTCTCTTGAGAATTTGTAGCCACAAGACACACTGTGGTCCAAACTCACACAACCTGTTGTCTCCCTAAAACTTCAAACGACAGATGAGGTTTCTGGGGACATCCTGATAGATGAGAGCCATGTTGGGAAGTTTCCCGAGTCAATCAGCAAAAAAACCCCACAAGTCTTCTCTAGAAGAACTCAACTATAATTCAGACCTCAAGGAATTCCCACAAATAAAGTCCCAAGGAAAGTGAGCAGCTGACAGCCTAAAATTACAAATACACAAAGAAACAAGGCACCATACGAAAAGATAGAAGAAACAATAGACAGTAAAATCAGACACAGATAGACTTTGGCACTGGAATTTTCAGATGGAGTATTATAATATTGCTATGCTTAAATAGGGTTAAGACATAAAAGAGAATTGACAATGTGAGCCAGCATCAAGACCAAGCCAAAAGCTGCCCAAGCAAATTTAAAAACAAAATCTCAAGTAGAACTTCTAGAAATTAATAATATAAAAATTGAATTTAAAATTCAGTGGATGAATTAAATAGAAGTTTAGACACAGTGGAAAAGAGACCAGAAACTTAGAAGATCCATCTGTAGAAATTACCCAGAAAGCTGCCTAGGAGCCAGAGAGATGGAAAATAAGAAAAAGGTGTTAAGGGATATGGAGAGTAGAAAGAGAAACACTAACATATGTTGAATGAAACTTCTAGAAAGAGATAATAATAAAAATGATCATAGGAGCCAATAAGTATATAGTACTTACCATGTGTCCCTGTTCTGAACTATTATATAATTAACTCACTAATGTTCACAACAAACCTATAGGTAGGTCATAATGTCATCCCCATTTTTTTTTTTTTTTTTTTTCGGTACGCAGGGCCCTCACTGCTGTGGCCTCTCCCGTTGCGGAGCACAGGCTCCAGACGTGCAGGCTCAGCGGCCATGGCTCACGGGCCCAGCCGCTCCGCGGCATGTGGGATCTTCCTGGACTGGGGCACGAACCCGTGTCCCCTGCATCGGCAGGCGGACTCTCAACCACTGCGCCACCAGGGAAGCCTTCCTTATGTTTTTTTTTTTTCCTCATTATGTTTTAATTTGAATTTCCCAAATGACTTATGAAATTGAGCATATTTTCATATGCCTATTGGTTACTTGTTTTTCTTTTAAGTGTCTGTTTACCTTTTGCCTGTTTTCATTCTTTCCCTTTTTCTTTATTTATTTGTAGGAGTTTTTATGTGCTAAATATAAGTCCTTCATGAGTTATATGTATTATAAATATTCATCTAGTTGGTGGTTTGCCTATTCATTTTTAATAGATTTTCTATTTTAAGGCACTTTTAGATTTATAGAAAAATTTTGCAGAAAATACAGGGGGTTCCCATATACTCCCTCTCCCCATCCCCACTCCACTACACAGGTTTTCCTGTTACTAACATTTTCCATTAATGTGGCACATCTATTGAAACTGATGAACCAATATTGACACATTATTGTAAGCTGAATTCCACAGTTTACATTAGGGTTCAATCTTTGTGTTGTAAAGTTCAATGGTTTTGACAAATGCAGACTATCATGCATCTGCCATTACAGTATCATATAGAATACGTTCTCTGTCCCCAAAATGAACTGAATACCTAGCACATTAATCACGGTTATTTAAAATTCCCAGTCTGATAATTCCAAATATCTCAATTCTTATATGGAGAATCTTCTGTGGGGAATCCTATCTTACATGGGGGATCAATTGATTCTGTTGTTAATACTGATTAAAAATTAGAAATACAAGTTTACTATTCAAATCTATAACCACTACTGATAGAATTTAGAAAAAAAAAAACCAAAACAAGTTGTTTCTTCTGTTGAATAGGATTCAGGAAGACTTTTACTTTTACCATTTAACTGAAACTGGCAAGAAATTGTAAACCTGTATGCGTTACTACTATGATGAAGAGAAAGGGTGGGACAGGCCATGGAGAACCTTGAATGACAAGGAAGGAAGGTGTGCTTTATTCTTGGCATTGCTGTCCAAACACACAGCTGGGCAGCAAAAGGCTCCACAACAACAATCCCTTGCAGGGACCAGCACTGAATGCGGTGGGGATGGGCAAAGGCTGAGAGATAGGAGAAGAGCTGGACCAAATGTTGAGAAACATCTCATGAGGGATCATGACTCAGAGAACTCCACGCTCTCATTTGCCAGCAGGTCTCTCTACAGGAAATCACAGGGACTGTGCAGCATCTTGACAAGTCTTACCCGGGCACCAGGCTTCACCCCTGCCCCTGCTGGCACCTCTCCAAGGCAGAGAATCATCCTCTAGAGATTGTCAATCCCATGAGACTTTTCCCTACATCATGGGTCAGCATGTCACCTCCAGCAACAAGAATGGAGGAAAGGTACATTTATCAAATATTTCTTTCCAAAGCCAGCGTTGGGTTTTTCCTCTTAGTACCCATTCACATAACTCCACCTGGGGGTGGAGTATTCAGGAAGCCACAGGGGCTGCAACAGGAAAAGGCAGGAGACAGGAAGCTCCCTCCTGGCAACTCTGGGTGCTGTCAGCCTCAGCCATGAAGATCTGAATTGATGAACCAACACTGTTTATTAGACTTTATCCCTACTCTCCCCTCCTTCTCAATCATTCAAATGTGCTATCATGGTGAGAAATCTGCTGCTGTCCTTAATTCAGGGAGCAAGATAGGGCATATGCATGCATCCCAAAGCTAAAGTGATGTGAATAACCCAGTCATCTGTTTTACTTCCTTTTCAAATGTTCTTTTCCTTTCTGTATCTCTCGGGCTCCCAGCAGGAAACAGATGGCCGAATATGTAATGATTAAAAAGAGTTTAATTAAAGGACAATTTACTAATATGAGCAGTTTAGGGAAAGTTACATGGGATGATGACCTCTCCCCAATGAGGAAAGTAACAGAAGGGAGCCGTAGCATCACTAGGCTTGAAAGACAAGGGAAGGAGAAGTTACTAGAACTCAGGGAGGGCTCTGGGCTGTAGCTGTAGTTGTCACTGTGGCTGTAGGAAAGGGCCACTAGACAGGGGCTACATCCCTGTATGTAGAGTCACATCATCACAGCCTGGCAGGAGAAAGCCAGGAAGCTAAAAGAATCCCCAAATCGCTCTCCTCCTGCCTTCCAATCACTGTTAGTGTTTCCCTTCCACTGAAAGCAACCAGGAGCCAGAGGGAAAGGGAAGCCATCGTGAGACACAGAGAGACCTCCCAGGATATAGAGAAGGAAACAGAAGATGTAAATGAGAGTTCATGGCAAATGGAGAAAATCCACCTTGTCTTACACCTCATCATAGTTGGTATTTCCTGGGACTTTCTCTATCTCATTGTGATTGGATCCATCTCTCATTGTATCTCAGCAGTTTGTTTCTTTGACTGTTTGTTTGTACCTCTATCTGTGTCACTTCTTTGGAATAATCTCTCACTATCATCATAAATGCCTTGAGAATGGAATGCAGATATTCTTTAAAGAGGAAGGAGTACACAGGGAATTATAAGTATTTTCAGTTTGTGATTTGAGCTTAAAGAAATTCATTATAAGATTGACTTAAGAGAGAAGTTACTAGGACTGGACTGGTGCCTCCAAGGCCTTAGACACCAAGGCTCTTTTAAATTGCTGCTCCCATCTGTAGAGAGGTGACTTTGTCCCTGAGGTCCTGCGTAGCTCCTGGACACATCAGCATTCCATCCAGAGGAGAAGAGGAGGGGGAAACGCACAACCCAGGAGCTGGTTACATCACTTCTGCTCACCTCCCATTGGTCAGCGCCTAATCACATGCTGCCATACAGCATTAAGGGAGGCGGGGATAAGGATCCTTTTTCTGGTCTAAAACTCTCGGAATTATTATGTGAGAGAAGAAGAAATGGATATTTGGAGCCACCAGCAGTTTCTACACCTCAGAATATCACATTCTGAGCTCACATGAAGATTTTTTCCTGGGGGCTCCTTCCATAATAAATGATGTGGTAAAGAATAGTGGAAAAGCCTCAGGCAGGGCTCGAGGAGCCCAGAGCTGGTGTTGGACCTGCTTTCACTATGTCATCTCAGGGAAATCCTTTGACTCTTTAAGCCTCGGCTTTGTCCTGTGTTAAACGGGAGCATTATAACAGGTGGTCTCTCAGAGAGGGACATGTGCTAGATGCTGAGGATACAATAGTGAACAACAACAACCAAAAAAACCCAGGCAGGGCTTCCCTGGTGGCGCAGTGGTTGGGAGTCCGCCTGCCGATGCGGGGGACGCGGGTTCGTGCCCCGGTCTGGGAGGATCCCGCATGCCGCG
>NW_020175186.1:864991-1003338 GCF_003031525.2 Neophocaena asiaeorientalis asiaeorientalis | reverse complement strand
ACCGCATACCGAAAAAAAAAAAAAAAAAACCCAGTCAGATCTAGGTGTTACTGAGCACTGACTTTAACAAGGGAGATTAAAAAACCCCAAAAGACATACACTTAAAAATTAGAGCTGCGGGCTTCCCTGGTGGCGCAGTGGTTGAGAGTCTGCCTGCTGATGCAGGGGACAGGGGTTCGTGCCCCGGTCTGGGAAGATCCTACATGCTGCGGAGCAGCTGGGCCCGTGAGCCATGGCCGCTGGGCCTGTGCGTCCGGAGCCTGTGCTCTGCGACGGGAGAGGCCACAGCAGTGAGAAGCCCACGTACCGCAAAAAAAAAAAAAAAAATTAGAACTGCAACCTGTGTTCAGTGCCATGAATAAAAAGTACATAGTGAAGAGCGGCCAAGATGGCAAAGTAGAGAGACGCTGAGCTCACCTCCTCTCACAAGCACACCAAAATCACAATCATCAGTGAAAAAGACTGCAACCTACCCGAAAAAGATCTTCTACAACTAAAGACATAAAGAAGGAACCACAACGAGATGGGTAGGAAGGGGAGACTCACAATGCAGTCTAATCCCATACCCCTTGGGGTGGGTGACCCACAAACTGGAGAATAATTATACTGCAGACGTTCTCCCACAGGAGTGAGAGTTCTGCGCCCCAAGTCAGGTTCCCCAGACTGGGGGTCCAGCACTGCGAAGACAAGCCCTCAGAGCATTTGGCTTAATTGCAGGAGCCCCACAGGACTGGGAGAAATAGAGACGTCACTCTTAAAGGGTGAACACAAAATCTTACATGCACCTGGACATAGGGCAAAAGCAGTAATTTGATAGAAGCCTGGGCCAGACCTACCTGCTGGTCTTGGAGAGTCTCCTGGAGAGGTGGGGGGTGATGGGCGGGGGGGTGGGGGATGGCTGTGGCTCACCCTGGGGACATAGACACTGGTGTCAAACATTTTTAGGAACATTCAACTGCATGAACATTGCTGCCGGTGGCTGATATATTGGCTCATTAGCACCAAGACTGGCCCCACCAAACAGCCTGTAGGCACCAGCGCTGGAACGCCTCAGGCCAAACAACTAATTGGGCTGGGACACAGCTCCACCCATCAGCAGACAGGCTGCCAAAAGACTTCCACAGCCCACAGCTGCCTCTAGACATGCCCCTAAGCACGGCCTTGCCCACCAGCGGGCCAAGCCCCAACTCCACCCACCAGTGGGCAGGTACCTGACACAAGAAAACTACAATCCAGCAGCCTATGGACAGAGTCTGCTGACAGTAGGCCAGAGCCTACTCTCGGGCCAGCTGGGCCCTGGCCCCGCCCACTAGCAGACAAATGCAACCTTTGGGATACCCTGGACCCTATACCCATCTGTGTTAGGAACTGGCCCCCTGACATCAACAATCTGAAACAAGCTCTGGGATCCCCGGGTCCAGCAGCCAGACTCCAGGAACCAGCTCTGCCTGCCAGGAGCCTGGCACTAACCCCAGGACCTGCTTCATCTGCCAGTGGGGGGGCAGCAGTGCCAGAGTCTTCAGGACCCTGACTCCTCCCACCAGTGAGGCAGCATTAGTCCCGGGGCCACCTAGGATCCAGCAACTAGCCACCTCATCACCAGGCACCAGTAAACAGTAGCCAGCAGCATCCACGCAAGGTACGGCCCGGCAACTAACCAGACAACTGCCCATATAGTCAGCCCACCACAGCAGAAGGACCCCTGCAGCCCTCTTAGGGGAAACCCCTAGAGCATGTAGCTTGGGTGACAAGAGGCGAGTACACTGCTGGAATGCATACGATGCCTCCTACAGGAGGCCACTTCTCCAAGGTCAAGAAATGTAACTAACCTACCACATACATAAAAACACAAATAGCAACTTAGACAAAATGAAGCAGCAGAGGAATATGTTCCAGACGAAGGAACAAGATAAAACCCCAGAAGAAGAACTAAGTGAAGTGGGGATAGGCAATCTACCTAAGACAGAGTTCAGAGTGATGATGAGTATTATTGGTTGTAGGTTTTTCCCTTTCATCACTTGAAATATATGGTGCCACTCCCTTCTAGCCTGCAGGAGAATGGAGGCACAGAGTGAGAAGTTATAAGTTTTTAACAAAAATTTAGAAAATATAAAGAACAACCAAACAGAGATGAAGAACACAATAACTGAAATGAAAAACAAACTAGAAGGAATCAATAGTAGACTAAATGATACAGAAGAATGGATGAGTGAGCTGGAAGACTGAGTAGTGGAAATCACTGCTGCTGAACAGAAAAAAGCAAAAAGAGTGAAAAGAAATGAGGACAGTTTAAGAGACCTCTGGGACAACATCAAGTGCACTAATATTCACATTATAGGTATCCCAGAAGGAGAAAAGAGAAAAAAGCGACCTGAGAAAATATTGAAAGAGATAATAGCTGAAAACCTCCCTAACCTGGGAAAGGAAACAGTCCCCCAAGTCCGGGAAGCACAGAGGCTCATGCAGGCTTAACCTAAAGAGGAACAGAACAAGATACATTGTAATCAAAATGACAAAAATTAAAGGTAAAGAGAGAATACTAAAAGCAGCAAGGGAAAAGCAACAAATAACATACAATGGAACTCCCATAAGGCTATCAGCTGATTTTTCAGCAGAAACTCTGCAGGCCAGAAGGGAGTGGCACCATATATTTAAAGTGATAAAAGGGAAAAACCTACAACCAATAATGCTCTACCCAACAAGGTTCGCATTCAGATTTGATGGAGAAATCAAAACCCTCACAGACAAGTGAAAGCTAAAAGAATTCAGCACCACGAAAACAGCTTTACAACAAATGTTAAAGGAACTTCTCTAGGCAAGAAAGAAAAGGCCATAACTAGAAACAAGAAAATTGCAAAATGAGAAAGTTCACCAGTAGGCAAACATACAGTAAAGGCAGGAAATCATCTACACACAAAGTTAGTAAGGAGGTTAAAAGACAAAAGCAGTAAAATCATCTGTACCCACAATAAGCAGTTAAGGTATACACGGAACAATTATATGTAAAATATGGTACTGAAAACAGTAAGCATGAGGGGAGGAGAATACAAATGCAGGATTTTTTTTTTTTTTTTTTGTGGTACGCGGGCCTCTCACTGCTGTGGCCTCTCCCGTTGTGGAGCACAGGCTCCGGACGCGCAGGCTCAGCGGCCATGGCTCACGGGCCCAGACGCTCCGCGGCATGTGGGATCTTCCCAGACCGGGGCACGAACCCATGTCCCCTGCATCGGCAGGCAGACTCTCAAACACTGCGCCACCAGGGAAGCCCCAAATGCAGGATTTTTAAAGTGCATTTGAAATTAAGAGATCAGCAACTTAAAACAATCATATAGATAGATAGATAGATAGATAGATAGATATAGATTTATAGATATATATATAGACTGCTATACAAAAACCTCATGGTAACCACAAACCAAAAATCTATAATAGATATACACACAAAAAAGGAAACAGAATCCAAACATAACACTAAAGATAGTCATCAAATCACAACAGAAGAGAAGAAAAGATGAAAGGGGGAAAAAGACCTACAAAAACAAATCTGAACAATTACCAAAATGGCAATAAGAACATAGATATCGATAATTACCTTAAATGTAAGTGAACTAAATGCTCCAACCAAAAGACACAAACTGGCTGAATGGATACAAAAACAGGCCCTGTATACATGCTGCCTGCAAGGACTCACTTCAGATCTAGAGACACATAAAGACTGAAAGGGAGGGGATAGAAAAAGGTATTCCACACAAATGGAAATCAAAAGAAAGCTGGAGTAGCAATACTTGTATCAGCCAAAATAGATTGTAAAATAAAGATGTTATAAGACGCAAAGGACACTACATAATGCTTAAGGGATCAATCCATGAAGAAGATATAACAATTATAAATATATATGGAACCAACATAGGAGCACATTAAAGTATAAGGCAAATATTAACAGACATAAAAGGAAAAATCAACAATGACACAATAATAGTAGGGGACTTTAACACCTCACTTACATCAATGGACAGATCATCTAGACAGAAAATCAATAAGGAAAAGTAGACCTTAAATGACACATTAGACCAAATGGTCTATAGAAAGCATTCCATCCAAAAGCAGCAGAATACACATTCTTTTCAAGTGCACATGGAACATTCTCCAGGATAGATCACATCCTAGGCCACAGAACAGGCCACAGAACAGGCCTCAGTAAATTTAAGAAAACTGACCTTTTCTGACCCACCTTTTCTGACCCAACAGCACTATGAGATTAGAAATCAACTACAAGAAAAAAAATGCAAAAAACACAACATTTGGAGGCGAAACAATATGTTACTAAACAACGAATGGATCACTGAAGAAATCAAAGAGGAAATAAATATCTAGAGACAAATGAAAACAAAAAACAAGATGATCCAAAACCTATGGGATGCAGCAAAAGCAGTTCTAAGAGGTAAGTTTATAATGATACAAACTTACCTCAGGAGTGTATCACCTCACACCAGTCAAAATGGCCATCATCAAAAAGTCTACAAACAATAAATGCTGGAAAGGGTGTGGAGAAAAGGGAACACTCCCACACTATTGGTGGGAATGTGAACTGGTACACCCACTATGGAGAACAGTATGGACGTTCCTTAAAAAACTAAAAATAGAGCTACCATATGATCTAGCAATCCCACTCCCGGGCATATATCTGGAGAAAACCATGGTTTGAAAGGATACATGCACCCCAAAGTTCATTGCAGCACTGTTTACGATAGCCAAGACATGGAAACAACCTAAATGTCCATCGACAGATGAATCAATAAAGATGTGGTACATATATACAATGGAATATTACTCAGCCATTAAAAAAATGAAATAATGCCATTTGCAGCAATGTGGATAGACCTGGAGATTATCAAACTAAGTGAAGTAAGTCAGACAGAGAAAGACAAATATCATATATATAGCTTATATGCAGAATCTTAAAAAAAATGATGAAAATGAATTTATTTACACAACAGAAACAGACTCAGAGACTTAGAAAACAAACTTATGGTTACCAAAGGAGAAAGGTGGGGGGAGGTATAAGTTGGGAGTTTGGGATAGACATACACACACTACTATATTTAAAATAGATAACAAACAAGGAACTACTGTATAGCACAGGGAACTCTGCTCAATATTCTGTAATAACCTAAATGGGAAAAGAATTTGAAAGAGAATAGCTATGTGTATATGTATAACTGAATTACTTTGCTGTACACCTGAAACTAACACAACATTGTTAAATCAACTATACCCCAATATAAAAATTTTTTTTAATTTAAAGCACTATATATTGGTCAAAATGCTTTTGGTTGGGAAGGAAGACAAAAAAATAAAATAAAAAACTTACCTCAGGAAAAAAAATCTCAAATAAACAATCTAACTTACACCAAAAGCAACTAAAGAAAGAAGAACAAGAAAAACTCAAAGTTAGCAGAAGGAAAGAAATCATAAAGATCAAAAAAATAGAAAAAAATAGAAAAGATCAATGAAACTAAAAGCTGGTTCTTTGAAAAGATAAACAAAATTGATAAATCTTTAGTCAGACTCATTAAGAAAAAAGGGGAAAGGGCCCAAATCAATAAAATCAGAAATGAAAAAGGAGAAGTTACAACTAACATCACAGAACTACAAAAGATCATAAGAGACTACTACAAACAACTACACACCAATAAAATGGACAACCCAGAAGAAATGGACAAATTCTTAGAAAGGTACAATCTCCCAAGACTGAACCAGGAAGAAACAGAAAATATGAACGGACCAATTACCAGTACTGAAATTGAATCAGTAATTTTAAAACTCCCAACAGAAGTCCAGGATCAGATGGCTTCACAGGTAAATTCTACCAAACATTTAGAGAAGAGTTAACACCCATCCTTCTTAAACTATTCCAAAAATTGCAGAGGAAGGAACACTTCTGAACTCATTCTATGAGGCTGCCATCATCCTGGTACCAAAACCAGGCAAAGATATCACAAAAAAAGAAAATTACAGGCCAAAGTCACTGATGAACGTAGACACAAAAATCCTCAACAAAATACTAGCAAATCGAATCCAACAATACATTAAAAGGATCATACACCACGATCAAATGGAACTTATCCCAGGGATGCAAGGATTTTTCAATATCTGCAAATCAATCAATGTGATACACCACATTAACAAATTGAAGAATAAAAACCATATGATCATCTCAATATGTGCAGAAAAAAAGCTTATGATAAAATTCAACATCCATTCACAATAAAAACTCTCCAGAAAGTGGGCATAGAGGGAACATACCTCAACATAATAAAGGTCATATATGACAAACCCAATGCTAACATCATACTCAATGGTGAAAAGCTGAAAGCATTTCCTATAAGATCAGGAACAAGACAAGGATTCCTACTCTCGCCATTTTTATTCAACATAGTTTTGAAAGTCCTAGGCACAGCAATCAGAGAAGAAAAAAAAAATAAAAGAAATCCAAAATGGGAAGAAAGAAGTAAAACTGTTACTGTTTGCAAATGACATTATACTATACATAGAAAGTCCTAAAGATGCCATCAGAAAACTACTAGAGCTCATCAATTAATTTGGCAAAGTTGTAGGATACAAAATTAATATACAGAAATCTGCTGCATTTATACACACTAACAATAAAATATCAGAAAGAGAAATTAAGGAAACAATCCCATTTACCACTGCCTCAAAAAGAATAAAATATCTAGGAATAAACCTACCTAAGGAGGCAAAAGACCTGTACTCTGAAAACTATAAGACACTGATGAAAGAAACTGAAGATGACACAAACAAATGTAAAGATATATAATGTTCTTGAATTGAAAGAATCAACATTGTTAAAATGACCATACTACCCAAGGCAATTTAGAGTCAACGCAATCCCTATCAAAATACCAACGGCATTTTTCACAGAACTAGAACATAAAAATCTCGGTGCTTTGTGACCACCTGGATGGGTGGGATAGGGAGGGTGGGAGGGAGGGAGACACAAGAGGGAGGAGATATGGGAACATATGTATATGTATAACTGATTCACTTTGTTATAAAGCAGAAACTAACACAGCATTGTAAAGCAATTATACTCCAATAAAGATGTAAACAAAAAAAACCAGAATGGTATTGGCACAAAAACAGACACATAAATTAATAGTACAGGATAGAAACCCCAGAAAGAAACCCATCACTATGGTCAATTAATCTATAACAAAGGAGACAAGAATATACAATGGAGAAAAGACTGTCTCTTCAAGAAGTGGTACTGGGAAAACTGGACAGTTACAGGTAAAAGAATGAAATTAGAACATTGTCTAACACCATATACAAAAATAAACTCAAAATGTATTAAAGACCTAAAGTAAGTAAGACCAGATACTATCAAACTCCTAGAGGAAAATATAGGCACAACACTCTCTGGCATAAATATTTTACATTGAAGCAATATTTTTTTGGATCCATCTCCTAAAGCAAAGGAAATAAAAGCAAACGTAAAACAAATGGGACCTAATTAAACTTAAAAGCTTTTGCACAGCAAAGGAAACGATTGAAAAAATGAAAACACAACCTACTGAATGGGAGAAAATATTTGCAAATGATATGACCAATAAGGGGTTAATATCCAACACATATAAACAGCTCATACAACTCAACATCAAAAAAACAAACAAACTGATTAAAAAATGGGCAGAAGAACTGAATAGACATTTTTTCATAGAGGAAATGCAGATATCCAACAGGCACATGAAAAGATGCTCAACATCACTAAGCATCAGGGAAATGCAAATCAAAACCACAGTGAGGGACTTCCCTGGTGACCCAGTGGCTGGGACTCCGTGCTCCCAAAGCAGGGGGCCCAGGTTCCATCCCTGGTCAGGGAACTAGATCTCGCATGCCATAACTAAAGATTCCGTACGCAGCAACGAAGATCCCGTGTGCCACAACTAAGACCCAGCGCAGCCAAATAAATAAATAAACAAACAAATAAATAAATTTTGTTTAAAAAACCACAATGAGATATCATCTCACACCTGTCAGAATAGCTGTCATCAAAAAGTCTACAAATAGCAAATGTTGGTGAGGATGTGGAGAAAAGGGAACCCTCATACAATGTTGGTGGTAATGTCTCAATAAATTGGTGCAGCCACTGTGGAAAACAGTACGGAGGTTTCTCAAAAACTAAAAATAGAACTACCACATGACCCAGCAATTTCACTCCTGGGTATATATCCAAAACAAAAACAAAAAACACTGATCCAAAAAGATACATGCACCCCAATGTTCATAGCAGCATTATTTATAATTGCCAAGACATGGAAACAAACTGAATGTCTATCAACAGATGAACTGATAAAGAAGATATGGTATGTGTGTGTGTGTGTGTGTAAATACTATAAGATATCACTTATATGTGGAATCTAAAAAGTACAACAAACTAGTGAAGTGAATATAACATAAAGAAAGCAGACTCACAGATATAAAGAACTAGTGGTTACCAGGGGGGAGGGGTGAAGAATCAATATAGGTATGCGAGAGTGGGAGTACAAAGTACTGGGTGTAAGACAGGCTCAAGGATGTACTGTAAACATTAGGAATGTAGCAAATATTTTGTAGAAACTGTAAATGGAAAGTAACCTTTAAAAACTGTATAAAAATCAAAAAAATTTTTTAATTTAAAACAGAGAGAAAGGAAGGAAGGAAGGAAGGGAAGATGCCATTAAATATGATGCATCATTCATTGTAAAATGAACTGTAGATTCAGAAGCATTAAAATGTTAAAGACGGGCTTCCCTGGTGGCGCAGTGGTTGCGAGTCCGCCTGTCGATGCAGGGGACGTGGGTTCGTATCCCGGTCCAGGAGGATCCCACACGCCGCGGAGCGGCTGGGCCCGTGAGCCATGGCCGCTGAGCCTGCGCGTCCGGATCCTGTTGCTCCACAACGGGAGAGGCCACAGCAGTGAGAGCCCCGCGTACCGAAAAAAAAAAAAAAAAAAACAACAAAATGTTAAAGACTTTAAGAAAAAAAAGAGGCACATACAGGCACATCTTATGCTGACAGGATGCTAACATCACTCTGATATTCGTATTTGTGGTTCTCTCTAGTGTCAGCCTGACCCTGCTAATCATATTCCTGTATGGCTCCCATTGGATGCAAATGACTAGGCTGTGTGTGACCAACCTGTACACAATGGTGATCATATTTTGGTGGCCTGCCTGCTGGCATCCACTCATTCGTTGGATGGGGGATTCAAACTGGTTACAATTCCTTCTTTTGTTTCCTTCATTGCACTGTGTTTATCCTGCTCTGTGTTAATGGCTGTGCCAATCTCATCATTCACTTCTTCACTGGCTTCTTTAGGCAGTGGCAGAGATGGCAAACCCTCAAATTGGTTTCCCAAAGCGCTCTGCAGGATATTTCTGAGGTGGATGGACACGGAGGAAGCCTTCTTCAGGAAACCCTGGAGATGTCCAGAAGCAGTCTAGGGCGGTGCTGAAGAGCCTCTGCCCTGGTCAGTCACAAGTGACTTTGAGAGGGACTTCCCTGGTGGTGCAGTGGTTAAGAATCCACCTGCCAATGCAGGGGACATGGGTTCGAGCCCTGGTCCAGGAAGATCTCACATACCGTGGAGCAACTAAGCCCGTGCACCACAACTACTGAGCCTGTGCTCTAGAGCCCGCAAGCCACGACTACTGAAGCTTGCACGCCTAGAGCCCATGCTCTGCGACAAACAGAAGCCACCGCAATGAGAAGCCCACGCACAGCAATGAAGAGTAGCCTCCGCTCGCCACAGCTAGAGAAAGCCCACGAGCAGCAATGAAGATTCAGTGCAGCCAAAAATAAATAAATAAATAAAAAGAAGTGACTTTGAGAGGCAATGCTGCCCTGCCAGACTTGGCAATTATCCACTCTTCTCTCAGCCTTATGCCTCTGAAATGCCTCAGTGACTCCCCGGTGCCTTCAAACTGATTTTTTAAAACCTGGCTCTTTTGTTTTTCTCAGAAAAGCGTTTTTCTGAAAGTAGAATATCTGTATCTCTCTGTACATTATAAATACATTTCTCACGTTATCTTCTTTGAATCTTTTCTTATTCAAAGCTTTCTACTTCTAGTTTCATTCCAATGGGAAAAAATATTTGTCTAAAATCATAAAACCCTGTCTATAATTGTTTTCTACTTGATGATAGAGAAAAAGAAGAATCCTTATTTTTCTCTGACACTCTGTTCCTCTAAGATTCATGTTTGGGCCTGTGTTTGGAAGCATGCTGCAGATAAAAAAAACTTCATTCTAAATGAGTATCTAGAGTTCATTGGATTCTCTGGTCTTTGGGAAAAGAATGTCCTTAGAGTTAGATTCTGCCTGCATAAGAATAGTCCAGGAAATCAGGTTTAGGAAAGGTCCTCTGGAGATATTTGTCCCTGACATGGTGACCAGTTTGCCATGGGTTCTAGGAGTGAAAAACACGGCTTTTACCTTTGAAAACTTATGAGTGGTTATTTAGCTTTTGCTCCAACCAATGGAGAGTCAAAAAATATGCCCACTAGTTCTCATTTGGCCATTGCAACTTGAGTGTCGATTTCAAAATAGAAATTACCTTGGAAACCATTTATTACTAGCTTTTGGAACACTCTGTAAGCCTCAAGGTTTTGTACCAATTGTTCTGGCTGTGACTTTTAGTCAGTTTCATGGCCAGTCCCCAAGAGGAGCGGGATTGAAAACATTTGATTGACGTCATGTCAATCGTATTAATAAAAAAACTTGGGTTTGGTACAGAATTCTTAACTGTTCTCGGCCAGTGGTTACTCATTCCTCACAGCATTTGGGCAGACAGGGAGGGGTCGCCATGAGATGGTGTGACAACACCCCCCAAGAAAGGAGAGCTAACAAATAAACTCTTGATACTTAGGAAACAATACAAGGTAGCTGGAAAAATGATACCATTTATAGTTTACAGTTTTTCCAACCCAATATATGGATCATTCCTAGAACACAGCTCAATACTCAGATCTCAGATCCAGATCCAATGGTCTTCCCAGACCAGCACTCAGCTGTATCCTATACGCAACCCTTGATTTCCAAGTGCCACAGCAGGGCTTGGCTGTAGGTGAGGGCTCCTTAGCTGGGGCACAGGGTGGTGGGAGGAGATAGGAAGACAGTGCTGGTGGCCTATGCACCAGGTAGGGTGCCTTGATGCTGTGCCACCAACTTAGACGGGTTCGTATGAGAGTCATTCCTGTGAGTCCTGTGAGTTTATTCATTGTACAGCTTTGGCTGGGTTTTGTACATCACGAGAGCCCTGTGGCGGGAGAGGAAAAAATGGCTCACCTTTAAATTAAATTCAACATTTTAAGCCTTACAGAAAAATTCAGTTCTGAACATTTTTATACCCTGACATGCATGATAGCTTAAGAGTTGTGTAACCAGTGATCAGAAGCTTTACTTTTAAATTCTACAAGTCATGTTGCATTCCTCTTGAAATGCATTTTGTGGAATATCTTGATATTTAGATAAACCTTCTATTTTGACATCCTGTCATGCATATGAGAGAAAAAGACACATCAATTTCAGAAGAACTGAAGAGTGACAGATCCAAGTGAGCTGCAGGCTTGGGCTATAGTTGTATCTTTAGTTTTATTTATTCGTTTTTAAAGAGAGATTGGCAAATATAATAGAACTTCAATATATGCTTGATTTTGAGGTGGGTATGTGAATGTTTATTTTCTGGCCTAAGTATCTGGTTTAGTCATCTCCAGCACCACCCCAGCCTCACTCTGGGGACTCGAATATCCATTTAGATGGTTAATCCAACATTCTAACCTCTCAGCTTTCTAAACACCTCCTTCCTTTAACCTTGTCTCCCACTGCATTCTAATCATCCAGTCCTGGATCTCGTCATCACCCACGATAGCATCACCTCCAAATTATGTTTCAAGTTTGCACTGCCTGCCCTTCACCTCTGATCTGCACAATTTATTTTCCCTAGTATCCCAAATCCAATGACCAGCAAATACCATCTGACCTCCCATCTCTTGACTCAGCACATCTCATTGCCCATGATTCCCTCATGCCCTCACTTCCATTCCTGCCATGTTTAGATTCCATGACCTGTTGCTATAATCACTGCTTTGCACACACCCTCCTGGCCCTTATCACACTCCCCTCTGCCACACTCGTCAGAAAAAACCCGATTCTGGTTAAATCTGTCTCTCACTCACGCCCTACTTGTTCCTAGAGACCCAAGTATGGCTGGTATGTGTGCTAACTTCTTTACATCTCAAAGGGAAGTCAATTTATCCAGTTTAGCACAGATCAATTTTAAAAACAGAAACCGAATTTTATTGTTCAAAGCTATAATAATAACTAATGAAAGATTTAAGAATAATAACTAACAAAGTGTTGCTTTTGGAGAATAGGATTCAGAAAGACTTTCATCTTTTATTTGATATACTTCTGTGCCATTTGGAAAGAAACTATAAACATGCACACATTACAACTATGATAAAGAAAAAGGGTGGGACAGGCCATGGAGGGCTTTGAATGATAAGTAAGGAGGGTATGCTTTATTCTTAATAGAAAGTCGCCCAGTGCAGGCTTACTTTGCTTGGCATTGCCGCCCAGACACGCAGTTGGGCAGCAAAAGGCTCCACAACAACAATCCCTCGCAGGGACCAGCACCAAATCGGGTGCGGATGGGCAGAGGTTGAGAGATAGAAGAGTCGGACCAAGTGTTGAGAAACATCTCACGAGGGGTCATGACTCAGAGAACTCCGCACGCTCATTTGCTAGCAAGTCCCTGAACAGGAAATCACAGGGACTGTGCAGCACCTTGATAAGCCTCGCTTGGGCACCAGGCTTCACCCCTCCTCCTGCTGGCACTTCTCAAAGGTAGAGGAGCGTCCTCTAGTGACTGTCAGTCCCAGGAAGCTCTTCCCTTTAGCATGGATCAGCTTGTCAATTCCAGCAAGAAGAATGGAGGAAACATACATTTATCAAGTATTTATTTCCAAAGCCACTGTTGGGTTTTTCCTCTTAGTACCCATTCACATAACTCCACCTGGGGTTGGAGTTTTCAGGGAACCACAGGGGCTCCAGCAGGAAAAGACAGGGTAAAAAGACATAAACTCCCTCCTGGCAACTTTGAGTGCTGGCAGCCTCAACTGTGGGAGATCTGAATTGGGAAAACAACACTGTTCCCTCTTCCTGGATACTCTCCCTGTCCTCCCCTCCATCCCAACCACTCAAGTTTGCTGTCATAGTGAGGAATCTGCTGCTTTCCTTAATTTAGGGAGCAGAATAGGGAACACTTATGCTTCCCAAAGCTAATGTGCTGTTAATAACCCAGATTTCACTGCTTTTCAAAAGTCTTCTCCTTTGTGTATCTGGCAGTGTCCTAATATAAAATAAGTGCCCCAAATAGATGGAATAATTGAAGTGAGTTTAATTAAAGAGGTATTTATGAAGATGGGTGGGCTAAGGTAAAGTTTAAAAGGAATGGTGACTGAGAAAACCATAATTCAAAAAGACACATGTACTGGGACTTCCCTGGTGGCGCAGTGGTTAAGAATCCGCCTGCCAATGCAGGGGACAAGGGTTCAAGCCCTGTCCGGGAAGATCCCACATGCCGCGGAGCAACTAAGCCCGTGTGCCACAACTACTGAGCCTGTGCTCCGGAGCCCGCGAGCCACAGCTACTGAAGCCCATGCACCTAGAGCCCATGCTCTGCAACAAGAGAAGCCACCGCAATAAGAAGCCCACGCACCAGAACAAAGAATAGCCCCCGCTCGCTGGAACAAGAGAAAGAAGAAACACGCCCAGCCGCAAAGATCCAACACAGCCAAAAATTAATTAGTTAATTAATTTTAAAAAAAACATTATTGAACTTTATGCTGTCTATAAGAAACTCATTTAACATCCAAAGACATAGGTTGAAAGCAAGAGGATGAAAAAAGATGTTCCAGGGAAACATCCAATTTCCAGTTTTGCATGTAAGGAGCTTAGAAGTCACCACTCTATCCTAAAAACAAGTAAAACCTGATTACATTGAAAAATCAACAACCCTTTGGATCAGTAAGAGAGAGGACAACATAGGTAAACTATAACTCCCAAGACTGGAGAGACAGACAGGCAAATACAGGGAGTCACAAATTACTGGAGCAGAGGCTCATGAGTGGAAACTGTCACAAGATCCCTGTGCCAGGGTAGGAAAACCTGAACTGTAATTGACAAATGCCTGGAGGCTCAGCCTGGACAAAACTGAGGGTTTAAAATGCCAGGGGGATCCAGTCATAAGTGAGCACCCACACTTTTATGAATTTTACTTCCAGAAGCTTGACCAGGTCTTCACAGTAAATCTCCTTGTGCTTCTAGCAGGGTGAGAGGAAAAGAAACCATTCTGAAATACACCAGAGTCTGTTCTTCTGTCAGGGCCTGGCCTCACGAGAAACTATTTAGCCAGAGCCTAAACTGCTGGGGTATTATCAGAGCCTAACTGACCTGGGAAAAAGGTAATACCCAACTCCAGCCCACTCTAGCCATCCTGTCCCAACCAAGCAAAGGTGGATGACTGAGAAGCACTTGGGAAGTTCAGAGCCCAGAGGCTTGGGCTCACTAAAAGAGGGGACTGGGGCTTCCCTGGTGGTGCATTGGTTGGGAATCTGCCTGCTGATGCAGGGGACGCAGGTTCAAGCCCTGGTCCGGGAGGATTCCACATGCCGTGGAGCGGCTGGGCCCGTGTGCCACAGCTACTGAGCTTGCATTCTGGAGCCTGTGCTCTGCAGCAGGAGAGCCCACCACGATGAGAGGCCCACGCACCACGGCAAAGAGTAGTCCCCACTCACCGCAACTAGAGAAAGCCCATGCACAGCAATGAAGACCGAACGCAGCCAACAATAAATAAATTAAATTAATTAGCTAAAAAAAAACCAAACGGGGACTTAATTGTGGACTATTGACCACTTCTCCTCCCACACCTCACCACCACATTACTAACAGCTTATTTACAGCCATTCATTTTATACAGCACAACATGTCTGGCAATCAAAATAAATAAACTATAATGCATACTAAAAGGAAAAAAAACACAAACTGAAGAGACAAAGCAAGCATCAGAACCAGACATGGCAGGGGTGTTGCAATTATCAGACTAGGAATTTATTTTATTTTTATTTTTATTTTTTTTGTGGTACGCGGGCCTCTCACCATTGTGGCCTCTCCCATTGCGGAGCACAGGCTCGGGACGCGCAGGGTCAGCGGCCATGGCTCACAGGCCCAGCCGCTCCGTGGCATGTGGGATCTTCCCGGACCGGGGCACGCACCCGTGTCCCCTGCATCAACCACTGTGCCACCAGGGAGGCCCCAGACTAGGAATTTAAAACAACAATGATTAATATACTAAGGGTTCTAATGGATAAAGTAGACAGTATACAAGAATAGATGGGCAATGTAAGCAGAGAAGTGGAAATTCTAAGAAGGAACTAAAAAGAAAGGCTAGAGATCAAAAACACTGTAACGGAAATGAAGAATGCCTTTCTTTGATAAACCTATTAGTAGACTGAACACGGCTGAGGGGGAAAAAAAAATCTCTGACCTTGAGAATATATCAATGGAAACTTCCAAAACTGAAAAGCAAAGAGAACTAAGACAAAACACACACACACACACACACACACACACACACACACACACAATATCCAAAGACTTTGGGACATCTATAAAACGTGTAATATACAGATAATGAGAAGAACAAAAGGAGAAGAAAGAGAGAAAGGAACAGAAGAAATAGTTGAAACAATAATAACGAGAATTTCCCCAAATTAATGTCAGACACCAAACCACAGATCCACGAAGCTCAGAGAACACCAAGCAGGAAAATGACCAAAAAAAAAAAAGCACATCTAGGAATATCATTTTCAAACTGCAGAAACATCAAGATTCTAAAAAGAAAGGCTAGAGATCAAAAACACTGTAACGGAAATGAAGAATGCCTTTCTTTGATAAACCTATTAGTAGACTGAACACGGCTGAGGGGGAAAAAAAAATCTCTGACCTTGAGAATATATCAATGGAAACTTCCAAAACTGAAAAGCAAAGAGAACTAAGACAAAACACACACACACACACACACACACACACACACACACACACAATATCCAAAGACTTTGGGACATCTATAAAACGTGTAATATACAGATAATGAGAAGAACAAAAGGAGAAGAAAGAGAGAAAGGAACAGAAGAAATAGTTGAAACAATAATAACGAGAATTTCCCCAAATTAATGTCAGACACCAAACCACAGATCCACGAAGCTCAGAGAACACCAAGCAGGAAAATGACCAAAAAAAAAAAAGCACATCTAGGAATATCATTTTCAAACTGCAGAAACATCAAAGGCAAAGAAAAATAACCTGAAAAAAGCCAGAGGAATAAAGAACTTCAGTGCAGAGGAACAAAGATAAGAATCTCATCTGACTTCTCTTCAAAAACCACTGACTTAGAATTCTGTATCCTGTGAAATTATCTTTAAAAAGTGAAGGAGAAATACACTTTCTCAGACAAACAGAAATTGAGGAAATTTCTAACCCATAAACCTGACTTGAAAGATATGTTAAAATAAGTTATTTGGAGAGAAGAAAAATAATATAGGTCAGAAACTTGGATCTTCATTAAGAAAGAAAGAACAATGAAGAGGAATATGTGAAGGCAAAATAAAATCTTTTATTTTTCTTGTTCTGAATTGCTCTAACACAAAACAGCTTGTTCAAAATAATACAATGTGTTCAACTATGTATGCTTAAGTATGTATCATCATACATACATGTTTATGTATGCTTATAAGTAAGTGAAATGAATGGTAGCAATGTTACAAGGGACGGAGGGAGAAATTGGAATTATTTTGTTATTATAAGCTATTCAAACTATCTGTAAAGTGCTATAGTGTTATTTGAAAGTGGACTCGGATTAGTTGGGACTGTATATTGCAAACTCTATAGTAACCACTATTTAAAAAAAAAGTTTTTAAAAAAGCAAAGGATAGGGGCGGAGCGCAGGGAGAGGACTGGCGGCGTGAACACAGCCTGAAGGGGTTACTGCACCACGGCTAGCCGGGAATGAGTCCAGGGAAAAGTCTGGACCTGCCGAAGAGGCAACAAACTTTTTCTTCCCTCTTTTTTTCCTGGTGCGCGAGGAGAGGGGATTAAGAGCGCTGCTTAAAGGAGCTCCAGAGACGGGCACAAGCCGCGGCTAAGAGCGCGGACCCCAGAGACGGGCATGAGACGCTAAGGCTGCTGCTGCCGCCGCCAAGAAACCTGTGTGCGAGCACAGGTCACTATCCCCCCCCCCCCTCCCGGGAGCCTGTGCAGCCCGCCACTGCCAGGGTCCCGGGATCCAGGGTCAACTTCCCCAGGAGAACGCACGGCGCGCCTCAGGCTGGTGCAATGTCACGCGGGCCTCTGCCGCCGCAGGCCCGCCCTGCACTCCGTACCCCTCCCTCCCCCCGGCCTGAGTGAGCCAGAGCCCCCGAATCAGCGGCTCCTTTAACCCCGTCCTGTCTGAGCGAAGAACAGACGCCCTCCGGCAACCTACACACAGAGGCAGGGCCAAATCCAAAGCTGGACTCACAGCAAAGGAAACCATAAACAAGACCAAAAGACAACACTCAGAATGGGAGAAAATATTTGCAAATGAAGCAACTGACAAAGGATTAATCTCTCCAAAATTTACAAGAGCTCATGCAGCTCAATAATCGGATGAATGGATAAAGAAGATGTGGCTCATATATACAATGGAATATTAGCCATAAAAAGAAATGAAAATGAGTTATTTGTAGTGAGGTGGATGGACCTAGAGTCTGTCATACAGAGTGAAGTAAGTCAGAAAGAGAAAGTCAAATACCGTATGCTAAAACATGTATATGGAATCTAAGAAAAAAAAATGTCATGAAGAACCTAGGGGTAAGACAGGAATAAAGACACAGACCTACTAGAGAGTGGACTTGAGGATATGGGGAAGGGGAAGCGTAAGCTGTGACAAAGTGAGAGAGTGGCATGGACATATATACACTACCAAACGTAAAATAGATAGCTAGTGGGAAGCAGCCGCATAGCCCAGGGAGATCAGCTCGGTGCTTTGTGACCACCTAGAGTGGTGGGATAGGGTGGGTGGGAGGAAGGGAGAGACAAGAGGGAAGAGATATGGGAACATATGTATATGTATAACTGATTCACTTTGTTATAAAGCAGAAACTAACACACCATTGTAAAGCAATTATACTCCAATAAAGATGTAAAACAAAAAATGGAAAGGATAAAGTGTAACTTTTATGCTAAGAAAGGCATGCTAAGTGACATGTTAAGGAAGTACAAATAGAATCACATAAAATGCTCAGTTAAAACCACAAAAGGCTGAAAAAGTAAAGGACAAAAATAGGAACAAAGAATAAGGGCAACAAATAGAAAACAGTAACAAGTATGGTAGATATTAATCCAACTACATCAATAATCACTTTGAATGTCAACGGTCCAAATACACAATCAAAAGACAGATTGTCAGATTGAATCAAAAAACAAGACCCAACTATATGCTGTCCATAATAAATCCACTTTAAATGTGCAGACACATGCAGATTAAAAGTAAATGAATGGAGAAAAATATACCATGCTAACACACATTTTTTAAATCAGAAGTAGCTATATTAATTCCACATCAAGCAGACTTCAAAGCAGGGAAAATTTCAGGGATAAAGAAGGGCATTACATAATTATAAAGGGGTGAATTCTCCAAGAAGATATAAAAATTCTTAATAGCTATATGCCTAAAAACAACATCAAACTACGTGAGGCAAAAGCTGATAGAACTTCAAGGATAAACAAAGGAATCCATTATTATAGTTGGATACTTTCACACCCCTCTATCAGAAATGGAAAGATTCAGTGAGCAGAAAATCAGTAAGGACAGAGTTGAACTCAACATCATAAATCAACTTGCTATCATGGACATCTATAGACTGCTTTATCCAACAATTGCAGAATACACATTCTTTTTATGTTCACATGGGACATTCATTAAGATGTGTCACATACTGGGCCATAAAAATACACCTTAACAAATTTAAAAGAATAGAAATCTTTCAGTGTCTGCTCTCAGACCACAATGGAATTAAGCTAGAAGTCAACAACAGAAAGATAACTGGAAAATCCCAAAACACATAGAGATTAAACAACATACTTCTAAATAACACATGAGCCAAAGAAGAAAACTCAAGATAAATTTTAAAATATTTTCAAGTAAATTAAAATGAAAACACAACTTATCAAAATTTGTGGGATTCAGTGAAAGCAGTGCTTAAAGGGAAACTTATAATGCTGAATGCATATATTAGAAAAGCAAAAAAAGAAGAGCAAATTCGGGACTTCCCTGGTGGTCCAGTGGTTAAGAATCCACCTTCCAATACACGGGACTCGGGTTTGATCCCTGGTTGGGGAACTAAAATTCCACATGCCACAGGGCAATTAAGCCCACGTGCCGCAACTACTGAGCCCATGCACTCTAGAGCCCGCGCACCACAAGTAGAGAGCTCACATGCCGCAACTACTGAGCATGCATGCTCTGATGCCTGCACACCACAACTAGAGAGAAGCCTGTGTGCTGCAATGAAGAGGCTACGTCCTGCAACAGAAGACCCTGTATGCCACAATGAAGATCTCACGTGCTGCAACCAAGACCCAATGTAGCCAAATAAATAAATAAATATTTTAAAAAAGAAGAGCAAATTAAATATAAAGTAAGCAAAAGAAAAGGAATAATAAAAAAAGTAGATATCAATGAAACTGAAAATAGAGAATCAATAGAGAAAATCAATGAAACCAAAAGCTGTTTCTCAAACTCAAAGATATAGAGAAAAAACTTGTGGTTGCCAAGGTGGAGGGGGGTGGTGGAGGGATGGACTGTGACTTTGGGATTAGCAGATGCAAACTATTATATATAGAATGAATAAACAACAAGGTCTTACTGTATAGCATAGGGAATTATATTAAATATCCTGTGATAAACCATAATGGAAAAGAATATGAAAAAGAAGGTATATAAATGTATAACTGAATCACTTTGCTCTATAGCAGAAATTAACACAACATTGTAAATCAACTATACTTGAATAAAATGTTTAAAAATTTAAAGCTATTTCTTTGAAAAGATCCTTAAAATTGATGTCACTAGCCAAGCTAACTAGAAAAAAAAGAGGACACAAATTACTAATATCAGAAACAAAGGAGGGGACATCATTACAGATCCCATGGACATTAAAAGGACAATAAAGGAATACTATACAACACTATGCCCACAAATTTGATAACCTACATGAAATGGATGAATTCCTTGAAAAACACAGTCTGCCAAAACTCAGATGAGAAGAAACAGACAATATGAATAGACATATATATTAAAGGAATTGAATCAATAATTAATAACCTTTCAAAACAGAAAGTGCCAGGCCCCGATGAGTTCACTGATGAATTCTACCAGACGTTTAAGGAAGAAATGTTACCAATTCTCTACACTCTTATTTGGAGGATAGAAGAAGAGGGACTACTACCTAACTCATTCTATGAAGCCAGCATTACAATAAAAGAAAATTACAGACCAATATCTCTCATGAACATAGATGCAAAAATCCTCAACAAAATGTTAGCAAATAGAATCTAAAAAGGGCATTAAAAATTATGCACCATGACCAAGTGGAATTTATTCCAGATATGCAAGGCTGTTTCAACATTTGAAAATCAGTTAATGTAATCCATAACATCAACAAAGTAAAAAGGAAAAATCACATTATCATTTCTATAGATGCAGAAAAATCATCTGATGAAACCCAACATACATTCATGATAAAAACTCTCAGTAAACTAGAAATAGAGGAGAATTTTCTCAACTTGATAAGGACTATCTATAAAAATTGTACAGCTAACAGCATACCTAAAACTTTCCCACCAAGAAACTTGAAGCTGTCCCACTAAAATCAGGTACAAGGCAAGGATGTCCCATCTCACCATCCCTTTTCAACACTGCTGAAGTCTTTGCTAATGCAATAAGGTAAGAAAAGTAAATAAAAGTATATAGATTGGGAAGGAAGACATAAATCTGTCTTTGGTTGCAGATGACATGAATGTCTATACAGAAAATCTAAAAGAATTACAAAAAAAAAACCCCTCCCAGAACTCACAAGCAATTATAGTAAGGTTGCAGGATACAAAGTTAATATACAAATGTCAATTGCTTTCCTATACATCAACAATGAACAAGTAGAATTTGAAACTAAAAATATAATATTTACATTAGCATCCTCCAAAATGAAATACTTAGGTATAAATCTAACAAAATATGTATAAGATCTATATAAAAAACTACAAAACTCTGATAAATGAAATCAAAGAACTAAATAAATAGTCCATGTTCATGACTCAATATTGATAAGATATCAGTCCTCCCCAAGTTTACCTATAGATTCATCAATCATTTCTATAACACAGGTCAGTACTCAGAACTCAGGTACCCTGACTCCAGATCCAGTGCTTTCCAGCACTCTGCTGTCCAGCACTCTGCTGAGTCTGTATCCTACATGCAACCCTTGATTTCTAAATGCTGCAGTGGGGTTTAGCTGTAGGTGAGGGCTTCCTCAGCTAGAATGCAGGGTGGTGGGAGGAGGCAGAAAGACAGTGTTGTAGCCTATGCAACCAGACAGGGTGCTTTGATGTGATGCCACAAACTTAGACTGAGGGTTCTTATGAGAGTCAGCCCTGTGAGCTGTGATTTCATCAACTGTATAGCTTTGGCTGAAAATGTCCATCATGAGGAGCCTTGCAGAGAAATTTCAAAATAACTTAGAGCTGGATGCTTAATCTCAGTCCCTGCAGCCCACACTGAACACACTTGGCTGCAAAATTCCTCTGTTATAACACTTATAATATTGTACTGTAATGATTCATTTATATGTCTCCCTCCTCCACCACACTGTGAGGTCTTTAGGGAAAAAAAGCATGTCTTTGAATCCATAGTGCATGGGACTGGACCTGCAATTTAGAAGATGCTCGGTGACTATTATTCTCAAGTAGCTCCCACCTGAACCCAGGGTTGTCCAGCATCTTGAAAGAATGGCTCAGTCACCAGGTCTCCTTCAGGCACCTCCCGCTCAAGAGGACAGAGAGTGTCCTCTGGAGTTGGTCAGTGTGAGGAAGGTGCTGCCCTTTCATTGCAGGTCTGCTTGCTGCCTCTGGGGAGAAGAATGGAGGAAAGAAAAGGGTTTGTTCATGAGTTGCCTTCTTTCCGAAGCCAGTGATGGTTTTTCCTCCTAGATTCACCTTAGGGTGGATCATGCATGATATTCAGGAGTTTTCTTCAGGAAGAGAGAAAAGATATGAAAGTCCCTCGTGGCACATTTTGGGAGGTGTCATCCACAACTGCATGAATTCAACAAACATTATCTAAACCTACCTGATAAAGCACTATGCTATTTCTTTATAGAGAAAACACCTTTTAAGTAAATCTCTGGTTAATAGAATCTATCTGTTTAACCAAGCCTGTCCATTCCATTCAGAAAATATATTGATTGATGTCCAGTAAACGCTGAGTCCTCAGGACCATTCACTGATTATCTAGTACACCTGGACATTATAGCACTGTGTTATCTGCTTCACAGGAACCAATTGGGCCTGTTTCCAACCCTCCTTGTGCCAGTTGGACTTGTTCGTGTAATTATCTAATTTATCAAAGTACAGTATAAATCAATGAAATATGAATATGTAAAGAGAATTATACTTTTGATGAAAATTAATATGCATGCTTAAAAGGGCAATAAAAGCTAGTCTCAAGATTATTGTAATTTCATTAGGAATGAGCCTGACAACTATACAAGATTGAAAAAAATTAGCCATATTGAAAATTATCATCAAGCGGAATACTATACATGACATTAAGATCTCTAATAAATCCAAACTGCAAATCATAGACAATGCTGAATGAATGTGCTTTCTGCAAGAAAGAGCAGAACTATACCTTATGATCCATAATTAAAGGAAAATCCTTCTCTCTCCCTTATTTTGGTGAATGAATTCTAGGTTAAAATAAAATATTCCTATTACAAATGTATCCTTTTTTAAATAATTGCCCTTTAACGGACCATTGCAATTAACCTATCTACTGCTACTCTTGAAGATATCATTAAGCAGGCTTCTCATAGCAGACTCACTCAGTCATTCTTCTGTTCTCTTTATAAATAATAACTGAAGATCTTCAATGTTCCAGCCCCTGTGCCAGGCACTAGAGGTTCAAAGACAACATATTCATCTTCAAGGAACTCACAGTCGGTGGAAGGAAGGAGCCTAGTGTGGGACAGGCTGCCATACAATGTGATCCATGCTATCATAGAGTTGTTTGGGAGTCAAGGGTGCTCAGAAGAGGGGTCATTTAAAAATCCTAAATTGCTTCCATCCTGAAGAAGGATGTCACACCCAACTGCCCAGGTAAAGCATGGCAGTATGGATACAGGTGGCCCCCATGATGGACAACATCCTCAGCAAAAGGTTTACAGTTGATGAAATCATTAAGACTCACTGTGCTGAATCTTCTAACAGCCTTCAGTCCACACTCTGACATCATACCAGTGCACAATGCATGAAAACATTTTTCAAGTAGAGTCCCTGCAGGTGCTAAGGCCACAGGCATGACACCTCCACGTATTCCCATTACCCTATATTCCAGCAGAGGAAGCCCTTGCCTCAAGCCAAGTCCACCTCAGCATCCAAATATCCTGGGATAGGCAGGAATATAGAACCTGCAAGTGCTAGACTGGGAAGAACACTAGACCTGGAGTCAGGGAACCTGGATTCTCATGCTAAATCCATGAGCAACTTGGGTCACAAGCCCATCCTAGGCAACCCAAGCAGATATTGAGGTAACAGGATTGCACCAGTCTGAGTTTTATGACATTTGTGGTTGGGTACCTGTCTTCAGAATAAGGCAGTAGGGTTTGACTTCACCGTGCACATGGACTGAAGGTAACTTCAGTTGTAAGTCAGGCAGCCTCAGAAGTTCATGTCTCTACACTCTGACTATAATCACAAGCATACACTCTTCTCATGTGAAGGTATATTTGGCAGCTATCTGGAATTCAGGAAGGTTGCTTAATGCTCTCTCTGTATGATAGTAAGGTATATATTAGACACCAATATTGTCAATGTACCAATGCTGGCTGTAAAAATAGATGAGATTTGCTTCTTGTTCTCCAGGAGCTTATAGTAGAATAGGGAAGAAGGGATCTTATACACACCTAACATATTGTTATAATTGGCTCTGAATTCTTCCAGGATACAATCACAGAGATGGGGAGCAGAGAGGGAGAAGGCCTCGTTAATAAGTATGTACGTGGTGGCAAGTGGATCAGGAAGGCTTCTTGAAATACCTGGAGTTTGAATCAATGATTCTACAGTTTACCAAGCAAGTAACCTGTGCCCCTTTTGCCAGCCACACCAACCTTTTGAGGCAGGCAAGGAAAGATAAACAGGATCTGGACAGATGGAAATGTGAGAAAAAGCAATTCATAGTGGCATTGCTAGTAAAAGCACAGAGGTTGTTAGAAAATGGTGATCAGTATGTAAATAAGTTTTATTCCCTGTGACACCCCAAGTATTTGGTCATGGTTGCTAGATCCCTTTTAAGAAGGGTCACAAGACTGGAGTGCTGTAAGCAATGAGCAACGTCTCTCATGGCCTGGAAGTGACAGAGGTTGGCATAAGTTTTGCAAAATTAGTTGGAGTCAATTCTACAATATTGTCAAGTCCAGAGAGAGCCAGCAAAGTTACCCCAGCAGGACAAGCCAAAAAAGCAAGTCCTGCTCTCCTGACCTTCCTCCCTGGAATATGTCCAACCCTCCGGGGTCAGAAATCACAGCTAGAAACAGTAGGAAGGTGGGACAAGGAGAAATGTGGGGAGCAAAAGAGAGAAGCAACAGAATGTACCCTCTTCTCTGCTGCAGACTTTTTGCCTGCAAAGGTCAAATTGGGAGCAGGGGAGATGGTTCATCTTTAAATTGAATTTGATGTTTTATTCCTCATATAAAAATTGAACTCAAAGTTTTAATAACTTTGATATGGATGATGGTGTAAGAGTTGGTAACCAATGATCAGAAATCTCCTACTTAAATTCTGCATGTCACTTGTACCTTTTTCAAAATGTAATGTCTATAGTATCTTGATATTTAGAGCAAAACTCCTGTTTTAATATCCTGTTACACACATGAGAGAATAATGCATGTCATCTTCAGAAGTTCTGAAGAGACCAATGACAGAAGAGATGCAGGTTTGGGCCTCCAGATGAATCTGTAACATTTTAGTTATTCACTTTTAAGGAGAAATTGGAAACAAATATGACAAAATTTTTGTATATGCTTAATTTTAATGGTGAGTATGTGAATGCTTATTACATTATATTCTGGCAGTGCACTCGGTTTATAGATTTCTCTCCAGCATAACCCTGTCCTCATTCTGTGTCTTCAGTATCCATGTAGGTAGTCAATCCAACAAACTAACCTTTCAGTTTTTTTTAACTTTTCATTCTGAATTAATTATAGATGAATGCGTTGCAAAAATAGTACAGAGAGTCCTATGTACCAATAACCAAGCCTCTACCAATGGTGAAATCCTCATAAATAAAGTACATTATCAAAACTTCCCTTGGTACAATAAAATTATCTACACTACAGATCTTAGATTTCACCCATTTTTGCATGACTCATTTTTTATGCCACTATGTTTAATTCTAGAGCATTTTATCACATGCATTATATTGTATAACCACCACCACTTTCAAGATATGAGACTGTTTCTTCACCACAAAAAAACTGCCTTCAGCTATGTATTTATAGTCACACCGACCCCATTCCCCTTCCCAAACCCCTAGCAACCACTGATATGTTCCCCATCTCGATAATTTTGCCATTTCAGAAATGTTATATAAATGGAATAATACACTATCAAACCTTTTGATTTTGGATTTTTTCATTGAGCATAATATCCTCAGGAGACACCCAAGTGATTGTATGTTTCAACAGTTTGTTGCTGATTTTTTTAAATTGTTGAGTAGTATTCCATGGTATAGATATACTACATTTGGTTTCAATATTCACCAGTGGAAGGATATCTAGTTTGTTTTCAGTTTGGCTATTATAAATAAACCTGTCATGAACATTTGAACATAGGTTTTTATGTGAACAAAAATTTTCCATTCTCTAGGATAAATGCCAGGAATAGATTGCGGGGTTGTATGGTAAGTGTATGTACAATTTTTTAAGAAAATGCAAAAGGGTTTTCCAGTGTGGCTGTACTACCTTACATTCCCACCAGCAACATATGATATGAAAGATCCAGTTTCTCAAATCCTTATCAATATTTGAAACTATCAGTATTTTTTATTTTAGCCATTCTAGGAAGTGTGTAGTGTCATTGTGGTTTAAATTTGTACTTCCCTAATGGTGAGGAATGCCGAACATCTTTCCACGTGTTTATTTGCCACCCATGTAAGCATCTTCACTTGATGTACCCATCAAGTCTTTTACCCTGGTTGAATCGGACTCCCACTAACTCCATGCCTGTTGCCAGGGAGCTGAGAATGGGTGAAAAACAACATCCAACTATGCCCAGCAGTTTCAATTTCAATGTATGTCCACACACCTCAGGTATCCACTTGGCTCTGCTGAGTGATTATGTAATGTTTCTATAATTACCCTCGGTCCAAGGGAAATGTTTCTCACCATCTCTCCCCTGAAATCTCCTCTTCACTCTTTTATCACTCTCAGACGATGCTCTGCTGAAAATTTCTCCATCTCCTGACACCAAATCTATCAGCCAATCTGCCTCTGAGCTCATTTCTCTGCCTTTCCTGTCATGCCAGGGAACAGTTCTGCACACTCCTATCCTAAGCCATCCTTTCTACCTGTGTGCCGGTTCCCACCCTGCTCCTACACAGAAACACCTTAGACAATGATTCTCTCTCCCACCTGCATCTTCAGTGATCCTTCTCCATTGGATCATCCCTGCAACATACAAACATGGTATTCTATCTCCTGGCTTAAAGACCACCCAGGTCTCCATTCTCCTCCATCCACAGCCTGATTCCTCTGCTTGCCTTTATAGCAAATCTCTTTTCTCTCTCAATCTATTTCTACATCTCTCTCCTCCTCCTTCTCCTCTTCCCTCAACTCCCTCTTTCTCTCTCTCGTCTTTTTATATCTGTCTCCTCTTGGTTATATCATTAAATTTATTTTCCTTGTTGCAAAATTTTATTCTTGAAATAGCAATACATTCATAGTTTTAAAAAAATTGTTTAATGCATACATTGAAAATGGTCATTCCATTCCAGGCCTTCAGGCATCTATGCCTTCCCCACAAAGACAAATATAGTTATTCTGGTTATTAGTTTTTTTAAACCTTTCCAGAGATGTTTAATCTAAAACAAGTGTGTATCAATATATTTGTATGAGAAGGAATAGTATATGTAACACTTATATTATACATTATACATATATGTATGTGTAATATTTAGAATTATTCATACATATGAATATATGTATATATTCATACATATACTTTTGTTCTATGTTCTTTTTTTAACTTGCTATATCTTGGAGGTCCTTCCATATCAGGTTTGTTGCTCTTTTATACAGCTATACAGTATTCCATTGTATAGATTGCCCATAATTTACACAGTATTGATAGCCATTTTGGCTGTTACTAATCCTTTTTATTGCAAATAATTCTGCATTTATGAACTTTGTACATATGTATCTTGCATATGTACAACTATAATCCTAAAATTAAATTCCTTGATGAGGAACTACAGGTAGAAAAATTATGACACTTTATATATGTTTATATATGTTGCAAGTTGCCCTCCTGGAAGCTATATCAATCTTCATTCCCACCAGAAATGTGAGGGTGCCTTGTCCCCAGACTATACACACAGTACACTACCAAACTACTGGGTCTTTCATATTTCAATGAGTAAAAGATAACCCTGTGTAATTTTAATTTGCATCTCTCTTATTATATGTGTGGTTTCTCATTTTTCCGTAGGTTTGAGCCATTTTTATTTTCTAGAAACTGTGAATTTGTAACCTATAGTCATTTTCTTATTGGTTCACTGGATTCAGAATTATCATTTTACAGGAACTTTTACAAATAGGAGGAACTCTTTTTTTTATAATTTTTATTCATTTATTTCTTTATTTATTGGCTGCGTGGGGTCTTCGTTGTTGCACCTGGGCTTTCTCTAGTTGCAGCGAGCAGCGGCTACTCTTCGTTGGCACGGGCTTCTCATCGCAGTAGCTTCTCTTGTTGTAGAGCACGGGGCTCTAGGCATGCGGGCTTCAGTAATTGTGGCACGTGGGCTCAGTAGTTGTGGCACACGGGCTTAGTTGCTCTGCGGCATATGGGATCTTCCCGGACCAGGGCCTGAACCCATGTCCCCTGCATTGGCAGGCGGGTTCTTGACGACTGCAACACCAGGGAAGGCCCGAGGAACTTTTTTTTTTTTTTTTTGCGGTACGCGGGCCTCTCACTGTTGTGGCCTCTCCCGTTGCGGAGCACAGGCTCCAGACGCGCAGGCTCAGCAGCCATGGCTCACAGGCCCAGCCACTCCGCGGCATGTGGGATCTTCCCAGACCGGGGCACGAACCCCTGTCCCCTGCATCGGCAGGCGGACTCTCAACCACTGCGCCACCAGAGAAGCCCCCCGAGGAACTCATTTTTGATATGAGTTACCAATATTTTCCCAACTTGTTACGTATCTTTTAATTATGATGGTTCATGTCACGGCAAAAATTTTTATTATGTTCTTGTCTTTATTAATCCTTTCCTTAATGTCTTCTGAACTTTGTGCCATACTTTGAAAGTCTTCCCCGCTTGGATTTAAAAAGAATTTTCCTAAGGTTTATCCAAGTACTATCATATTTTCATTATTTATTTTTAAGTATTTAGTATATTTGGACTTAACCAAAAATCATATATGTTTCAACTTTATTTTATTTTACGTGACCATCAGTTGCCTCAATCCCATTCATTGAATAGTTCATGTTTTACCCACTACTTTAACATACACCATTTGTCATAAATTTCCATATGCATTTGCGTCTAATTCTGAGACTTCTCCACTTGTAAGTTGTTCTATGTATGGATCAGTACTGCAATATTGTACTCATTCAGGCCTTATGCTATGTTTCAATCATCCTCAGTACTCTTCTCTTTCAGAAGATGTAAATGGGGTTTACATTCTGTTATTTCTTCTAACTGCTTATTTTTGCACAGAGAAACACAGCTGATTGTTTAAACAACAATATGTGGCTCGTCCACCTGTCCCAACACTCCCCTTGTCTGTGGTGGTATTTCAATTGGTGTCTGGGGGGTCCAGGAGTCCCATCCCACACCTGCTCTTCTCTCTTACACTCCCTCCACTTAGTCCTTCAGGCCACTCTTCCACTACAACCACCTTGGTGAGACTGGCAAGAACTCCAATCTGTTAATCCAAGGTCAGTTTCTTACTACCTAGCTGCTGCTGACACTACTTACTGACCAATAACTCCATCACTTGGCATTCTGGAACACTACACTTTCCTAGTTTTCCTCCTTCCCCAACACCTGCTCCTTCTCACGTTTTACTTTGAAAGCAACTTTTGTCACACACTAAGTTCCCATATGCATTTGTGTCTAATTCTGAGACTTTTGTTCCATTGATCAGCCTCCCTACACATGCTTTGCTGCATCCAACGCCTCTTCCAGATGTCTAATGGATGGAGACCCTTCAGACCTCTTCTCTTTTCAATCTGTATTTACTTTCTGAAGAAGCTCATCTGCCCTTTTGAGGATAAGCTCCAAAAGGTCACGATCTAGTTTTGTTTATTTTTTTATTTTATTTATTTATTTTTGGCTGTGTTGGGTCTTCGTTGCTGCACGCGGGCTTTCTCTAGTTGCAGCGAGAGAGGGGTCTACTCTTCATTGCATTGCGCGGGCTTCTCATTGAGGTGGCTTCTCTTGTTGCAGAGCACAGGCTCTAGTTGAGCAGGCTTCAGTAGTTGTGGCACGAGAGCTCAGTAGTTGTGGCTTGTGGGCTCTAGAGCACAGGCTCAGTAGTTGTGGCGCACGGGCTTAGTTGCTCCGCAGCATGTGGGATCTTCCCGGACCAGGGCTCGAACCCATGTCCCCCGTGTTGGCAGGCGGATTCTTAACCACTGCGCCACCAGGGAAGCCCCATGATCTAGTTTATAGTTGTTGTTCACACTGAAACTCCATTGCCTGAAATCATGCCTGGGACACAGTAGGTCTATATTAGTCTGCTAGGGCTGCCGTAACACAGTACCACTGACTGGGTGGTTTAAACAACCGAAACATATTTTCTCACAATTCTAGAGACTAGAAGTCTGAGATCAAGGTGTTGGGAGGGTTGGTATCTTCTGAGGCCTCTCTTCTTGGCTTGTAGATGGTATCTTCTCCTTGCATCTTCACATGGTCTTCCCCCTGTATGTCTGTGTCCTAATCTCCTCTTCTTATAAGGATGCCAGTCATATTGGATTGCTCACCTTAATGACTTCATGTTAACTAAACTACTTCTTTATAAACCCTATCTCCAAATGCAGTTATATCCTGGGAGATACTAGGAGTTAGGACTTCAGCATATGAATTTGGAAGGACACAATTCAGCCCATAACAATATCCTTATTAAATATTTGCTAAATGAATCCACTGAAGAACTTTTCTGAGTATTGGGAACAGTTCCTAATTCAAACATTTAAAAAAATTACAAGCAGCTTAACTTGGAGTATGAAAGGAAGTCATAAAGATAAAGACTTAAATTTTTAATATCTACACCAAATGAAAATAAATAAATAAGAATTTCATGAACTGGAGAGAGGAAGATAAAGAATGCTATGTGTGCTGAACTCCTTCCATTTTATAAGGCCTGTCAAATGATCCACTTGTTAATGCTAATAGATTAAAAACAGATATACAAGTTTACTATTCTGGGCCAATAATAATAAAAGAAATAAGAATGGAAAGTGGAATACATGGTAGCCTCTGGAGAATGGGACTCAGGGAAACTGCCACTTTGTATATATTTCTCTACCTTTTGTTAAGAAATTACACATATGAATGCATTACTGCTGTGATAAAGAAAACAAACAAAAAAGTGGGGTCAGGCCATGGTGAACTTTCAACCACCCTAAGATAGACTTTATTCTTTAGTTATAAAGCCTCACCATGCAAGTTCATGTTGCTTGACATTGTTACCCAGGCTCACAGCTATCAATTACAGGCTCCAGAACTGCAGTGGCTCACTGGGAGGTAGACCAGACTGGGTAGGATGGGAGAGGCTGATAGGTGAGTGGAAGTGGGGCAAATGCTGAGAAACACCTCGATGAGGGATCATGTCTCAAACAGCCCTGGTCTCTGAAGTTCCCACAGGCCCTGCACAGGAAATTACAGGGTCTGTCCAGCATCTCGATAAGCCTTGCTTGGTCACCAGACTTCATTCCCACTCCTGTGGGCATCTCCCAAATTAGAGGACAGAGAAGTGTCCTCTGGCCTCGCTCTATCTCTGAAAGGCTCTTCTTGTCCAGCACAGGTAAGTTCTCCACCTCTGGCCAGAAGAATGGAAGAAAGGTAAGGATATATACTAAGAACTACCTTATTTCCAAAGCCAGTTATGGGTTTTGCTCTAAGTTTCCACGTCCTGTTTCCAGTTTGGGATGCTACATGCAGGGGTTCATGGTGCTTCCTTCAGGAAAAGGCAGGAGACATGGAGCTCTCTACTAGCATCTCTGGGTGCTGGTAGCTCCAACGGTGGGAGATACAAATGGGGTCAACCAGAACTTCCCTCCCTTCTGATCCATCTCTCCACATTCTCCCCTTCTCCAACCATTCAAATCTGCTGTCTTGGAGAGAATGTTGCCTCTTACATTAATTTAGGGAGCAAGGGAGCATGCAGACATTGCTTCCCAGAGCTGGGCTGCTGGTAACCCAGGTTCCATTGTTTACTGGCTTTTCAAAGTTCTCTTGTCTTGTGGATCTGGCAGAGTCCCAGGAGGAAACAGCCCAAACTGGTATAAGTGAGGAGTGTTTCATGAAGGGGGGCTAATGGCAAAGACAGGCAGGGGTAAGGGAAAGTGACAATGCATGGAGAAGCACCCTAAGGCAAGCAGTAGTGAAACACTGTTTCCACCCCGAGGCTTAAAAGGACCAGGGAAGGAGCAGTTACCCAGATAGTGTGTGACAGAAGAGGAGAACAGATGTTGGGGGCGGCCTGTGCACCCCCTGATTGTCTCTCACATTCTATGCTCACATGAAGATTTTTTTCCCAGGAGCTCCTCACAAATAATGAACGATGGAGCAGAGAATAGTAGGAAAGGCTGGGACAGGACTGCAGGAGACCAGGGTGTTGGGCCTGCTCTTCACAGTGACATCTCGAAAATCCTTTGACTCCTTAGGTCTCACTTTCTTCCTCTATTAAATGACGATATGACCATAGATGGTCTTTAGGGAACATGCTAGATGCTGGGGATACAACAGTTAAAAACAACAGGCAAGACTTAGTCCTTATGGAGCTTGCAGTTTGATGAGGAAAAAATATATGTCACACCAAAGAAAACAGATTTACAAACTTTTAAGTGCTTTCAGTGGGGATAGCAGAGGTCCTGGTTTTCCTCCCATATCACTTCATGGTCAGTCAGGGCTGTGGGATCTTGTTCCTCTGAGAGAGCAAAAGATGGATGATTCTGCCCTTGATTCCTCCCTGGGCCACAGCAGAGGACGTACCCTCTTTCCAACTGGAGGCCTCCTGCCTCTGGATTCCAGAGCAATGGCTGCCTTTGTGAACCAGGGAAGGACTCCTGGATTCTGCTATGTGCTTTTAGTTGGCTTCTACCCTCCTTCTTTGTTCCTTATATGATTGGCTGCTCTACCTCTCTGTGTTTCTGGAGTTTGCTTATGTTCGTTTTTTTTAGTTTTGTTTTTGGTTTTTTAGCCACAATACTGACTGCCATCTTGGATTTAACTTGCGAATCACTTCTCTGCTTTCCCTGCATCCACGTGTAATCAACACCACAGTGGTGGTGGGTTTGGAGGGCTGGTCAGAAGCGTGGACCCTGCCAGGTTCAGAGACCAGGCAAAAAACACTGTGTGAGACCAGGAACAAAACACTCATCTTTTTTGTGCTCCAATTCCATCCTCTGTAGAATGAGAATAGTACTAACCTCATAGGGCTCTTGAGAGGATTAAAGAAGACGATACTGGATACTGATAAACTCTCAATCGGCTCTCACTACCCCAGAGGTGAGCTAGTGCTCCATCCCCGGGTGAATTCTGCAGGAGCGTCTCTGCATTCCAAGCCCTGTGCTTTTTCCGTTTCCCCTCATAGACTCACAGGCTCGTCCCACACAGAAACTCACCCAGCAAAGCAGACTCTCCGAACGATCCTCCAGGAGAGAGAATGGAGTAGATGTACGTTGTACACACCCAGCACCCCACTTCACAGTCCCCCACAGGCATCCCCAAACTTCAAATTCCTCTTTTCACTGGCACTCAGACCTCCTCCTCACTTGCTCTTCCTCCCCGGTAGGCATCCCCGCCCCAAATCCTACGCCCAAATTGTGCACCGAAATGATTCTAGGTGCTCACCAAAGCCATGTGGGGTCCTCACTGCAAAGGCACTTCAGTGGCCAATGTAAGTTATTTGGGCACAAATACGTCATTCTTCCAAATGCAAGCGCAGCTCTCCACAAAAAGAATGAGATTTTCTTCATCTTGTTACATGTGTGTCCTAATGCCCTTAATTATATATATATATATATATAACTTTTATTCCAAACCTTCCACTTCATTAGACTCCTCATTTACTCATTCATACACTGAATGAATATTTATTGAGAACACGCTGCCACACACAGAGCTAGGCACTGGGGATATAAAAAGTGCTCCTGTCTTCACAGAGCTGACACACTGAGCCGTTTCTAACCCACCTGACCTGGCCATCCTCACACCTGTCCTAGCAAGAGATCACATTCTTCTCACGTCCCTAAAGCTGGGTCTTCTTTCTCCTTAGTGAATGGGTCACTCTTAGTCATGAGGGTGGCCCCCTATCATCTCTGTGTCTTCCTGATTTCATGCACCTGAGAGGAAATTTCTGGCCCAGGACAGAAGTAATGTTCTGGCCCATCACCCTCTCCTGGACTCTCAGATTCTATCCCATTTACCTTCATTCTTCAGGAAATTCTGGGGACATGACATAACCTCTGGACAATGCATTCTGGTGGGGGGACTACAGCACGTTCCTATGTCAGTAGAGGGTCCGTGTTGCAGTAGAGAGAGCCCAGGCATTTGAGTCACAGAGAACTGGGTTTGAATCCAGGTTCCAGGTCTCCAGGGCTGTGTGGACGTCAGTAAGTATCTTAATCTCTGCAATGCTCCAGTTCCCTCCTCTGTAACACAGGGACAGTAATTCCCACCTAGCAGGGTGGCCGTGAGAATCGGTGATCGCACAGCAGGCGCTGATATTTTGTGTCAGAAACCCCCAGCAGAGGGTTTCTGAGTTTGGATCCAACCACCCCAGCCTGGGAGACCGAACTCATACTAATGAATCACAGTGACCAGGCCCTTTCTAAATGTGACGTACTGACCCTGACCCTGCTCTTGCTGAATATCATCTCTGCCCTGGGAGGACTGGCAAGAAACTCAGTTGTGCTGTGGCTCCTGGGCTTCCGCCTGTGCAAGATCTTCACCATCTAGATCTTCAACCTGGAGAAAGCCAACTTCCTCTTCCTCAGCGGCCAGATTACAGGTTCCCCGGAGACACGCATCACTTCCTGCCACAACCCTACCCCATCGTTCTCAACCTTGCGCCTATCTTTGCCTACCTCTCAGGCTGGAGCTTTCTCAGTGTCATTAGCACCAAGCGCCACTTGGCTACCCTGCACCCCAACTGGTGCCGCTGCCGCCGCCCCAAACACATCAGCTGTCGTGTGTGTCCCTCCTGCTGAGCAACCTAGAAGGGAATTACTGTGACCTGTTTAGGGATTTTGACGATGACTGGTATCCACTATTTGATTTCATCATTGCTCGGTGGCTGATTTTCTTATTGGTGGTTCTTGCTAGCTCCAGCCTAGCCCTGTGGATCAGGATCCTCTGTGAGTCCCAGCGGATGCAGCTGACCAGGCTCTACGTGGTCATCCTGCTAACAGCGCTGGTCTTCCTCCTCTGCAGCCTCCTCTCAGGCACCCAGAAGTTTCTGCTAGACTGGCTTCAGAAGGATTTCAATGTGTCCTTATATTATTTTAATATAGGGATGATCCTGTCTAGCAGTGCCAACCCCACCATTGGCTTTTTCGTTGGCTCCTTCAGATATCAGAGGCAGTGGCGGCTGCCCCTCAAGTTGGTTCTCCAGAGGGCTCTGGAGGACACAACTGAGGTGAAGCAAAGGGGAGAAAGCCTTCCTCAGGAAATCGGGGAGATGTCAGAAGTGGTTTCATGTAGTGATGCTGTATCAACCAGGGTTCAGTCAGAGAAGTAGTACTTATAGAAGATTCTCTATGAAATTGTGTAAATATACATATATTTGACCCTACGCAGTTGTAGGTTCTGGTTAAACCGTCTCTGTAAGGCTGTTGTCTGTTTGATGCTAGAGCTTGAAGCCTGCAGGACAAGTTAGAACCCAGGAGCGTGAGCTAAAACCCATGAGAACCAACTGGAACTTGTGTCAGCCTCTCTCAGCACCGGCAATTTTACTGAAGTCTGCAGAAGTTGGCTCCCTTCATCATGGAGCTAAACACACACCTGGTCCAGGAGTCAGAGAACCTGCAGGAGTATCCAGGGGAAGGTAGAGCAGCTGCAAGGCCAGCTGCTGCCTTAGGCCAATGAGATGAGCCAACAGAGAAGCAACAATGCACATGAACTTCCTGGAGCCGCAGCACCGACCTTCCACACATAAAAACAATAGGGCTGCTGCCTCCTTTCCAGCCACCACATCTTATGCAAACTGTCTCTTGACGCCCACCCTAAGAGGAAAGTTCTGGCAAATGTAGTTCAGCCTAGACAAGTTGACACTTTCAAACCCATCACAGTACATCCCTGTCAACTTGGCACCCATAACCACTTCCCTAAACCATAGTTAATTTTAAATGAAGATAATAAAGCAAAGTGAAGCTTCTCCCTAACATGACATACCTGTCCCACAACACCTGAAACATACTAACCTTTTCCCCAAAAGAGGATACAACTTTTTGTGGATTACTGACCATTTATTTCTCTTTTTTCTTTGAAGTATATTTTCTATCTATTTTTTTTGGGTTGTTTATCTCTTTATATTGATTTGCTCAAGTTCTTCATATATTCTAAATAAAATCTTTTGTCAAATTTATGTATTGGAAATATTTTTCCTCAGTCTGGGATTTGCTTATTTATTTTTAAAATATCTTTTTTTGGGCAGTGGATTTTGTTTTTCATGAAATCTAAGTTATCAGTTTTCACGTTTTATGTTTAGTGCTTTATGCTTTCTAAGAAATCTTTGCCTACTCCCAAGGAAACAAAGGTATTCTTCAATACGTTTCTTCTGACAGCATTATAATGTTTGCTCTTATATTTATTAACTTCTGTGCAGAGTTTGAGGCAGGGGTCAAGGTTCATTTTCTCCCATCAGTTAACCAGTTGTTCCAATACTACTTGTTGAAAATACATCCCCCCCATTTAATTATTTAGCCCCTCTGTCAAAAACTATACTTGTAAGTATGGGACTATTTCTGGATGTTCTGATCTGTTCTATTAGTCTACTCCACGAGTCAGCAAACTACAATCTATATGCCAAATAGACAGTTCCTTTTGTTTTGTAAATAAAGTTTCATTGGAACATAACTATGCCTATTCATTTACATATTTCCTGTGGCTGCTTTTGTGCTAAAACAGCAGCGCTGAGTACTTGTGACAGAGACTATATGGCCTCAAAGACTAAAGTATTCACTATCTAGCCCTTTCCAAAATAAGTTTGCTGATCTCTGGTCTATTTTTATGTTATTTTATTATAATTTTTTATACAGCAGGTTCTTTTTTAACATCTTTATTGGAGTATAATTGCTTTACATTGTTGTGTTAGTTTCTGCTGTATAACAAAGTGAATCAGCTATATGTATACATATATCCCCATATCCCCTCCCTCTTGTGTCTCCCTCCCACCCTCCCTATCCCACCCTTCTAGGTGGTCACAAAGCACCGAGCTGACCTCCCTGTGCTATTTGGCTGCTTCCCACTAGCTATCTATCTTATATTTGGTAGTGTATATATGTCCATGCCACTTTCTCACTTCCTCCCAGCTTACCCTTCCCCCTCCCCATGTCCTCAAGTCCATTCGCTATGACTGCATTTTTATTCCTGTCCTGCCCCTAGGTTCTTCAGAAACTTTTTTTTTTTTTTAGATTCCATATATATATGTTAGCATACGGTATTTGTTTTTCTCTTTCTGACCTACTTCACTCTGTATGACAGACTCTAGGTCCATCCACCTCACTACAAATAACTCAATTTCATTTCTTTTTATGGCTGAGTAATATTCCATTGTATATATGTGCCACATCTTCTTTATCCATTCATCTGTCGATGGACACTTAGGTTGCTTCCATGTCCTGGCTATTGTAAATAGCTCTTCAGTGAACATTATGGTACCTGACTCTTTTTGAATTATGGTTTTCTCAGGGTATATGCCCAGTAGTGGGATTGCTGGGTCATAGGGTAGTTCTATTTTTAGTTTTTTAGGGAACCTCCATACTGTTCTCCACAGTGGCTCTATCAATTTACATTCCCACCAACAGTGCAAGAGGGTTCCCTTTTCTCCACACCCTCTCCAGCATTTATTCTTTGTAGATTTTTTGATGATGGCCATTCTGACTGGCGTGAGGTGATACCTCACTGTAATTTTGATTTGCATTTCTCTAATGATTAGCGATGTTGAGCATCCTTTCACATGTTTGTTGGCAATCTGTGTATCTTCTTTGGAGAAATGTCTATTTAGGTCTTCTGCCTATTTTTGGATTGGGTTGTTTGTTTTTTTGATATTGAGCTGCATGAGCTGCTTATATATTTTGGAGATTAATCCTTTGTCAGTTGCTTCATTTGCAAATATTTTCTCCCACTCTGAGGGTTGTTTTTTCATCTTGTTTATTTCATCTTGTTTATGGTTTCCTTTGCTATGCAAAAGCTTTTGTTTCCTTAGGTCCCATTTGTTTATTTTTGTTTCTACTTCCATTTCTCTAGGAGGTGGGTCAAAAAGGATCTTGCTGTGATTTATATCATGGAGTGTTCTGCCTATGTTTTCCTCTAAGAGTTTTATAGTGTCTGGCCTTACATTTATGTCTTTAATCCATTTTGAGTTTATTTTTGTGTATGGTGTTAGGGAGTGTTCTAATTTCATTCATTTACATATAGCTTTTCTCTGGTCTATTTTTAAACCAACACCCACTGTTCTGATGACTGTAGCTTTGTAGTAAGTCTTTTATTTTTTTGTCTGCATTGGGTCTTTGTTGCTGTGTGCAGGCTTTCTCTATTTGTGGCAAGCAGGGGCTACACTTCGTTGCAGTGTGCGGGCTTCTTTTCGCGGTGGCTTCTCTTGTTGTGGAGCACGGGCTCTAGGCATGCAGGCTTCAGTAGTTTTGGCACACAGGCTCAGTAGTTGTGGCTCACGGGCTGTAGAACTCAGGCTCAGTAGTTGTGGTGCATGGGCTTAGTTGCTCTGTGGCATGTGGGATCTTCCCAGACCAGGGCTCGAACCCGTGTCCCAGGGAAGCCCTGTAATAAGACTTAATATCAGGTAATGCATGTCCTCTAACTTGGGGGAGGGGGTTATTTTAGCTTTTGCACTTGCATATAAATTTTAGAGAAACTTCTCGATTGCTATGAAAGTCCTGATGGGATTTTCATTGTGCTGAATCAATTAATTTGGGTATAATTGACATCTTAGAATGAAGAGTCTTTGGGGACTTCCCTGGTGGTGCACTGGTTAAGAATCCACCTGCCAATGCAGGGGACATGAGTTCGATCCCTGGTCTGGGAAGATCCCACATGCCGCAGAGTAACTAAGCCTGTACGCCGCAACTACTGAGCTTGTGCTCTAGAGCCCATGAGCCACAACTACTGAGCCTGCATGCTGCAACTACTGAAGCCCATGCACCTAGAGCCTGTGCTCTGCAACAAGAGAAGCCACTGCAATGAGAAGCCCGCGCACCGCAACGAAGAGTAGCCCCCGCTCACCGCAACTAGAGAAAGCCTGCACACAGCAAGGAAGACCCAATGCAGCCAAAAATAAATAAAATTTCTTTTAAAAGTCTTTGAATTCATAAAAATGGTATATCTTGCTATTTATTCAGATCTTCCTTAATTTTTCTCAGCAACGTTTTGTAGTTTCTACCATACAAGTCTTGCATAGCTTTTATCAAATTAGTATTTTATGTTTTCTGATGCTATTATATACATTATTTTTTACTTCATTTTTCTGATTGTTCATTGCTAGAATATAGGAATACAACTGAGAGCAAACTGACTGGATAGGAGGCTCCTGACTTTGGCTCCTCCCAAAGAGGATCAATTCCCTCTGAGAGAAATCCAGAAGTGAGTTGAGTGACTCCTACACATCAGGCAACTGAGAAAATGGGAAGAATTTATTTTTGCTCATGAAAAAGAAGGAAAGAAAAAGAGAAAAAAGATGAGGAGAGCTAGAAAGATGGCAGATGGCTAGCTGGGTACCAGGAAGCATAAAGGACCAGTGAGAAACCTCTAGTGAGGGAGGGCTGAAAGGATACTTTAGAACAAAAATGTATAATATTTACATATAGATGATTTGTTTATATGATATAACATATGGCCTCTTTCCATGACCTCAAATCTTCAATGACGTCTACACCACACTTACAAATATAAATGTGGGTACGGTTGTGAGTAGAGAGGGGAGCTGTGTGTGCGCACGTGTGTGTGGGTGTGTGTAAATCCAGTTAGATGAACCTCCCTATGAGAAGATACACTAGAGAAAAAAGAGATCAACTATAAACTAGATCCTGGAGACAGAGGTAATGTAAGAATGCAAGACCCCAGATGACACCTGGGTCATCCATGGCAGTATAAATTAAACATGGGGGAAAAAAAAAAAGACACACAGAGTTGGGGACAAAGTGATACCAGAAATGAAGCTGAAGTGCTGATCATTCAAATCCCTTAGGACCATCCGTCCAACATGAGGACCAAAGTCTTGTCAGTCACACATTCATGATACATAAATAGGCCATTTCCCAGGGGAACTGCAATTGTACTTTGCACCAAGATCAGATGTACTTTGCCCTCAGGACACTCTCCTAACTCAACATTCTCAACCACATCCTAAGAAAAGACACAAGCATGAGCTTCTGCAATGACTTCTGACACCAACTATCCGGAGTTAGGCCAGACTTCACAGGTGAAGGGCACCGTCCTCACAAGACTGCTCTCATTTTGGACACCAGCCACAAGTTCAGAGGACCCCTGGCCAACATCACTCTTGGGGCAGCTGGCTAGAAATTCAGTGGTTTGTACTATCCCCTCAGCTTCAATAATTCTCTAGAATAACTCAGAAAACTCAGGAAAGTTCTATGCTTATGATTACATTTTTTTTTACAGCAAAAGGATACAAATCAGAATCGGCCAAAAGGAGAAGCATGTAACGGGAGGTCTGGGACAGTCCCATACATGAAGCTTCCATCCCCCTCGAGAATGCGTCACCATCCTGGCACACCAATGGGTGGTAACATGCAGAGTATTGCCAACTAGGGACGCTCACATGAGCTTCAGAATCCAGAGTTGTCATTGGAGCTACATTATATAGGCAGGATTAACTGACTCATTGGTCATGTGGTTGAACTCAATCCCAGGCTACTCCCCCATCCCAGGACTCAAAGCCCCAACCCTGTAATCACATGGCTGGTCTTTCTGGCTTGGCCAGCCCCCATCCTGAGTCACCTCATTACCATAAACTATCAAGTATGGTCTAAAAGACCCACCATGAATAATAAATACACTGCTATCACTCTGAAAATTCCAAGCATTTAGATGCTACCTCCCAGGAGCCAGGGACAAAGGCCAGCCAAATTTTTATTACACAGTCTCTCATTGGTTACTTCTAACAACAGCTCTCAATCTAGAATGTTGGCACCAGACTAAAAGCACAAATCAGAAAAAAAAAATCACTCTCAATGGAGAACTATAGCTGGCTGTTTATGCTGGAACAACTGAATCCCTCTCTCTAAATTATGGGGACAGGGCCTCAGCCCAGCCCCAGGACAGCATCTGGAAAGTGAAGTAGGAACAGGATTCAAGGTTAGCTCAGAGGAGAGTGTGCTAAGATCAAATATTGGCTATAAAGGTAGGGGATTAAGAGGTACAAACTAATAGGTATAAAATAAGCTACAAGGATATATTGTACAACATAAAGAATATAGCCAATATTTTATAATAACTATAAATGGAGCAAACCTTTACAAATTAAATTGCTATAGTGTACATCAACTATACTTCAATTAAAGGAAAAAAGATCAAATATTGGCCCCTCATGCAACAACCCTTTGTGTAAACTTGGGTTCACCCCTCCCCTCTCTGGCTTCAGCATCCCCGTCCATAAAAGAAACAGCTCAGATGACAGAGCCTCCACATACCTTCCACTCAGGGATTAGATGGTTCTACACTTTCAGTGCTGGCAGAGAGCCAGATCTTAGAATATGTTGGCAGCTTAGACCTTCTGTCCCTTTGCCTGACATCCAAGGAGTCAGATTTCCTCTTACTTGTCCTCCACCCTTTCAAGGCAGCCCCCTCCTTACACATATACTCACTTCTCCAGTTGTTGAGAGTATCTTTCTGAGTGACTACTCCTGGTTCTAGGTTTTATCTGTGAGTTCAAGCTGGATTGTAAATGGAGCACACTCAGAACGCCATTGAAAGCCTCCTTCGGGGCTTCCCTGGTAGCTCAGTGGTTAAGAATCCACCTGCCAATGCAGGGGACACGGGTTCAAGCCCTGGTCTGGGAAGATCCCACATGCCGCAGAGCAACTAAGCCCGTGCACCACAACTACTGAGCCTGCCCTCTGGAGCCCGAGAGCTACAATTACTGAACCCGCATGCCACAACTATTGAAGCCCGCACGCCTAGAGCCCGTGCACCACAATTACTGAAGCCAGCGCGCCTAGAGCCTGTGTTCCGCAACAAGAGAAGCCACTGCAATGAGAAGCCTGCGCACCGCAACGAAGAGGAGCCCCCGCTCGCCACAACTAGAGAAAGCCCGTGAACAGCAACGGAGACCCAACACATCCAAAAATAAATTAATTACATTTTTTTAAAAAAAGCCTCCTTCATCTGGTTTCCCCAGCTTCCCTGACCTTAATTTCCCAGGTGATCACAGCCTCCAGTCACTTTATCTGTGCCTCAGCTCAGCCAGCTGTGACCTGTAATAGTTCATCTTCCTCTCTCGCCTCTGTGTCAAACTAAATTTAATGTGTCTTCATCCTTTATTCTAGTGCAGGCATCAACAAACATTTTCTGTAAATGGTCAGATAGAAAATACCTTAGGCTTTGTGGGTCATAGGGTCTCTGCTGAAATTACTCAACTCTGCCACTATAGCATGAAAGCAGCCATAGACAATAACTAAGAAAAGGGGTGTGGCTGTGTTCCAATAAAACTTTATTTACAAATACAGTTTGTGGGCTGGATCTGGCACCCAGGCTGTCATTTGCCAACCCCTGCTTTAATGAAGCAGGTTCTCTGGGGATCATGGAACACACATTTGTTTGGGGGGGAAATAATGATAACAGTTACCATTTAGTTGAATCGTATGTGTCATCTCATTTCATCCTCATAATCACACTGAGAAATGAGTGGTGGGAACTAGAAAAGGCCTTGAGCTCTATTGCCAGGTTGGTATGAGTGAAAATCGTGAATACAGGGAGATCCAGGAGCCAGAGGGCAAGGGCACAGCTGGCATTTGGGCTGATAATAGATAACAGTGATTGTGCAGCCAATATGTGCCAGGCACTAGGTACATTGTTCTCATTTCATGTCCACAATTACCCGAAGAGGTGGATGCTAATATCATCCTCTCTTTTTAGACAAAGAACTAGGCACAAAGCATTACCTGAGATCATACAGCTTTAAGTTTAGAGCCCAGATTTATTCCCAGACAGCCTATGTGCAGAATCCCCAACAGTCAGCACTACGCTCTCCTACTTCCGTGACTGTCCTTCAGCTGGGCTACACAAAAACGAAAAACGTTATAATTTCTAGTCCACAATAAAACAAAATAGACAACCAAAATTATGTGGTGTGTATGTATTTGAGTGTTTATGTGAGTGTCTGTGTGTGAGTGTACGTGAGCACGTGGGGGTGGGGGGGAGGATGTTGAATTGACCAAAAGGTCAATTTCAGACACACCATGGAAGAATGGTCAATAGCCTTGAACTAGAAATAGGTGGATGCAAGTCATCGGGAAAAGGAAACAGTGTCCAGGACTCTTTTCTCCCTAGAAATGCAGCCATGGAGGCAATCAGCAAAGGACTGTCACAGGAAGGAGGCCTTGGGTGGAAAGAACATCACAGAGTCTGAGGACCAACAGTTGGCAGAAACAATGAAGGGCACTTAATGAGACCTTTCGGTGAGACAAGGTCATTCCTTAGAGGACTGGCCTGCTCACTTACAGTCCATGGTGTGAATTTGGTCAGCCAGTCTGAGAGTGTTGTACATATGCTTAGAACTATTCTGATGTCCCTGTGAGCACAAATAATTGTTGGTCATCTGCTGTATGAAATGTCCATTATTGTCCCCATTTCACAGATTTGAATGCTTGGAGGGAACGAAGCCATATAGAAAGGTGGACCAGAAGAGAGAAATGTTCTGGTTACCCTAATCAGATCTCGCACAGTCAAGGTTGCCAGCACCCAAAGCTGTCAGGGGGAAGCTTCCTATCTCCTGTCTCTTCCTGAGGGTGTGCCATGACCCCCACATACCCCACCCCCAGGTGGAGCCATAAGGATGTGGACTAATTGCAAAAACTACCACTGGCTTTGAAAGCAAGATCATTCTTAAGCAAATTCTTACCTTTCCTCTATTCTTTTCACCAGAGAGGGTGTGCAGACCCTGCTGAAAGGGAAGAACTTTTCTGAGATAGGCAGAGCTAATCTCAGAGGTTAGCTCTTTGCCTTCTCAAAGGGTAACTGTGTTACCAACCAGGGTTCTTGGACTCCTTAATCAATAGAAACTGATAAGAGGCCAGACAAGAGATTCAGGCAAGGCTGTCCTGGGACTCATGCTACGGCACAAGGGATCGAAAACAAGTAACAGGTTCCCTTGCTCACTCACTGAAAGGGGGCGAGCTGGTCCCTTAAATGGAGTGAGGGTAGGGGTGGACCCATGAATCAGGCTAGAGGGATGGCTTAGGTGGTCTGCCCACCCCCCTGGTGGTGCTATGTGCAGGGATCATGGGCAGTACCCTGCCTTTGATCCCAACACCTTAGAAGTGGCAGTTGGGTTTTTGGTCTTTTTGTATATTGTTGTTCATAAGTTGCCCCAGCTGCACATGCATGCAGTTATTTTCAGTCCCTTGTAGTTTCTTTGTATTCCGTTGCTCAAGGAGGCATTTGTCCAGGTGTGAGCACTGCAGAAAAGGGTCCCAGGTCCTAGCCTGTCTCAAATGCAGGAGCTGCAGTGGAATCTGGTGCCTGAGGAAGGCTTATCAAGATGCAGGGTAGCCCCTGTAACTTCCTTCCTAGGGCCCCACCAGTCACTAGAGGCCCAGATTTGCTGGACACACAAAACCTCACAAGATGTTAGTCAACTTCTACCTCTGCCCATCCCCGCCCACCCAGTACCCTTCTTGTAGAGAATCACTGTTCTAGAATCTTCAGTAAATAGTGAGTCTAGGCGGCCCTGCCAAGGGATATGAGCCCGTAGCAGGAGGTTCTATAACTAAAGGATAAGTGCAGTCACCTTTGCTTGGCATTCAAGGCCCTCCATGGCCTGGCCCACACTGTCTTTTGCTTTGTTTTGTTTGGACTGTTTTCTTTTTATCATAGAAGTAACATACACACAGATTTGAAATATTTTCTTAAAATGACACAGAATTGCATATAATCAGAGATAAAAGCCCTCCCATTCCAACCCCCAGGGGGAATCACTGCTTATAGTTTCCATTCTTAATTTTTAGTAGTTATCTTTCTAACTTGAAATGATAATACAAGTTAAGTTCCCAGTTCTCAATATCAAGCGCAATCCACTGACTCTTCTTACAAAAGATAAAGGATGCAGCACATACATCTTTCAACTCAGGATCCTTATCAGCACTACATTTTCAGTCTGTCAAGGGCCAGGAAACGTTTTCAGTCTTATGTCCTAGGTCTTCCCTTTAAGGACTTCAAGTTGCACCCTAATTAAGCTACTTGTCATTCTTAGAAATTTATTTAATAATTAAATATATCAAACTTTGAGAACTTTAGTCAAGTTTGACACAATAGACCAGGGGTCCCCAACCCCCGGGAACTGGGCCTCGCAGCAGGAGGTGAGTGGCAGGCGAGCAAGCAAAGCTTCATCTGTATTTACAGGTGCTCCCCATCGCTCGCATTACCGCCTGAGCTCCACCTCCTGTCAGATCAGCAGCGGCATTAGATTCTCACAGGAGCGCGAACCCTACTGTGAACTGCACATGTGAGGGATCTAGGTTGCGCGCTCCTTATGAGAATCTAATGCCTGATGATGTGAGGTGGAGCTGAGGCAGTGATGCTAGTGCTGGGGAGCGGCTGCAAATACAGATTATCATTAGCGGAAAGGTTTGACTGCACGGAGACCATAGCAAATCAGTTGCTTGCAGACTCATATCAAAACCCTATCAGTGTGACTTCCCTGGTGGCAGAGTGGTTAAGAATCCACCTGCCAATGCAGGGGACATGGGTTTGATCCCTAGTCCGGGAAGATCCCACATGCTGCAGAGCAACTAAGCCCGTGCGCCACAACTACTGAGCCTGCATTCTGGAACCCACATGCCACAACTACTGAAGCCTGAGCGCCTAGAGCCTGTGCTCCGCAACAAGAGAAGCCACCGCAATGAGAAGCCCACGCACCACAATGAAGAGTAGCCCCCGCTCGCTGCAACTAGAGAAAGCCTGTGCACAGTAACGAAGAACCAATGCAGCACACCCCCCACCCCCAAAAAAAGCCCTATCAGTGAGTGGCAGGTGACAATTAAGCTGCATCTGGTGGCAGGCTTTAAGTCAGAATCCAACACTTATTTCAGTCTATGCATGGCCCACCCATTATTTTATTTACCACTTCTGTCCGTGCCTCTTTCCTGCACTGCACATTTGTCTCAGTCACAGTTTTGGTAAGCTCACAAGCTAACCCTAGCCAAAGTGAGTAAAAAACAAAGAAGCAAATGAGAGTTTCTTTGAAAAGAGGGAAAGACCCAATGATAAGACAGCAGGAGACTCTAAGACTGCCAACAAAAAGAAAGCTGCATTTAAAAGAAAATACCAAGAGTCCTACTTAAGTTACAGGTTCCTTGCAACAGGTGATTCACATTCTCCAAGCCTGCTTTGTATAATATGTGGCGACCGGCTATCCAATGAAGCCATGAAATCTTCAAAACTGATTTGCCAAGCACCTTGCATTAAAAGACAAGCCTTTGGAGTTTTTCAAAAGAAAAAAAATGTGAACACGAAGAACAGAAGCAACTACTGAAGGCCCCCACTTCATCAAATGTGTCTGCAATGACAGCATCGTTCTTAGTGGCTAACCGCATTGCTAAAGCTAAGAAGCCCTTTATTATTAGTGAAGAGTTGATCCTGCCTGCTTCTAAGGACATTTGTCGTGAACTTTTAGGAGAGGCTGCAGTTCAAATGGTGGCACGTGTTCCTCTTTCGCTAGCACCATAACTAGATGAATTGATGAAATAGCAGAGGATATTGAGGCACAATTGTTAGAGAGGATTAATGAGTCACCATGTACGTAATCCAGGTTGACGAATCTACCGATGTTGACAGCAAGGCAACAATGCTTGTTTTTGTGCGATATATTTTTCAGGAGGATGTGCATGAGGATATGTTATGTGCACTTTTGTTGCCAACCAACACCACAGCTGCAGAACTATTCAAGTCTCTGAATGATTACATATCAGGAAAACTGAATTGGTCATTTTGTGTGGGTATACGCATGGATGGAGCGGCTGCCATGACTGGACAGCTTTCTGGTTTCACTACTCTGGTCAAAGAGGTCGCTTCTGAATGGTGAGTGTATGCACTGAGTCATCCACAGAGAAATGCTGGCTAGCCGAAAAATGTCACCTGAACTTAACAACCTTTTGCAGGATGTGGTTAAAATTATCAACCACATTAAAGTACATGCCCTTAACTCACGTCTGTTCACGCAGCTCTGTGAGGAGATGGACGCAGAGCACACACGTCTTCTCTTATACACAGAAATGAGATGGCTTCTAGAGGTAGATCACTGGCCAGAGTTTCTGAGTTACTAGAGCCGCTCCAGAAATTTCTTTTAGAAAAACAGTCACCACTGGCAGCACATTTCAGTGACACAGAATGGGTCACAAAACTTGCTTACTTGTGCGACATATTCAACCTGCTCAACGAACTCAATCTGTCACTTCAGGGGAGAATGCCAACTGTGTTCAAGTCGGCAGATAAGTTGGCTGCATTCAAAGCCAAGCTGGAATTATGGGGGCGATGAGTGAACATTGGGATTTTTGACATGTTTCAAACATTAGCAGAGATTTTGAAAGGGACTGAGCCAGGGCCTTCTTTCTCCCAGCTGGTGCATGATCACCTACCTCAGCTTTCAAAAGAGTTTGAGCATTACTTCCCAACCACAAAAGACCCCCGAACTGGGAAGGAATGGATCCACAACCCATTTGTGAATAAGCCAGGTGAACTGACTTTGTCCATGCTAGAAGAGGATCAACTGCTTGAGATCGCAAATGATGGTGGCCTTAAAAGTCTGTTTGAGACAACTTCAAATCTCCATACGTTCTGGATTAAAGTCAGGATGGAATATCCTGAGATTGCCACAGAAGCACGGAAAAGCCTGCTTCCATTTCCAACATCCTATCTTTGTGAAGCAGGGTATTCTGCAGTGAGAGCAACCAAAACGAGATTACAGAGTAGACTGGACAAAACCAACACACTTCGGCGTCACTGTCTCCCAACACCCCCAGATGGGACCAGCTAGTTGCAGGAAAACAAGCTCAGGGCTCCCACTGATTCTGCATTATGGTGAGTTGGATAATTACCTCATTATATATTACAATGTAATAATAACAGAAATAAAGTGCACAATAAATGTGATGCGCTTGAATCATCCCGAAACCGTCCCCCCACCCCAGTCCACGGAAAAACTGTCTTCCACGAAACCAGTCCCTGGTGCCAAAAAGGTTGGGGACCGCTGCAATAGACCATATCCAGGCTCACGATACTAAAAGTCCCAATCGGTTTAAAAGGACTGAAAGCTTACAGTGTATTTTCTCTGAACAAAAAAGAATGAAATTAAAAATCAATAACAAAAAGATATGTGGAAATACCCAATATTTGGAAGTTAACATGGTTCTAAATAACCTATGGTCAAAGAAGAAAAAGTAAGGAAGTAGAAGATATTCTGAACTAAATGAAAATGAAAACCACATATCAAAATTGCAGTATGCAGCAAAAGCAGAGCTCAGAGGGAAATTTAAATCAGTGAAGTTGAAAACGGATAAGCAATAGAGATAATTGATTAAACCAAAAACTGTTTCTTTTTAAAAAAAATCAATAAAACTGATAAATGTATGACTGATCACGGAAAAAAATAAAGGTACAAATAACCCATATCAGGAATGAAATATCAGGCCAACGTCCCTCGTGAAAAGTGATGCAAAAATCCTAATAAAAATATTAGCAAATAGAATCCAGCTATATATAAAAGGGATGATGTATCACAGTGAGTGTGATTTATTTAAAGGATACAAGGTTGTTTCGTCATTCAGAAAACAATCAATATACAGGGTTGGCCTAAGACCGGAGCTTAAGAAGGTCAACCCAGAACCACCCCAGCCTTCACTACTAGCCTTGAGCTCAGTAGCAAACAACAGTAAGGGGTTGAACAAGGCCATGCATAGTGACACTCCCTGTAGCACAAACATTGATAAACATATAGTTTATATATATATATATGAAAGCTAAAGGAGTAGCAGGAACATTGAGAAAAAATCCACTGGCACCCCCAGATCCTATCCTTAAATACAAGCACAAAGCAACAGCAGCCCATCATTACAGAAATTTGAAGCCTACCATGCAGTGAAGGTAACAATTACAAACATCACCACTGAAACTTAACTACTGTCCGCGTTGACTCAACCCCCAGATGCTAATGACAAGACAGAAGAAGAGAACACTTAATACTATTACCTTGGTCTCTACTGTTCTACACTAGAAGTCCAGCATTGAATCAAAAATTATAAAAGGCATAATGAAGCAAATAAAAATACTCCAATATCTATACAGGCAGACTCAAACAGGACCCACATGTTGGAACTAACAGACAGTAACTTTAAATATATTAAATGATATAGACAGAAAGACATCCTGCATGGACACATGGAGAATTTCAGCAAGGAGATGGAAACTATCATATGAAAGGGTCAAATGGAAATGCTAGAAATAGAACATAAATGTCAGAGGTAAAGAATTCCTTTGACAGGCTCATCAATAGACTTGACACATCAGAGCAAAGAATCCGTGAATTTGAAGATGGGTCAATAGAAATTATCCAAACTGAAACACCAAGAGATAAGAGTGAAAATTAAAACAGAACATCTATGAACTGGAGGATAATATCAAATAGTCTAAATACATGCACCTGCAGTCTCATTAGAAGGAGAGGGACAACAACCAAAAGAAATATTTGAAGAGATGGTGGTTGAGAATTTTCCAAAAATGATTAAAGTTGTCAAAGCTAAGATCCAAGAAGCTCATAGAACCCCAATGAGGATAAATAAAATTTAAAATACCTAGAGATACCACACTGTCTTAGTCAGCGTGGGCTACCATAACATAATACCATAAACTGGGTGACAAACCACAGAACTTTATTTCTCACAGTTCTGGAGGCTGGGAAGTCCAAGATCAAGGTGCCACCTGATTTGGTTCTTGGTGAGAACTCTCTTCCTGGCTCACAGATAGCTGCCTTCTCACTGTGTCCTCACATGACCTTTCCTTGGTGCATGCACATGGAGACAGAGATCTCTCTCTTCTTCTTATAAGGCCAACAATACTATCAGATTAAGACCCCCCCCCACCAACCCTTATGACCTCACTGAACTTGAATTACCTCCTAAAAGCCCTGTCTCCAAATACAATCCCCTTGGAGGTTAGAACTTCAACTTATAAATTTGGGGGACACAATTCAGACCTTAACACCTACTATCCTGAAAATCAAAGATAAAGAGAAAATCTTGAAGGCAGCCAGGGAATACAGAAAGATTATATATAGAGAAACAAAGCCAAAGGTAAAATTTACAAGTCTTCTCCTCAGAAACTATGAGGACCAGCAGACAATGGAGTGACACTCTAAAGGACTGAATTCTGCACCCTATAAAAATATCTTTCAAGGAAGAAAGTGAAAATAAAAGACTTTTTCAAACAATTGAAAGCCGAAATAATTCATTGCCAGCAGATTTGCACTACAAGACATATTAGCCAGAGTTCATATAACAGTTCTATGACCCTAAATGGAAATTTTGATCTAAAGAGATCTAGAAATGGTAAAAATGAAAGTAAATGTAAAATACATGTTTTTATAATTTTTAATCACTCTTTAAATTAATCAATATAATTATCACATTAACAGATTAGAGGAGAAAATCATATAATCATCTTAATGCAGAAAGAGCATTTGGCAAAATTCAATGCCCATTCATAGTAATAATAATTATATATTTTTTAACATAAAAACAGTAATGGAATATAACATCTAAATCTGACAAAGGACATTTATGTAAAATCTACAGCTAACATTATACTTTGTGGTGATATACTCAATGAATATTCACTTCTAATTTCAGAGATAAGACAAGAATATCCACTCTCATGACTTTTATTAACAATGTTCTAGAGATGCTAGCCAGTGAAATAAGGGGAAAAAATAAATGAATAGTATACAAATGGAAAGGAAGAAGTAAAGTTCTCTTTATTACAGACAATGTGCTATTGAGGTAGAAAGTCCTAAGAAAACTCCAACAGGCCACAAGAATTAATAATTGAATTTAGTAAGATAACATGCTATATGGCCAAAGAGGAAAAAAATCAATTGTATTTCTATATTCTAGCAACAAACAACTGGAAAATAAAATTAAAATACAATGCCATTCTCTCACCCATTGACACTCAGGAAAAAAGTGTGGCAGTTTCTTAATAAACGAAGCATACCTTTTTCACATAACCCAGCAATTTCACTCTTGGGGACTTATCCTACAAAAATTAAAGCTATGACCATACAAAAACATGTACACAACATATTTATAATTGCCCAAAACTGGAAACAACCCAAATGTCCTTCAGTGAGTGAATAGTTACAAACTATAGTACATCCATACTCAGAAATAAAGAGAATGAACTACTGATATACACAATAATTTGCATGAATCTCAATGTGATTATACTGAGTAAAAAAAGGCAATCTCAAGGAGTTTTATGGTTTCCAGTCTTATATTTAGATTTTAACCCATTTTTAGTTTATTTTTGTATATGGTGTTAGGGAATGTTCTAATTTCATTCTTTTACATGTAGCTGTCCAGTTTTCCCAGCACCACTTATTGAAGAGACTGTCTTTTTTTCATTGTATATTCTTGCCTCCTTTGTCACAGATTAACTGACTACAGTGCCTGGGTTTATTTCTGGGCTCTCTATTCTGTTACACTGATCTATGTGTTTGTTTTTGTGCCTGTACCATATTGTTTTGATTACTGTAGCTTTGTAGTATAGTCTGAAGTCAGGGAGTATGATTCCTCCAGCGCTATTCTTCTTTCTCAAGATTGTTTTGGCTATTCAGGGTATTTTGTGTTTCCATACAAATTTTATAATTATTTGTTCTAGTTCAGTGAAAAATGCCATTGGTATTTTGATAGGGATTGCATAAAACTCCTAGAGGAAAACATAGGCAGAACACTCTTTGACATAAATCACAGCAATATTTTTTTGGCTCTGTCTCCTAAAGCAAAGGAAATAAAAGCAAAAATAAACAAACGGGACCTAATCAAACTTATGAGGTTTTGCACAGCAAAGGAAACCAAAAACAAAACAAAGAGACAACCCACAGAATGGGAGAAAATATTTCAAATGATATGACCAATAAGGGGTTAATATCCAACATATATAAACAGCTCATACAACTCAGCATGAAAAACAAACAAACAACCTGATTAATACTGGGCAGGAGAACTGAATAGACATTTTTCCAAAGAGGAAATGCAGACAGCCAACAGGCACATGAAAAGATGCTCAACATCACCAATCATCAGGGCAACGCAAATCAAAGCCACAATGAGATATCACCTTACACCTGTCAGAATGGCTATCCTCAAAAAGAACACAAAAAACAAATGTTGGCAAGGATGTGGAGGAAAGGGAACCCTCATACATTGAGGGTGGGAAGGTAAATTGGTGCAGCCAATGTGGAAAACAGTATGGAGGTTTCTCAAAAAACTAAAAATAGAACTACCGTATGACCCAGCAATTCCACTCCTGGGTATGTATCTGAAAAACCAAAAACGCTCATTCAAAAAGATACGTGCACCCCAATGTTCATAGCAGCATTATTTACAACTGCCAAGATATGGAAGCAACCTAAGTGTCCATCAACAGAAGAATGGATAAAGATGATGTGGTATATATATACAATGGAATACTACTCAGCCATATAAAAGAATGAAATTTTGCCATTTGCAGCAACACGGATGGACTTGGAGGGTATTATGGTAAGTGAAACAAGTCGGACAGGGAAAGACAAATACTGTACAATAACACTTACATGTGGAATCTAAGAAATACAACAAACTAATGAATATAGAAAAAAAGAAGCAGACTCACAGATATAGAGAACAAACTATGGTTACCAGTGATGAGAGGGAAGGGGGAAGGGCAATGTAGGAGTAGGGGAGTAAGAGGTACAAACTATTATGTATAAAATAAGCTACAAGGATATATTGTACAACACAGGGAATATAGTCAATATTCTATAATAACTATAAAAGGAGTATAAACTTTAAAAATTGTAAATCACTATATTTTATACCTGTAACTTATATAATATTGTACATCAACTATACTTCAATTAAAAAAAAATTTAAAGCCAATCTCAGATGGCTATTTATGATACCATCTATATAATGTTCTTGAAATGACAAAATTATATAGGTGGAGGAGAGATTTGTGGTTACCAAGAATAAGGCAGAGGGAAGAGAAGGGGAGAATTGTGACTATAAGGATAGCACAAGGGATCTTTGTGATGATGGAATAGATCTGTATCTTGATTAAGGGGTGTTTTGACTCTTTTGTTGTACTTTTAATTTCTGAGTCATGCTGGGGTTTTGTTTTCATGGTCACTTCTGTCGCGTGAGCCCCTCCTTTCAATTTTTTTCCTCTCGTTTTCACACATCAATTCACATGTGCAGTAAGCTCATACAGAATATTCATTAGTGTAATAAACTTTAATAAGTTTTGGTGTCCATGGTGATTTGTCCCATTGTTCATCAGATAGAAAAAAGCTAAGATGTAATTTGATGATGACGATGATAGTAGTAGTAGTAGTGGCTAACACCTATGTATCACTATCAGTGTTCTAATCACCTTATATATGAACACATTTAATTCCCTAACGACTTTCTGAGCTAATGTAAATGTATGAGTTATATACCTGTGCTAATATTATCTTTTGTTATTCAATAAAACTGTATTTAGTCAATTTAAAGGACAATTTTTATCCTTAGAGTTTATCCTGTCTATATTTTTGTAATCAACTTCAGTGAACTAAAATTTACATATTAAAAATGCACCCATTTTATGTATACAATGGTATGGTCACAATGGATTTTGGCAAATATATATACCTATGTAATCACCCACACCAGTCAAGATATAGAACTTTTCTATTACCCCAAAAAGTTCCCTTATGCTTTGTTACAATCAATCTCCCAACCCTACCCACTACCCCAGACAACCACTGATCTGTATTCTGTTACTAAAGAATAATTTTTCCCCATTTAGAATGAACTATTACATCGTGTAATCTTTTGTGTCTTGTTTCTTTGTGGCATGCATCTGTACTTCATTCTTTTTATTCCTGAGTTGTACTCCATTGTGCGAACATACCAAAATTTGTGTATCCAGCCACCTGCTGTTGAATATTTGGATTGTTTCAAATCTTTGGAAATTGTGAATAAAGCTGCTTTGAACATTCATGAATAAGATATATATCTGTGTATATATATGACATATATATGACACGTGTATGACATATATATATATATATATATATATACACACACATACACTTCTGTTGGGTAAATACCTAGGATTGTAGGGCCAAATGGAAAGTACATGTTTACCTTTATAAAAATGTGCCAACCTATTTTTCCAAAGTGGTACCCTTTTACATCCCCACCAACGAGTGAGAGTTCCAACTCCTCCGAATTCTCACTGACACCTGGTGTTTTCTTTTACATTCTAGCCATTTTAATAGTATCACATGGTGATTTTAATTTGCATTTGCATCTCTGATACGAATGTGCAACATTTTTATGTGCATATTTTTCATTTGCATATCTTCTTCATTTAATGGTCTGTTCAAATCTTTTGACCATTTTTGTAACTTGTCTTTTCATTATTGAGTTGTATTTTCTATATATTCCGAATACATATCTTTTGTCAGTTTTATGCATTATAAATATTTTCATTTTCTTACAGGAGATTTTCAGAGAGCAAAAGTCTTAGATTTTGATGAACTTTAATTTAGCAATATTCTTCTTTTATGATTAATGCTTTTCTGTAGCATATGTAAGAAATCTTTGCCTGTTTCAGTCAGCGTGGACTGCCTTAAGAAAATACCATAATCTGGGTGGCTTAAATAACACAAATTTATTTTCTCACGTTTCTGGAAGTTGGAAGTCCAAGATGTAGAAATGGACAAGATATAGAACTACAGAGTGTTCTCATGAGGGCAGGGGATGTTGGCTACCAATAACTACCATCTCAGAGCTCGCTGAGCACAGAGGGTGAGGTTGTTTAGGACTCTGTGGGGTGGGACCACAAACAAGCGGCATCTTCAGGGAAGGGTAGGAAGTTCAGGGCAGGAGCTCTTACCTTTATGCAGCCCTTCATTTACAAAGCAAGTTCCTAACAGCTATCTTTTCTGGTCTTTTGATACTCATGACAATCCTAGGAAGTGCCTCAATTTAAGACAAGTAAATTTTCGACAGGAAGAGATTGTGACAGGGAAAGCAAGCAGACATAAGATAATTTCAAAAAAGGCACCAAAACTACTTAGGGAGCACTGAACAACAGGGAGGTTTCCTCCCTCTCAGGTTAACACCAGTTGACTGGTAGAGTCTGTGGGGTACCGTCTGCAGAAGAATTCTCCATCTCCAGCCAGACTCAGTGTGACAAAGTTCTGGGATCCATTACCTATATATTCCATGGGTGGGGTTTTGGAAGATTATGTCGAAAAACAGGAGAGGAGTAGTTATAAACGAAGATGGAAAGGTAAGTAGATGCCAGAGTGTTAAATGTCAGAGGGTATGGAAAGTTGATTCGTCATTGTTTTCTACAGTTGCCAGAGGTGAAAAGAATGTTTTCCTATTAATTTAGGTTACGCCAAACTGTGGGACTTGTCCACTCAGTTGTGTGAGATTCCTGCATCTCTAACAAATAAAGTGAAAAATCAGGACCGTTTTCATAACCACTGTACCCCTCTTGTTCACCACAGATTTATTCCCTCAGCTCTCCCTTCTGGAAAAGTCTGAGGTTCAGCATTACGGCAAGCGTATGGGAGGAATTACTGTACTTGTCCCACAATTGTATGACAGCTGCAGTCACACCATGGGAAGGTGTCTTCTTCTCCCCTGCAGCTCTCTGGGGGCCTCCATAAGCACAGGGCAAAATAGCCCAGAATCCTGTCCTCACTATAAACTTTCACCAATACACCTGCCTTGAGAGAGATATAGTCATTTGTTTCAATCGTGCTCCAATGGAAAGACAACTTGAAACTACCCAAAAGTCATGGACACAAAAGTCCTGATAACAGGACTGATGTGTGCAGATTCAACCCAGACTGAAGAGTGTCTGTCAATGAGCAGCAACTGGCACCCAAGACCCTTTCCCTTTATGGTCTCTGTTCCATCACCCAGGGAACAACACAGTCCCTCGATCACTGGCTGGGCAAACTCCCACCATTTTAAAAACACAGGTCCAGAGTTGAAACCCTTGAGGCTTTGTAGGATCACATACAAAAGATCACTTGTAGCTTGATGGCAGCTTTGTGAGACCCTGAGCAGAGGACCCAGCTAAGCCATGCCCTGACTCCTGACCCGTGGAAACTGTGAGACAATAAATATGTGCTGCTTTAAGCCTCTAAGTTCATGGTAACTTTTTATGGAGCAATGGGTAAACTAATTCAACAGGCAACGAGATATACAAATCTGGAATTAAGAGGTTCCAGTGGAAGATATATATTTGGAAATCATTAGTATACAGGTCATATATGTGCTGGTTATTATTCATTTGTTCCCACCTCAACCAATTCTCCACCCTCTCTTCCTTTCTCTGTGCCCCAGGAGGCTACCTTCTATTGACCACAACATATGGGCTTCTTTGGTTCAGCCAATGGAAGGCACCAGGAGGAGATCAGGAAGCAGAAGAGAGAGGTTGAAATATGTCTTCCCCTGCTCCCTCCCAGCTCTGGGTAGTACAGCCCTTAGACTTGGATAAGAGTGGCCCCTTGCTGGGCCAGCAGTGCCATCTGGGTGGGGCTTCACCCTACAACCCCAACTCCTACTGCATGGGGTTGGCCTTAGTAGGGATAGTAACAGTTCATCTACAGTAAAGAAGGGAAGTAAAGAGAAGGTTCACCTGTAGTAACAGAAGGGAAGAGAGGCACATGGTTAAAGATACTGGTAGGTGACAGATATAGAGGTGGAGCTTTGAGGAATTTCTCTTCTGATTGTTTCTGTTATCCCAGTTAAGGTCATTGGCTGACAGTGAGGATGACAGAGAAGGTATCAGAGGCTTAAGGAAAGAGGAAGTCATGGAATAGTCCTCAAGGAGAACAAGAGATGAATGGACTAGAGAAATATACCATGGTTACCTGGCAGCACTGAATATTCAGTTGAAGTCATTGGTCATTTTTAAAGTGATACCGTTCAGTAAGATTCCTTCTCCAGACATGTTTAGCTGAGAGGGTGCAGACACAAACTGAGCAGATTCAGAGCTAACTAGGGTTGAGATCTGTCCAGGGAGAACAGACACTGGTGGTGACCTGTCCAGATCCCTGAGACTTCTTTTGTGGTTTTGGTTCCATTTGTCCATCCACCAGCTGGTGCAGGTGCCACTGCTAGCAGCTCACACCTGCAACCTTCTCCAAAGGCTTGTCCTTGGGTGGCTGGAGCCAGCTCACCCTGAGATGCTTGGCTGAGGAGGAAGTACAAAAACCCTTCTTTCTTGCCTCAAGATGGGACTCACTCCACATTACAGTTTATATTCAAGGTCAAGATGAGACCTGACTTTACCTGAAACCATTTCCATGCTTAGCTCTGCCCCTTCCCTCTTTTGCTTCCCGCACTCTCTTACAGGTCTCTCCTGAGAACACTCCACTAACTAATCCCAGGAATCCCCATTTCAGGCTCTGCTCCTCAGAACAGCCCAGAAGATGCTACCTCTACCAAGGTGAAAAGGAGTGAATGAGGAGGAGGGTGTCAGCTGAGAAGCTCCTTGGTGGCTGTCCTCTGGAAGCCAGAGGTGGCAGTGGGAGATACCGTTACAGAGCTGGGCTCCCTGTTTTCAATAGGGATGGTAGGATCCCAGAGTAGTAGAGACCAAAGAGCAGCACTAATCATCAGAGGCAAGATAGCCTTAATTACCCACAATGAGCAGCAATGTCAGAACTTGGAGGACTCTATGGAGATGGAAAATGGAGCGCAGTGTTCCTTGGGGCAGTAAAGATTTTCAGGCATCAAAGATATCACTTAGGGCTTCCCTGGTGGTGCAGTGGTTGAGAGTCCGCCTGCCGATGCAGGGGACACGGGTTCGTGCCCCGGTCCAGGAAGATCCCACATACCGCGGAGCGGCTGGGCCCGTGAGCCATGGCCGCTGAGCCTGCGCGTCTGGAGCCTGTGCTCCGCAACGGGAGAGGCCACAACAGTGAGAGGCCCGCGTACCGCAAAAAAAAAAAAAAAAAAGATATCACTTAATATACATAGCCAAAAGAAATCAAGAATGAATGAACAGAAGGCTGAGGTCAGCCACCTCAATAGAATGTCAGACCTGAGCCAGGCCTCAGCCCCAGAACCCATCAACTGAAAGGGAGGCTGATGAGCCCATGCAAGGAGGACGTCAGAGCAGGGGGGGAGGCAGAGCAGTGCGATCAAGGCCTCCATGAGGAGGGTGTCCAAGCAGAGTGCTGGCCCAGAGGGGTCAGGTTATTGGTTGTATTCAGGAGGTTTAGCAAATAAGTAAATATATTAAGTATAATGGGAGCCATATTTCTCTAGGTTGGGAAAAGCAAATACAAACAATTACAGGGACAGCTACGAACCCCGTTGGATTGGTGTTGGATGGGAATTGAAGGTATAGGTATAAACTAATGATTTTCAACATATACCAATAGAGATATCCATATTTATATGTGTGTATATGCATAACACACCCACACCCACACACAAGTCCACACACATCCACGCTCGCAAACACACATATATGTACATATATACACACACACATATATGTATGTATGTATGTATATATTCTAATTCTGACAGTTGAGGGGGCCTGGAAGCAGCAATACTCCAATAGATATTCATTTCCAAATACCATTGTCCATTTAAAGAAAGTAAGACTGCTTGGGGAAAAAAAGTGGCTGATTCCAGGACTAGAGCAGGAAAAGAACAAAGTGACCTGGGAAAAGTCTTATTATTCTAGAAAGTAAAGAAATGTTCAAAGAATGATGGAGATATGTAAAACGAACAGAGAGACTAGTGCAAAGAAACTCTCACTGGAAATACCCGGTACAATTTGATCATCAAAATAAATAATTGATAGTACCAGATTATAACTTGTTGAATAATAGAATTCAATGAGTCCACAATGACACAGATATATGAGTGAAATAAATGGGGAGAAGAAAAAGTGTTTCCTTATAGTCGAATGCCAACTGAAAATTGATGGAATCAGAAAATCAACATTGGCAACCACTGAAGGAATAATTAAGGCAAGAAATAACATTGGATGCTAAAATTAGTGTGCTAAAATGGGATGAGGAATGAGATTTACTACAGCTTCAAAGTATTTCCCAGTAAAATTCTTACTATTTACAAAAGGGAGAAAAGTAACTATAGTGGAGAAATATGGTAGATACCATCTTGATCAAGTGATCAAATTAATACCACCAGTAATGGGACAAATCCACATCATGTAGGGTTGCAATCAGAAAAATACAGCATCACTTCTGCAATGTTCTGGCCAAAATGTATAGCCTAGGTCTAATCATATATGAATATTAAACAAAACCATTTTGAGGGACCTTTTACAAAATGACTGGCCTTCAAAACATGTAAGTCATGAAAGTTAAGGGAAGACGGGGGAGCTGTTGCAGATTGGAGGAGACCACAGAGACCTGATATGTGAATGCAACACATGATCCTGGACAAGTCGCTATAAAGGACAATTCTTTTTTTGTTTGTTTGTTTGTTCTGTTTTGTTTTGGGGGAGTTAGTAGCTACAGGTGGATGTTTATTTATTTACTTTTTTTCTTTGGCTGCGTTGGGTCTCCGTTGCTGCACACGGGCTTTCTCTAGTTGCGGCGAGCGGGGTCTACTCTTTGTTGAGGTGCATGGGTTTCTCATTGCAGTGGCTTCTCTTGTTGCAGAGTATGGGCTATAGGCACGCGGGCTTCAGTAGTTGTGGCTCTCAGACTCTAGAGCGCAGGCTCAGTAGTTGTGGCACACGGGCTTAGTTGCTCCGCGGCATGTGGGATCTTCCCGGACCAGGGATTGAACCAGTGTCCCCTGCATAGGCAGGCGGATTCTTAACCACTGCACCACCAGGGAAGACCCAGGACATTCTTGATGAAACCTGAATAGGGCTTTTGCGAGAAAGCATGCAAAATTTCTTTGTACTAGTCTTCCAACTTTTCTGTAAGTTTGAAATTGTTTCAAAATAAAACCTTTAAAAAGAAAACCTATACTTTATTTTTTTTTTAAAGAAAGGAAGGCTGAGTCCCCTTGGGGGAAGTGCCCTGAAACACCGCAATAAGTGTGTACAGTAGTGATACCTCCAGTCCTTCCTCAAAGTATTTGGATAACTGTAGTGCCAATGGTGGGGTAAAAAGAAATACCTAGATCTTTTGACGGCTGTAATTTACAGAGTCTGAGCTGACACAGAAACCCAGGGACCCAAAGGGCCATCATTGTCTCCTTTTAGAGAAGTGGCAGATTAAGGTCAAGTAATAAACAGAGTCCTGGACCAAGTCCATCTCACAGTGAATCCACTGAGTCCACAGACCAACTGGTAGCCATCTCCCCAGCTCTTAAATATATATTTGAAATGGTCTTACCTAGCAGTTAGCGAAAGCCCATATTCATCTTTGACCTATGGAGTAAAAGCTACTGTAGTATGAAAGATCAAATGGAAGTCCCTGAAACTATACCCTCTTCTAGATAAAATAATAAATAAAAAACAACATTGCATTCCTGGGGGAACAGCAGAGATTGGTACTACCCTCAAAGATGTAAATGATGCAGAGGTCACTGTCTCCACCATATGTCCATTTGATTCTCTAGTCTGGCCCTTCTAAGAAGCAAATGAATATGTCAGATGACAGTGGACTACTCACATCTACCAAGAATTAGGACCAAGTATAGTTGCTTTGCTACATTTAGCATCTTTACTAGAACACAGTAACATGGCCTCTGGTACACAGTGTTGCTTTTGATCTGGCATTATTATTATTATTTTTTTTTTGCGGTATGTGGGCCTCTCACTGTTGTGGCCTCTCCCGTTGCGGAGCCCAGGCTCCAGACGCGCAGGCTCAGCAGCCATGGCTCACGGGCCCAGCCACTCCGCGGCATGTGGGATCCTCCCGGACTGGGGCACGAACCCGCATCCCCTGCATCAGCAGGCGGACTCTCAGCCACTGCGCCACCAGGGAAGCCCTGGCATTATTTTTAATACCTATCAGGAAGGAGGATTGGAAGGAGTTTGCTTCAGGTGGGATGGACGAGCGTATACAACAATTACACCCTCTGTCGCAAAATATCCTGAAGAGACTTGGGGGCCATGTGGACATTCCAGAAAATACTGTACTGGTCCACTATATTGATGACAGCATATTAATTTGACCTGGTAACCATGAAGTGGCAACTACTCTGGATATCCAGGAGATAAATATTACAGAAATTCAGGGGCCTGCTTGCCCCATCAGTGAAGTTTTCAGGGGTTCAGTGGTTTGCCAGGACATCCCCTTCAAAGTAAAATACATGGTATTGTACCTTATGCCTACTGCTACCAAGAAAGAGCCTTGGTAAGCCTTTTGGGGGTTGGAAGCAGCATATACCACACTGGGGGATACTGCTCTGACCTATTTATTGAGGACGTGGAAGGATGTCAGTTTTGAGAGGAACTCGAAGCAAAAAAGGATTCTGCAGCAAGTTCAGCCTGCATCACAAGCAACCCTGTCACACAGGCCATATGACCCACAGATCCCATGGTACTGGAGGTATCTGTGGTAGGAAAAGAGGAGCCCTCATACATTGCTGGCAGGAATGTAAATGGTGCAGTCCCTGTGGAAAAGTTTGGCATTTCCTCAAAATGCTAAACATAGAGCTACCATCTGACCCAGCAACCCAAGAGAAATGAAAAAATATGTCCACTCAAAAACTTGTGCACCAATGTTCATAGCAGCATTATTCATAATATCCAAAAAGTGGAAACAACCTAAATGTACATCAATCGATGAATGGATAAACAAAATGTATATTCATACAATGGCCAATGTTTGGCAATAAAACATTAGGAAGTACTGATACATGCTATAACATAGATGAACCTCGAAAACATGTTCAGTGAAAGAAGCCAGACACAAAAGACAACATATTATATATGATTCCATTTATGTGAAATGCCCAGAAGAGACAAATCCATAGAGAAAGAAAGTAGATTAGTGGTTGCTTGGGGCTGGGGCAGGGAGAAGGGGAGAGAAGCAAGAATGGGGGATAACTGCTACAGGGTACAGGGTTTCTTTCTGGGGTAATTAAATGTACTAAGATTTGCACAACTCTGTGAATATACTAAAAACTGATGAATTGTACACTTTGGTGTTTTGTTTTTACTTTATTTTTTTTAATTTTTATTGGAGTAGAGTTTCTTTACAATGTTGTTTTAGTTTCTACTGTACAGCAAGGTGAATCAGCTATATGTATACATATATCCCCTCTTTTTCAGATTTCCTTCCCATTTAGGTCACCACAGAGCATTGAGTAGAGTTCCCTGTGCTATACAGTAGGTTCTCATTAGTTATCTATTTTAGACATAGTATCAATAGTATATATATGTCAATCCCAGTCTTCCAATTCATCCCACCCACCCCTTTCCCCTTGGTATCCATACATTTGTTCTCTATGTCTGTGTCTCTATTTCTGCTTTGTAAATAAGATCATCTATACCAATTTTTTCAGATTCCACATATATGCATTAATGTACAATATTTGTTTTTCTCTTTCTGACTTACTTCACTCTGTGTGACAGTCTCTAGGTCCATCCACGTCTCTACAAATGACCCAATTTCGTTCCTTTTATGGCTGAGTATTATTCCACTGTATATATGTACCACATCTTCTTTATCCATTCCTCTGTCGATGGACATTTAGGTTTTTTCCATGTCCTGGCTATCGTAAATAGTGCTGCAATGAACATTGGGGTGCATGCGTCTTTCTGATGAATTGTACACTTTGTATCACACATTAATGCCCACCAGAGGGCTTCTACTGCAGGAAAGGCATGCAAAAACCAAGTGGACAGGATCCAGTAGATGTTAGCCAGCCTCTGTCCTTGGCCACCCTAGCGTTGGTGAAATGGGATCATGAGTGGAACAGCCATGGTGACAGAGATGGAGGTTATGCACAGGCCCTACAGCACCATCTCTCTCTCCCCAAGGTTGATCTGGCTACTGCTGCTGCTGCTACCCAACCTGTCAGCAACAGAGACCAACACTCAGGCCCCCAGTATGGTATCATCCTTCAAGGAGGCCAACCAGCCACCTATGGCCATGTGGGCCATAGCTGGAAGCATCCATCCTGGAAATGGTAGCAATTCATCTTGATTGGATTGGCACATATTCTGGGCATATCATTTGCCCTTCCTGCCTGGAGTGTCTCCACTAACACCATCACTTGAAGGCTCACAGAGTCAGGGCCTGCGCCAAGGTGAAGCAGTACAAAAGAGTACAAAAGAGTGAGTTTTGTACACTTAAGGTACTCACCTTAAGGTCTGCACCCTAGGCACCTCACTTTCCTCACTCTAGTCCCATTCCTGCGGAGTATCTGATTTACTGTCATGAAGCCATAGACAATTTTGCCTTGGACCAAGGGACCCTATCAATGGCCAAAGAAGAAAGCAGTGGGCACATGGAATCCAGTGGTCTTATCACATACCACATCGTCCAAAAGAGGCTAATCTGATACTGGTTAAATGACCTCTTCAAGATGCATGCAAGGTGCCAGGTATCCTTAAACCAATGGCCAGTATAAGTGGAATGTCCTCCAGGGGTAGAATTTTCCATCTAGGAACCAAGAGATGGAAATAGGAGAGGCCCCCGCTCACCTTTATTCCCTGTGACCCCCATAGGGAATTTGTGCTTCCCATGCCTGCAACTCTGGACTCTGGGCGTCTACAGGTCCTGGTCCCCAGAGGGAGCTTGCTTACAGCAGGGAACAAAATAAGAGTCTCATTGAACTTAAAAGTATGGCTGCCTCCTGGACACTTTGTGTTCCTTGTGCCAGTATACCACCAGACCAAGCAAGGCCTCACCTTACTTCCAGCAGTGATTGACCCTTGCCACCATAAGAAGGTAGGGATGCTGCCACAAGAGTGGGGGCAGGGAGGAACATGTTTGCCACTGGATGTCTCTTTGGTAGACTATAGCAGATGTTCTTGGTATCCCTGAGATCTTCTTTTCCAGTTCGGTACCCTTATGCCCCAGCTACCAACTGAATTCCTACTAAGAGCTTACCAACCTCCGCCCAAAAATTGTCTTTGGGTGATTGCAGGCACCTCACAGTTTACATTTCCCCCAACCCAGGCTGCCCCTAGCCAATGACTGCCCAGTGCGGGGGCTATGCAGAAGCCCAGCTTCCTTGACCCCAAGTGGGGCAAGCTCTGTGATACAACCTGCACTTCCAAGCAATCTGCAAAATCATGCCGAGGCTAGACTTGGCCGAAATCATGTTCTTGTGCAGCTCCTTCCCCTCCCCTTCCTGGCTTTCCCCGTTCCCTTACAGGCGTCTCCTGAGAGCACACCTTAATAAATCACAGGCACATGAATCCCCATCTTGGATTCTGCTTTTAAAGAACCTGACCTGAATTTACAAAAGTGGTTTCAGTTTTCATGTGAATACAAAATTTAAATGAAGCTTAATTTTAAGTAATGACAAATTCAATTTGAAAGTCATCCTCTAGACCAGCTATTCCCAGACCTGTGACTGAAATCACATGGCAGATTTCTTAAAATGCCATTTCTAGGTCCTATCCTGGACCTCCTTAACCAAAACTCCAGAAGTGTGACTTAGGAGTCTCAATTTTTTTTAAAGTTCTCCTGGTATTTCAGCTCATCGAAGTTTTGGAACCCATTGGTTTAGACCAGCGGTCCCCCACCTTTTTGGTACCAGGGACCAGTTTTGTGGAAGACAATTTTTCCACGGGGGGTGGGATGGAGGGTTAGTTCAGGCAGTAATGCGACCAGTGGTTCAGGCGGTAATAAGACCGATGGGGGGGATGCAAACTGGCAGATGAAGCTTCGCTCACTCACTGGCCGCTCACCTCCTGCTGTGCCGCCTGGTTCCTAACAGGCCGCAGACCACTACCCGTCCGAGGCCCGGGGGTTGGGGACCCCTGGTTTAGACAACTTAACCTGTATTGGATGGTTGCTATATACCTCTCTATATATGAACTTGTGAAATGTGCAAGATAAAACTTTGAGGTCCCTCCCAACACCACATGTCTGTGATTCAGCTAACCATGCATTACAAACCAATACCCCTTAACTGAAAAAAAAAAGTGATCTTGATTTTAAATCAATCTTAGTTGATTAGTCTTTAAAATATAATTTAATATAAAATTGGACATAAACATTTCTGATTATGGTACAGGTTTGATTATATTTCATGAAATGGTAATACTTCTTTTTAATATATAAGTTATATATAGTATATAAGTTATACATGTTATTGTATTAGTCGGAATAGACTAGGTAATGCTGGGGCAACAAACACCACCAAAATCTCAGTGGCATAACCCAGAAAAGTTTATTTCCTTTTAATACAAAGTCCACAGCATGTCTGAGCACCTCTTCAGGGCAGCTGTCCTCCTGGTCCACCGCTCAGTGGTGCAGGAAGCTTCCATCTTAAGACGCCTCAATCTCAGTACATGACTTGGAATTCTCTGGTGCTAGAAAGACTCGCACTGGAAATTAAATGCGGTGGCCCTGAGGCAATCCTGGCCATTTCCTCTGATCACATGGGCCACCACTTATTGGCCAGAATTAGTCATATGATCCTACAATAAGTGCAAGAGCAAAGGAAGGGTAATCCTGCTTGTTGCATGCCCAGAGGATAGAACTGCATACAGGGAAGACTAGCAATCCCTACAACAGTTATTTTTTAAATGTGGAAGATTCACAAAAGTGGGGGAAAAAAATGTGTGTGTGTGTGTGTGTGTGTGTGTGTGTGTTCTATCACTGCTATTGGGTTTTGGTTTATCTCCTTTGAGTCACTGAAAACACAAGTTCTTTTGAATAATGGGGTTTTTTTTTACAATTATGCATCCTCACTGTAGAATATTTTTAAATACATCAATGCGTACCAAAGAAAAGTTAAAACCCTTGCAATCTCATCTCCAAAAGATAGTCACATATGACTTCTAATCAAAATTAGAATCACATCATTCACACTAATTTATAATATGTTTTTTCTCCTATCAATACATACAAATTCAATTTTTAATTCCCATTTGCTAATGATCATTGATTGTGATTTCAGGAAAGGCATTTCTCTCTGGGTCTCAGTTACTCTGCCTCTAAAATGAGGGTGTTATCGCTAATTCACCTATTGCTAATTCATACTAAGATTGATTTAAAATCAAGATCACTTTTTTTTTGTCAGTTAAAGGATACTGGTTTGTAATGAATGGTTAGCTGAATCACAGACATGTGGTATTGAGAGGGACCTCAGAGTTTTGAGAAATGCAAATCAAAACTACAATGAGGTAGCACTCACACTGGTCAGAATTGCCATCATTAAAAAGTCTACAAATAAATGCTGGAGAGGGTGTGGAGAAAAGGGATCCCTCCTACACTGTTGGTAGGAATGTAAGTTGGTGCAGCCACTGTGGAAAACAATACTGAGGTTCCTCAGAAAACTAAGAATAGAATTACCATAAAATCCAGCAGTCCCACTCCTGGGCATATATCCAGACAAAACTATAATTCAAAAAGGTACATGCACCCTTATGTTCATAGCAGCACTATTCACAATATCCAAGATATGGAAATAACCTAAATGCCCATCAACAGATGAATGGATAAAAAGGTGTGTAGCAGATGTAAGCCTTTATATATAGAATGGATAAACAACAAGGTCTTACTATATAGCACAGAGAACTATATTCAATATCCTATGATAAACCATAATGGAAAGGAATATTTTAAAAACATAAATTAACACAACACTGTAAATCAACTATACGTCAATTTTAAAAATAAAAAAATAAAATAAAATAAATAAAATGAGGATGTTTGAAGAGATCATCTCGAAGATGTCTTCCAGCTCTGGTGACTTGAGAATATATGCAACTCCTGATGCCTATACATGTTCCTCTTTCTCCTCTCCTCCCATCCACAGGCTACAGCTAGGACTAATTGTACCTTGGAGAACAAAAGCCTTGAACCAGCCTCTCCACTTTCAGAACTCAGAACAGCACCTAGTGGTTGGACTCCTGTCTGTCAGGGTGATGTCCAGAGGTCTCACCTGCTCTCACTCTGATATACAAAATCTCCTTAGGGCCCTGAGCCCCTGGCCAAAATCTGTTACCAATGTTTGCCAAGCAAGACTACCATTACTTGGAACTGCTGAATCTGAGAATCTCTGATTAGAAAATAACATTGGAGGTTATTTCCCCCAATAATATGTAAGCTCATAAAACAAGGACTTTGTTTTGTTCACAACTTGTACATCCTGTCTTTTAGGAAGTTTCTGAGATATAGTAGGTACTCAATAAATATTCGCTCATTTGAATCAGTGAATCTAAACTTATACCTAACCTTTTCTAACATTCCCAAGAAGGATGCCTGCAACATCTGCTTCTACATCTCCAACATCAGAAAGCTCATTATCTTCTGGAATAATTGATTCCATTGTTTCACCGAGAGACAGGTGTAACTAAAGGATGGCCGTGTCAAACTCAACATATCCTCTACCCCAATTACAGAAGGGTGGACACGCCAAATGGGCAAGAGTTGGTTCTGCGAGTGTAAATACAAGCTTCACATATATAACCTTCCCATCTGTAAACTATATATTACTTTACAGGACATATGTGTCCATTTTTTTAATTCTGCCTTGAAGGTTAGGCAGAGGCAGGATTTAAGTTCAGTATTTGTTGAATGGCTGAGGCTTTCTGCAATTTTTACATAGGTCACCAGGGGGCGCACCTGTTGCTTAAATCGTCACTTAATCATCCCTGCAGCTGGAGACCGGCAGAGTCTGAAGGGCGACCCTGGACTTGAAAAATAATTAACCAGAGACATTTAGATCCTGTCACTGGCCCTTCCTATAATACAGGAACGATGCTAAAATGCTGATAGCCGGGGCACGTCACATCTACTGAGAAGGGTGGATAGAAATCCTCCCTTTACCATTGATTAAATAGCCAGAGGAGAGAAAGCCAAAGACCTACAGCTGAATATTATGGCTTCAAGGTGAAGGGGTCCCAGAGCCTTGCTGACCTGGAAGGAGAGTCGTAGAGACATTACCTGCTGGTGCTACCTTGTTCTCTAAATCCCTGGCAGTCTCCTTCTAAAATATTAGGGCTAGAAGGAACTACAAGAGCATCCAAGCATTTCCTCCAACCTGTTTTACAGAGGAGGAACTGGGGCCCCGAGAAAAAAATTATTTGTCCAAGGTCAAATGACAATCGAGTGGTGGAACCAGAATTAAAACCCCGGAGGTCATTTCACTGAGTACTTAATAGTTTGGCTGTTGGGGGGGCGGTCTTTAGGAATTACCCTTTGGATTCAGGACAACCTAAACTCTACTGGTGATTAAGATTGGTCTTTTTAGAAGAGGTTATTGATTATGATATCTTTGCTCAAAAGAGAAAGAGAGAGAGAGAGAAAATGAAGGAGGGAGGGAGGGAAGGAAGAGAAGGGAAAGAGGGAAGGGAGACAAGAGTTTTCTGATGGCCTTGTCTCCAGGCAGCCTCTGTGGCTGCTTGCCCTTCCTAGCAACTGCAGCTATGCTGCATTGTTTGAAGCACTCTTTTTTTTTTTTTTTTTTTTTTTTTTTTTTTTTTTTTCCAAAATCAAAAGATGAAGGATAAACTCCCAAAACAAAAGGCATTTTTCTTCCAAGGGCTTAGATAAACCATAATTCAAGGACAAAAGAGTCAAGGGTGAGCAATCCCTCAAAAACCATCTGCAGAACAATTAAGCATTGCCAATAGCACAACTCATTTCTGAAGTGCAGACTTGGAGAGCCTTTGCAAGCCAGAACTAGAAAGGATCTTGGAATCATCATATTCAAATACCTCACTTTACAAATGAGGAATGTGTGGTTCACAGAGGGGAAGCGATAGGGTCATAATTCAAATGCTTACAGAGACCAGGGAAAGCAAGCTGGGGTCAGATAAGAGGTCTCTTAGATGGGTTCCAGGAAATATATGACTTTCCCCTTTAAGAAAAACAACAGAGCAAGCATCCTGACAAATGGCAAATAACACAGGCCCTCAGTAAAGACGGTAAGAGTGGAGACCATGGCAAACTGGACACGGTCTGCCTCAAGGAAGCAACTGCTACCCAGATTCATTGGTCGCTGTCACGTAGGCATGTGAGCCTGAACTTACCAGATCTTCTGTTATTTTTATATGGATTTGTACTTGCAATGTCCTGATTTTTTTTAACGATGGCAACTAATTTGAATTAGTTGTAGACCAAACAGAGCCCTTCTGGAGTCTAGACTGAGCTGCAAGTTTCCTGTGTGCACCCTCGGGACCAGGGTACTGGGGGTGGTAGGGAGAGGGCCTTCAGCTCAGACATCTACTCACTTTGTGACCTTCCAGAAACCACTTTTCTCTAGCGTCTCTTTTCTCATCTGAAATGTGAGGGGATCTCTCAAGTTAGATCTGACAGTCTGTGGTCTCTGAGTGTTCTTGACAGATTGAGATTCTAAATTAGCAAGGCACTGTGGGTAGAGCATAGGAACTGGAGGCCAAAGGCCCACAAACTCCTGTCTCTCCATGTCCTTGTCCCCTGGAACTTCCAACACCACTTGTCCAAAACTGAGCGTATCATCTCCCTACCCAAATGGCCCCTCAGCTAGCCTTTACCCACAGTATATGGCACCACTCCTCACCTAGTTGCCCAGGTCAAAAACCTTGCCTTCATCTTAAGCCCCTCCCTCCCCCTCCACCCTCATCCAATCAGCAAGTCCTGTCAATTCCACTTCTCTCTCGACTCTGTTCACTTCCTTCCACCTCAAGGGCCACCATGCTAATCCAGGCAACCATGATTTTTTCACCTGAATCACTGCATCAGCCCCCTAACTATCTCCCTACCTTTATTCTTACCCCCCTCCAGTCCATTCTTCATACTGCAGTCAGAGTTGTCTTCATAAAACACAAACTCCCGGTTTAAAATCCTTCCGCGGTTGCCCTCAAGATGAAGTCCAAACTCTTTAACATGAGGCCCCTGCTTTGGTTGGGTTTGGTTTGGTTCCTGACCCACACACACGCTGAAACCTTTTCTCTTGCCCCTGCCCCTGGAGTTGGCGAACTTCTGCAGAGAAGAAACTACAGCTGCTAACTAGTGAGCTCCCAGAACCCAGCACAGTCCTGACGCCTGACAGCCACTTGCTATTGGACGAATGAGTGTGGGAATGAATGAATGAGTGAATATATGAACCCAAAGACTCCACCACTTAGTAGCTGTGTGACTCTAGAACATGTGCACACACTTTCTCCATCTGTAAAAGTGCCTGTCCTTATAGGTTGGCATGAGGAGGAAATTAGACAACAGGTATAAATGGGCTTTGGAACCTATAAAAGCAGGATCTAGGTGTTAGTTGCTACATACCTGCTCTGCTCCAGTTTCCTTGCTCAGTATCTATCTCAGTATCCTCCCCATAGCCTTAAAGTATGAGTTAAATGAGTTAATAGATGTAGCATGCTTTGAATAGTACCTGGCACATTGTAAGTAGTAGACAAATAAGTATTACTATGATCATGGCAATGATGACAATGACGACAGATCTTTACAGCCCTCTGAGGTGCCAGATGTAGAGGACATTTTGGGCTGCTCTTGTGGTAACAGCCTTCTGATTTCCTTTTGGATGAAATCTTGGGCGAGGTATGATGGGACTGTCAATCAAGGTGTGCCCTCCCCTAGCCAGTGGGGTGAGCCCACAACCAGAACTCAGCCAATCGGACTCTCACTCTCCCAGGACTTCGAGTGGCAGGAAAGGTGCTCATGTATCCTTGTGGTGACACCTAGGTGTGACTGTGGAGATGTTCCCAACCCTGAAAACTTCTGGAGCTTCCTGAACCCCACCTTTCTAAGCATGGTCCTTCAGTCTTCCCTTCCACCAATGAGCTTCCCCATGGCCTTCCAATCAATTCCTCTTTGTTTGGTTAGCCAACGGTCACTTCTGTGACTTGTTTCCAGAGACCCCTGGCTATGCACTGCTCTGGGGTCAGGACACTAGTTGGCCATTAACTCACTATGTTCCCTCAGGCAAGGCATTTCTCCTCCCTGGACCTCAGTACCCCCCTCCTAACATGGGGGCCTTGACCAGGCTGGTTGCTCCTAACCCTGGCCAATTAGCAGAATCATTTGGGGGAACTTCCTTAAGACTGAGCCTCACCTCCATCCTACTGAACCAGATTTTCCAGGGGGAGGCCTGAGAATCCATATTTTTTAAGCAGTTCCCCCAAATGATTCTGAGACACAGCCAGCTTGGGAAGCACGGGGCCACACAGCCTCTGAGAGCCCTCTGAGAGCAGAAGGGCTGCGATTCTTGGTGCTTCTGTGATGTCTCAGACACTCACAGTTCAGATCCAGGTCTCATCAATCTCCCCACTTAGAAACCTCCCGTAGCTTCCTGGCACATCAGAATAAAACCCAAACTCCTCCCACAGCCTTCAAGACCCCCTGCAGCCTGGCTCCTGCCCTCCTCTCCCACCTCATCTCTCTCTCTGGCCTTCCTGCTGTGCCCAGAAGAGAAAGTTCTGCTCGGGAAGCTCTTCCCCTACTCTGCTCAGCTGGCTCTGAGGCAGAAGATAGATGGGCCCCAGGCTGAGCAGCTGGAGTTTGTCCCCTGTGGACAGAAACTCCAAAATAGCAGGAGCGAGAGAGGCGCTGAGCCCCGCCCAGATAAGAGACCACATATTTCTCATTCTCAAGGTCAAGGAGACCTTCCCGACTACACATGCGCAGAAAGGCTCCTTGGAGGTCAAAAGGGAGGGGGCGTCACTCCATAGTAAGTGATGTCAACCTACCCATAGGCCTCTTCGCCAGAATCCATCTTGCTAAGAGATGCACGTGCACACAGGGAAGGACCCTGAGATAAACCAAATCTGGACTCAGAACCAGGCAAAGCAAGATGATTGGCCAAGAGAAACCTGGAAGAAATGCCCCATATAAGTGATTCAAACTACCACGAGGGCACAACTCTCTCTCGGAGTCCGCCCGTGTGTCTAGCCACATGTACCCTTTTTCCTCCTAATAAACACTTTGCTTGTTTCACTACTTTCTGTCTCTTTGTGGAAATTCACTTCTACAAAGTTGATGGGCCAGCGCCTTGTCACTGGCCACTGGCCCTGATGGTCTAGTGGCTAGGATTCAGCACACTCACTGCCGCAGCCTGACTTCAATCTCTGGCCACGGGAACCAAAATCCTGCTTCAAGCCACTGCAGGCTGAGGCCGCCTGAGATCAGCTCCTTCTTGTAACTCAAGTCCTGTTCAAATGTTATCTCCTCTGAGAGGCCTTCCCTGAACCCTCAATCCAAAGTGTCTCCTCTCCACCTACACTCCCCATCACCCACACTCTCTTTTCTTTTTCTTCATTGCACTTACCACTGTCTGAAATGATCCTTTTATTCATTGTTTTCACCCAGTTCATTGGCAGTGTGTTCCCACTAGACTGTAAGTTCCGTGAGAGCAGAGAAGCTGACTATCCTATTCTCTAACATGTACTCAGCCTCTGGAACAATGGCTAACTCAGAGTAGGTGCTCCATAAAATATTCGTTGAATAAATCTGCTTTGCAGGAGCCCAGAGCAGTGACCACGGGAGAGACAAAGTTCTGACTCCCACTCCTCCTGACACAAGTGTTTCTGATGTTTCTTCCTGGGATTGGCAGCCTTGTGCCCTTGGCCTTCACCTTGAGCTGACAGGCTGGTGTCTGCGGTTCCCGGAGGCTCAGCCAGGATCTGTGGGCAGCTCCCAAGCAAGCTTACATCACACCCACACCCACACCCACCCCAGCAATTGGTCTCAGCTCAGGTTCTCCTCTGATAAACCTCGCTAACGACCTTGGCTTTTGCCAGGAAACACAACTGGGGAGGTGAGCTCTTCGGAACACAAGGATGTCCTCCCTTTAAATCAATTGTTTCACACAAAAGCTCTGCTTTTTTGTTTTCCCGTCTCCCTCCCCATAGCATCTGCCATAAAACTCAAATCGTTGGGAATGGTACTTGGACACTATTCTTAGACCACTAAAAGGATTACCTTTGCCAATTTAAGTGTGGGGATAATGTCGGGCTTTCACTGAGAGACTCCACCAAAATCAGCACCATGAATCCCATTTATGCATTTGCTGTAACAATGACACAAAGGTCACTGGCCACAGGGACCCTCAGGGTCTACCATCAGAAAAGCCTCAGAAGACTTGCTCTGAGAGGTAAGTGCTAGAGCTGCCTAAATTCATCAAGGAAATGAGAAAAAGAAAAGGAGAAGAGAAAGTGGGAAGGAAAGGAAAACATGAGCTAGCAAAGCAACATGACCTACTTTGCCACTTTAGGTATATTGTTCTGTCCTTCCTCTCTGAAATTATAATTCAACTATTCAGCAAAAAGGTACTGAATACCTGCTATATATCAGGCATTGTCCGTGACACCTGGGATCCAACAGCAATCCAAAGAGACAGTGATGCTCCCCCAAGCAGCCTGGCATTCTAGTGGAAGAAGACAGACAACAAAATAGTGAACATATTAAACAGATAAAGTAATCTAATTTGTAATGCGTAAGTATATTTATTACTATAAAATATATAATAGAACCTCTTATGTGCTATATAAAGCATATAACATATTTGAAATATATAACATAGCTTATAAATCGTCCAGTACTTCGGAAGGTAAAATGTGCCATCCTAAAAGCAAAGACAAAGGGAGATTGGAACTGCTGAAGAGGCAGGCAGGCTCCAGTATCAGTTAAGAAAAGTGGTCAGGGTAGGTCTCATTGAGAAAGTGACATGGAGCAAAGACCTGAAGGATGTGAGGGCATTAGTTCTATGTAACTTGCTGTGGCCTTCCTTTTTGATATCCAAGAAAATTAGAACCGAATTTGAGACTCAAACCCAGTACTCTAGAGGCCCCTGTGGTCTGCAAATGTGTGGTCTTTTGTCCCCTGGAGAGGTAGGACGGGACAGTGGTTAAGGGCATGAGTTCCAAAATCAAACTAGATTTAAATACTGGCTCTACCACTGACTAGTTACATGACTTTGGGCATCGTATTTAATCTCTCTGAGCCTTGGTTCCCTATATGCCGAAATAAAGATAATAATAGCACTCACCTCGTAGGACTCTTTTAAGGATTAAATGAAATAATATACACAAATTCCTTTGCATGCCGGAAGAACTCAATAAACACCGGCTGTAATGATTAAGCCTTGTCTCTCAAAGTTTATTTACATTTTCCTTGGTCCTGATTCTCTACCTTTATTGATATTTTAACATTGTTTTATGGTTTCTACTCCTGTGGTAAGCAACCTCAAATCCTTTGTTGATTGGGGTGGGTTATAAATAAGTAAGTAAATAAATAAAAATCTGGATGGGGGACATTTTCACTGAAGCAAAACATTTCATTACTGACAGAGTGAATTGCAAGTGAGGTCATAAGCTAGAAATATTGACTCCAACAGTGCATCAGAAACCACCAGCAAGCCACTCTCTGGTTACTCAGACCATCTTTCTCTCTCCCAAAGCCCTCTTCCTCCCCTCATCAAGAGCGGGTAAATGAGTCACACAAAATGACTCAAGAAGTCTAAATCCTCCCAACCTCACAATTACTTCACTGCCGTGGACCTCACAGAACACTCCTTCTTCTCCATCAGAGAAGAGAAAGGAAATCGATGGGGCTACTTTCCATGGTGATGGGGTTAAGGAAGAGGGGTGCTTGCTGAGTGCAGAGTCAGACGTAGGTTAGAATCTCATTACTGCTATTAATTAGTGAGCGCTGTGGCCGTAGGGAAGTCCCTTGCCCTCTCTGTGCCTCAGTTTTTCTCATCAGTAATAACAGAACCTCCCTTTTAAGGGGCTTGTGAAGAAGAAAGAAGAGAGTCCATGGAAGCAACGTGAATAGCTTATTTGTAAAGCCCTCAATAAATGTCAGACTTTCTTTCCTTATCTGTACCCGAGAGCAACACTCAATGGACTATAGGAATCTGGAACATTTAAATAAGAGGGTGTACAGGGCAGACACGGGATGAGAAGACAAGTTTGGGTATATCTCTATGTGATAGAAACTCCCTACAAGAAGCAAAGGAGAAAGATCATTTTTGATCCCCTACTATTTTCTAGGTATATTATCATTCTCCTTCCTCACCATAACCCTTTGAGATGGGCATTGGTATCCACACCTGACAGCTGGGGCTGGGCTTTGAACCCAGAGCAAACAGGTAGGAATGCTTAGGAGGCAGTGCTGGCCTTCCAAAGTTGACTTTACGAAGGACAGCAACTAGCCTCCACCATAGGATATCACAGGCACCACTGACAGAAATCTGCCAACTCCCACCCTCCCTGGAGAGCCACGCCCTTGTGACTCCCAAGCTGGCTTCAGCAAAAATCTGGGCCAGGGCTTCCCTGGTGGCGCAGTGGTTAAGAATCCGACTGCCAACGCAGGCGACACAGGTTTGAGCCCTGGGCTGGAAAGACGTCACGTGCCGCGGAGCAACTAAGCCCGTGAGCCACAACTACTGAGCCTGCGCTCTAGAGCCCGCGAGCCACAACTACTGAAGCCCATGCGCCTAGCCGTGCTCCGCAACAAGAGAAGCCACCGCAATGAGAAGCCTGCATACCACAATGAAGAGTAGCCCCCGCTCGCCACAACTAGGAAGAGCCCACATGCAACAACGAGGACCGAACACGGCCAAAAATAAATAAATTAAAAAAAAAAAATCTGGGCCAGGGTGACCTTGCTGAGGCTCCCTCACTTCATCAGTCACCAGGGTCTCTGCCCTATGAGCTTGGGCTTTGGAATTAGCTAGATCTTAATTTGAAACACATACCCCTCACATATCAACTGTAGGGCCGTAAATAAGTCACTTCTTTCTGGTTCCTCTTCTGAAAATGGTGACATCAAAATGCCTGCCTCGCAAAATTGCCATGAAGATTAAATAGAGCATTGAAAACATACAAAACAGGGCCTGGCACATACCAAACGCTCATTTATGGTAGCTGCTATTGTTACACTGACACTGTCTGGGGAAAATCAGCCTTGTGCTGAATGACGGAGATGATACTTTCAGGGAGGGAGAGTGGGCCCTTGAGCACTGGCTGACACATCTACCCACACTTTCCCCATTATCTGACATTTGACCCTTCCCCTTGTTCCACAAGAAACAACTTGAGGATAACAAGACCCAGCTGGGCTCTGTGCCCCTCCTAGAAAAAAAAAAAAAAGATGAATCAAGGCCTAGCCCAGGGCCTCTCATTCACTGCCCTTGATCCACCAACATGGACTGATGGTCCCTTCTGTGCTGGGAACTGGAGAGAGAGGAGACTCAGGACTTCATAGGGCACTTGGGGTAAAAGACAAGGAACCGTTACTATAGCAAACAGAAAGGAATGAGGGCTGAGTGTCTTTGGGAATATGAGAGAAGCCTCCATGGAGAAAGAGGTATTTGAACTGGAACTTAAAAATTAGGTAAGACATGGCAGGGGATGGTATCCCAGGCTGAAAGCACAGCATGAACAAAGGCTAGAAATGGGAAAATGCAGTTTGTTTAGAGAACAGAGTAGTGTGGTAAGGCTGGAGAACTAGGATGCCAAAGGACTAAGGTGAGAGCTGGAAGTGAAGGGCCAGTGAACCCTACAGGCAAGGAACACAAAATAAAGGTCATGACTACCATGGAGAAAATGGGGGGAGTGGGTCTGCATTTAAAATAGGGTGGTCACAGAAGGTCTCTTTGAAGTGACACACTTAAGAAGTAAAGGAGCAAGCCATTTGACTATCTGGGGGAAGTTTCCAGGCAGAGAAAATAGCAGTGCAAAGGTCCTGAGGCCACAGGGTGGCTGCCATGTTGGTGACGCATTGAAAAAGGCCCGTGTGACTGGAGTGGTAGGAAGTGAGGTTACAGAGTTAAATAAAAGGGAGCCAGCTCATGAGAGGCCTTGCAAGCCATTACAGGGGCTTTAGCTTTCACTTGAACGAATGGAGAGCCATTGTAGGATTTCCCGTAAAGGAGCAACGCGATCTGACTTACGTTTTAAAAGGATAGCTTTGACTGCTTCGTAGAGAATCAACTGCAGGGGGCCAAGGGTGGCAACGGGGAGACCAGTAAGGAGGCTATTGCAGAGATCCAGGCGAAAGAGGACGGCGGCTGGAACCAGGGTGGTAGCCCTGTGATGGTGCGCCTCGGTTTCCCCATGTGAAAACGAAGCTTAGGATGCCGGCCCTGTATGCCTCCCAACGTCTCAAAAAGCCCCCATCGGGATGGAATGCCAGGAACCTCCGGCCAGCGGGGTGCCAGCCTGGGAAAAGTGGGACTCTGGGGCGCGTGGGCAGCTCCTTGCGCGTCCAGGCCGCCGGTGCCCACGAGAAAGCCTAGACAGGTACACGCCCCGTGATGCGCGTCAGGAGGGTGAGACCTGGCGGAGGAAGGTCTTGCTCCTCAGAGACTGAACAGGGAAGGGTGGGAAGGCGAGTGCCTCTCCCGAGTCCTGGAGCGGGTCCTGGGTATCCGGCACTGTGCGCGCCGCTGTATGCAACTACTCTGTTTGTGCAGGTGCGGCAACGGCGTCGTGCGGACATCATGCGGGGAGCGCCACAGCACCCCCTCCATGCAATTCCCCCCCACCCCCCGGCTATGACCCCTTTGTCTCACTTTTCCCTACCCCCAGCTGTCTGCCTGGCGGTCCTGCACCGGGTTCGGCGCGCACGGCCCCGCCGGTGTCCCTCTGGCGGCCGCCGTAGCAGCGCAACCTGGGCCTGGGGCTCCCGAGAGGAGAAAATCATGAATGAAATAGATGCGGTGCTCCCGCTCCCCCGCCCTCCTGGTCCAGGCAACCTCGGCGTGGGGGCGGCGCCTGAGGGGACTCCGAGCGGAGCTGCGGGGTGGGGGCGCCCGAGATCCGGGTCGGGGAATTAGGGTCCGCGACCCGGCCCCACCTGGGCCCTGGGCGCCGCAGGAGCTCCCCGCCCCCGCGCTAGCCAGCCCCTCAGGCCCTGCGCAATTCCCGAGAAGCGGCGCAAGCCCGCCCGGGGGCGGGGCGGAGCCGGGACTAAGGGCGAGGAGCCGACCTGGCGGCTGCGCCCGAGACTCCGCAGCCGAAGCGCATTTGGTGAGGTGATCTGAAGAGGGAGCGCGCACGGAGCGCGGGACTGAGCGCCGGGCAGACGGACCGACGGACGGACGCCCCCGCACACGCAGACGCACGGAGCTCGGCGAGGTCCCCGTCACACACACACACACACACTCGCGCAGACACACACAGGGACACACACACACTCGCGCGCGCACATCCTCCCGCCAGCCTACCCGCCCGCTCGTCGGCGCCCGGAGTCCGCTCTGGCCGGTAAGTGCGGCACCTCCGTCGGCGCCTTTGTGTGGGGAGCTGGAAGGTGGAGGGCGCGGGGTCCCTCCCAGGGAGCCCCGGCAACTGAGACCTCCTCCAGACCCTCAGGCGCAGAAGCCAGCGCCCGCCCCCGCCACGCCCCCATGGGGCTCCCGACGCCCCGGGACTGGGGGAGGGGTCCCCCACGCCTGGGAGGGGACCCGGCGCTGGGTAGAGGGGAGAGAGCAGCGGCCACTCCCCACGAAGCTCGTGCGCGGTTCCGGAGCGGGAGGGGAGGGATCGGGATGGTGGTCCGGGGTGCGAGCCTCTCTGCTGCCGTGGCTGGTGCGCGGCTCTTGGCTGCATTACCTACCTCTCCAGGGTCTGAAGCTCCGGAGGAAGGTTGGAGATCGCCGCTAGCCTGCTGGCCTGTAAACCGGGGCTCCCAGCCTTCGCTTCGCTTCTCCTCCCCCGGACCGTGTAGCTTAAACCACCAGTTCCTCACCCGCCCCCAAAATAAAAGCCCAGCGTGTTCCCCTCCCCCAGCATGCCCCTTTTTCCTGGATGAGGCCCAGGCTCCTGCAAAACGTGGAGATTGCTCGGGTCAGACTTCTGAGGGGTTTACCTTACCAAGGATCATGTACCTTAGAGGGTCAAGACCAGGTGAATCTTGGGAACTCATTCAACGCCCTCATTCTACAGACGGAGAAACTGAGACCCAGTGAGGTGGCTTGACCAAGGTCACGGGAGAGTTACTGGCAAAGCCTGCATTAGAATCTAGCATCCCTGGCTTTCACACTCATGTCCTCTCCTATACAATTCCATCCTTATCCTTGTTGAAACCCCAGATCCCAAAAATTTACCGGAGTGTGTCAGGAAAGTCTTTGTAATTCCAGCCCTGCCCCCTTTTGGAGCATCAGGTGCCATTCATTTCCTACCATACTTACTGTTTAAAAAAAAAAAAAAAAAAAGGCTGGCCTTTAATTTGCCTCTTTCAGCCTCAAAGGAGATCTTGAGATTTAGTTTGGGAGAATGAAGCAGTCCTGGACAGGAGATCAGATTCCAGGGTGTTAGTCCTGGTTCTCCCAGGAGTCACTGAACCAGTGTCCTTAGTTGGACCAGGTAATGTCATGGTCAAGGAGTCATCCCCCTTTCCCCCCACCTTGACCTGACTGTGTGCCTTCCCCCTCACTCTACCCCCCTCCTTAAGGGCCTAGGTCTTCTAATCCAACCAGGCTCCCTTCATCATCCCTTTGTAGAGGTCTCTGAGTCTTTCCTGTCCGGCCACCTGTCCCTCCTTGATGTTTGTTGAGTGCGGCCTCTTGGTGTTGCTGACAGAGCTGCAGGGGAAGCTTGAGTTACAGCCTCACCAGGCTCGGGTGATGGCTCAGGCAAGGCTCCCTCAAAGGCAGCTGGGTATCCCCAGAGCTGAACCCAATGCCTGGTGCAGAGAGGGTGCCCCGAGAGGTATGTTGATGGAGTGCAAGCTGGATGGTGAATGGATAAAGTCAGTCATCTTTGAGAAGACTCTGTTGGATGGGGGAGTTGGCAAGGAGGACAGTGTTCAGTCTCTAGGGGCCTGAGGCTCTTGTCTCAAGAGCTTCCTTCTTGGGTGAGCAACCTGGCATGGAGCAGAGACAGGGTGACCAGCTGGCATAACTCCAGGGGCCACCACTCACATTTTTGTGCCTGTAAATGGCGTTGTGCTCCAGAAGCACCATTTACATAGACTTCATAATGAGCAGTGGCCCGTGGGTTATTGCAGTGCCATGGGTCTCACCCTCAGAGTGAAGAGATCTGGCTGGACAGTTGCAGTGAATGCTTATAATCTTTCTGGGTCTCAATCTCTCCAAATAATAAGATCATTGGATTGGTGTCAGGATATCTTTCAGGTCTGAACTGTTGTGGGGGGGGCTGGGGAAGGGGGGGAGCACTTATAGTTTTCCTCTTCTATTACTCTGTGATGAAATCATTTATGTAGGGTACTTAGCACAGGGCCTGGGGCATAGAAAAAGCTCCGAATAGGTAGCTGTTAATATCATTAAGGCCCCAGCCTTATGAATATACCTTCCACTTCTTTTTTTTTTTAATTTATATTTATTTATTTACGTATTATTTTGGCTGTGTTGGGTCTCCGTTGCTGCGCGGGCTTTCTCTAGTCATGGCAAGCGGGGGCAACTCTTCGTTATGGTGCATGGGCTTCTCATTGCGGTGGCTTCTCTTGTTGCAGAGCACAGGCTCAGTAGTTGTGGCACGCGGGCTCAGTAGTTGTGGCACGTGGGCTCAGTAGTTGTGGCACATGGGCTCAATAGTTGTGGCTTGCAGGCTCTAGAGCGCAGGCCCAGTAGTTGTGGCGCACGGGCTTAGTTGCTCCGTGGCATGTGGGATCTTCCCGGACCAGGGCTGGAACCCGTGTTCCCTGCATTGGCAGGCAGGTTCTTAACCACTGTACCACCAGGGAAGTCCACCCTCCACTTCTTCCCTTCTTCAGATTGCCAAAGGACATGAGATTTTGAATCCTGAAAGTCCCTCTCCCTCAAAAAATCTCTCCTCCACTGATCTATTCCTGGACTTAGGGCTCAACCAGCATAGGACATCCATGAAGTTCCCTGGGAGAAGTCACTTTTGTTTATCAGTTATTTCTCACCTAAGGATGATTGAATTTGATAGTTTATATACAGTCAAAGCTTTTCTTACACACTGTCACTTATATTTAATCCTCATAACACACCCATGATATCAATAGCATTATTATTCCCATTTTATAGATGCGGAAGTTAAGACTCAGAGTTTAACTTATCTAAGGATTTGTACTGTAAAAGTCTCAGAGCCAGAGAGCTGTGTCTCCAGCTCAGAGCTTTTGACCCCAGATTCTGAACTCTTTCTTCTATGTCACGTTGCCTGTCCTTTCCTGAAACCTGTCCGAAAAGAGAGACAGATGACCCCTTGGATAGAAGCGAGAAGGAGGGGTTTATTCTTCTGGAAGGCGAGGAATGGCTTTTTGGAGAAGCGAGGTAGCATTTGAGCTGGGTCTAAACGATTTGTACAACGGAAGGAAGGAGGAAAATATTATAAGTAGTGGAAACAGCATGAGCAGAGAGCCGGCAGTGGGGGCTTCTAGGACGTGTGTAGAAACTGGAAAGCAATTCATTCCAACTGGGCAAAAAGGATAAAAGAGGAGCCATGAGAAGGAAGCCTGGGTAGGAAGGTGGAGGCAGTTGCTGGGAGCCTTGAGTGCCAAGCCACGTGATCATCGGCCTTTAGTTTTTGAGTGGGGGAGAGACATGATCAAACATGGCCATTAGGAAACTCACTCTGGCTGCCCCATGGAGAACAGATTGGAGGGGGAGAGCCTGCTGGCAGGGAGCCCAGGTAGGAAACAATGACAGCGGTATAGGTAAGAGTTAAGGAGGGTTTGGATAGGGGAGATGGGGGGCGAGGGGTTGTAAGAATGAAGAGAAAGAGGAGTTGAAGCAGGAGGCCACAGTGTCACCAGAACTGGCAGCGGATTGGATGTGGGAGTGGAGGGAGGGAGGAATGAGAAGTGACGGCAAGGTTTGGAGCCTGAGTGGCTGGGCATCCATTCTCAGACAGAGCCCAGCAGGAGGGGGAAAGGGAGGCTCAGGAGTGAGGGCCATGATCTGACAGGGTACCAGAATGACTCCTGCAAAGCTGGCTCACCGAGCACCCCAAAGTGTCCAGAGCCAGTTGCTTCCTTCCTCCTTCATTCATTCACTTATTATCCAAATACATAGAAACATCTGTTACATGTGAGGTTGTTCTAGGCTCTAGGGATACATTGCTGAAAAAGATGAACTTCCTGTCCAAGCTCTACCAAGGGAGACAAAAGAAAATGTAAGCAAACTATAACATTTCAAGAGGTGAGCAATGCTCTGGAGCCAGATAAAGCAGGATGAGTGTTGACTGTGGGGGAAGAGATTTACCTTTAAAAAGAATTGTCTTCAAGGAAAGGGTATTTGAACAAAGACCTGAATGAAGTGAGGAAGTGACCTTGGGGAAGAGCATTCTGGGAAAAGGAGACCAGAAGTGCGAAGGCCCTGGGGGTAAGAATAGCTTGGTGTTTTCAGGGAACAGCAAGTGTGGCTGTAAAACATAGGTCAAGAGGGAGGGTGGAAAGGAAAACGGTAGGAGAGAGGGGCAGGCCCAGATCACATAGGTGCTTACAGGCCTGAAGAATAAGAGATCGTATGATGTTAATGAGTACAAGAGAACTGGAGTCCTGTTCTCCTTGTGTTCGTCACGCCTAGAAAACCAAGCCCGACACTCAGCAGTGGCTCACTAAATCGTTGTCTAATGAATGAATGTTGGAAACCACCATTTATGTACAAAGCCTCCTATCTTGGACTAAATAAAGATGTAGCATAGTAAGGGCATAAGTAAGCTATGTATGATCAAAATGATAAAGCTCAGATGATTTGAATATCTGTGATGTCATTCAAGGATGAAAATTTGAGTCACGTCTGTATGTTCAGTATGGCTGTTGATAAGGCGAAATAGTAAAACATACCCGAAATGACTAAAACAATTAAAATGGTAACATTTTTTGGTCTTCCCTCATCCCCTTTCCAGTGCAAATATACAACCTTCTGGCTTCATTTCAAATTTTCCCTTGTGCAACTCTTATGCCCTCAGCCATTTCCCTTGTAGAGATTTTAAAGAAACTCATCTCTAGCACAAAGGCCCATATTTGCAGGACAGGGAATTATCATCTTCAGTAACTTGACAGATTCCCAAAAATGGCAGAGAGGGCAGTGGGGAAAAAGAAACTATTTATAGAAGTATAAATTCTTTAAGCACCCAATTAATTGTTTAAATGGATCTATAAATGCGAATGGAAAAACTCCAGAAGATGGTTAATCGTTTAAAGCTTTTTCTCTGCATTCAGTTGAACACAGGGTATGTGTAAACATTTCAAAATGTACGGCACCCTTTACCAAAAATTTTAACTCACACACCAGGAAATATGTTCTTACCGGTGTGGGTCAGCGCAGCTATCTGTGTGTAAGTACCTGTGTTCAATCCGAAGTTTACTCATGATTAAGTGACCTGAGGCAAGGTCCTTCCCCTCTCCCAAACTGTTTCCCCATGTCTAGGAGGTAGGGCTTGGGCTTCTAGGGCCCCTATGGCACTAAGCACTATGGTCTGTGATATCTGTAGGCCCACACTGTTGTCTTCCTGGAGGACAGTGACCACTGTCACAGTGTGGGCCTGTGGCTCCCTGTGGCACTCAGACGATTTGGTGGATGGGAGGTAGACAGGCGGTCCTGTCACAGAGGAGACGGGATGCTTCCATCAAGCAGACAGAGCCAGATACTAGGCTGGACCTTCTGAGAGGGCAAGTTCACAGGTAGTCTAAGTCTTCTTAGAATCATAGTCTCTTTAGGTGCCCTGGTCCAAATTCCATCTGATTCTGCATGTTTTTTCACCTCTAGGAACTGGAAACTCAGGTCAGCTGAAGAAAAAAACTAAAAACCCTTTTAGTTTTTGAACAGTACCATCACCAAAAAGCTCTTCCTTACCTTAAACCATGGCATTACGGACAATAAGGTCTTCCCCCATTCTTCAATATCATCCCCATCTTTTTTGCATCTGGTGAGACGTGAGACAAGCACCTTGGCCACCAATATCTGGCAAAGCTCCAGAATTCCCCAGACTCTTAGACAGAAGAAAGCTTTTCCCACTCAGCTGCGGCACATAGAATAAAAGCCACCCTCCTTCCTGTGTCCCCCTTGAAGCAGCCTTGACGCAAGTTTCCATACCTGGGGTGCGGCGTGCTGAGTTGGGAAGGGATCTCCTCGAGCTAGATGCAGGGGATCCACAATTTGTAAGCGAGCAAGCATCTTGGTGAGAATTCCTAACTTTGAGCTAATGTAGGGGATAAGCTGTTCTTGGCCAAGTCTGGTTACTGTTACTGTGATAGCAGAATACAGACCCTAAATTGCCCTTCCTTTGCATGGTGAGGTGGTTGGTTGATGTCATTAGAGAGACATACCAAGCTTTGATATGTCTTTCTTAAGAGTGGAAATGTTCCCTTTCTCCCCCAACTCTCTGGAAGCCACTCAGGAGCGATTCAGTGGACTTCAGTGGTGGGTGGCATGTGGCCGTCTGAAGTGGACTCCAAAGAGTGTATATTTCATTATCTGCCTAAGAGTGTGACCCAGCCTTTGAAAAATAAATTACACTGTAAAAATAACACAACCTACTATAGAACAACTGTAAGGTGAACCATGATTTTATATGTCCCATTCTGTTTCTTCTATAGATCTGTATCTTTTATAGTTGAAATGAGTCCACATCTAGTTTTGTACCCAACATTTTTCACTTCACATTTTCCCTGTAACTTCTGTACTCATACATGACCTTCTTCTATCCTCAATGGCTTCCATACTTAATCATTTCTTAATTGGTGGACATAGCAGTGAACATCTTCAAGCACACAGCTTTTCCATCTCAGATCCTCAAGGCATCTGATTTAAGCATCCCCAATAGGGTATGACAGGACCCGGGGGAGGGGGAAAAAAAGAGCACAAGGTTAAATAAAGTACATGTCGTCTGTGGACAGATGCAGGTTGATTTCATGGGTACAAATGACGTGATCCTGGGTCCTGGGGTAGAAAGAAAACAACGGACACCAGAGCTGGAGCCATGGAGAGGATGGAGAGGGACATTATGGGCCAGGAGGCCAAAGTCACAGAGCGCTGAGGGTGTGATGGAGGGGTGTCAAATTTCAGATGGAGTCCCTCCAACATTTTATTGATTTGTTTTGGTTTGCCTTTTAAAAATTATGGTGCAATACATAAAATTTACTATTTTAACCGTTTTAAGTATATAGTTCTGTAGCACTAAATACATTCACATTGTTGTGTGACCGTCATCAGCCTCTACCCACAGAGCTCTTCTCATCTTGCAGAACTGAAACTCTGTACCCATTAAACAATAACTCCTTCATTCTCCCCTCCCCCCAGCCAATTGTAACCTCTCTTCTACTTTCTGTCTATGAATTCACATGTTCTAGGTACCTCATGTAAGTGGAATCATATACCATTTGTCCTTTTGTGTCTAGCTTATTTCACTTAGCATAGTGTTTTCAAGCTTCATCCGTGTTGTAGTGTGTGTCAGAATTTCCTTCCTTTTTAAGGCTGTTGTATACGTCCTTTGTACGTATATAACACATTTGCTTATCCGTTCATCTGTTGATGGACACTTGGGTTGCTTCCACCTTTTGACTATCGTGAATGATGGAATAATGCTGTTATGAACGTTGATATACAGGTATCTGCTTGAGCCCCTGCTTCCAGTTATTTGGGGTATATACCTAGAAGTGGAATTGCTGGATCAAATGATAAATGTGTATTTAATTTTGTGAGGAACCACGGGGTGCTTTTTATTAAGGATTTTTGTGTACTCATCAAAAAAGACCACTAAGTGAAGTCTTAGGACTGGAGGGTCCAGGAAGAACCCATTCATTTTTTTAAGTAAATTTTGTGTAGGTTTCTGCATGGCATGAGGGAGAAGACAGACAAGGGAACAGAATACAAATGAATCCACCCTCCATTTCTGAAGAATTATTGTGATTTAGAGGCATCGTGACTGGGAAAAGAAAGCTCTCAGGAGAGATCTTAGGGATGGAATTCATTCATGCATGCAGGTATTCACTGTTCCAGGAAATCCACACGCCATGAGGACCTTGCCCACAAGCAGCTTGTGTGTGTCCGTTGGGGGCACCAGAGAGTAACCAGGCAACAGTGGTCTGTACTGATGCTCGCTACAGTAATCTGAAATACTAACTTTTCTGAGTGCTTACTACGTTATCTCACCTAATCTTTATCACAGTTCATTGCACAAGGTTTTTATTATCCTCAGCTTATCAATAAGGAAATAGACTCAGAGAGCTTAAGTAACTTGCCAGGAGCACACAGCAAGTAAGTGGCAGAGCCAGAATTCACACCTAGGTAGTAATTGTGCTTTGGTGATGAGCTGAGGGCTGTGGGGACACAGCAGAGGCACCTGCCCAGCGTGGTGGTCAGGGAAGTCTTCCTGAAGGAAGGGGTCAGGCAAGCGTTTTAGTGTAAGTTGGCTGTGTTCTTCTTTTGCCCATGATTTCAGAGCATGGCTTTTGGTAGCAGCAGCAGCAGCAGCAGCAATATCCAGCCCTGCTTCCCGTGACTCTGGTCTCCCAGGGCGCCCCGCCTCCTTGAGGCTGCATTTCAGAGGAAGGCGATCACAGTCAGCATCCCTGGTGCTTACCGTGAGGCAGGGAGGCCAGAGGTAGGATGTGTCCTTTTCCCTCTTACATTTGCCGCCTCTGACTTCCTTAGCTGGCCTCCTTCTGGGATGCCTTAGAGGGACATCCCAGGGCACCTCCTGGGCCTGGGCAGCTTTGGGCCAGTGGGCTGGAGTTGGCCAAATATAAGGCCCAGGAGTGGCAGTGGAGGTCATATGTCCACCTCTGTGTCACTTCACACCCAAGATACCTGGACCTTGTGGGCTCCCATCACCTCAAAAGCCCCGTCTTCCCAGAACCCAGATATAGCCAGTTCTTTCTGCTCTTTGAACCCCTTGTAGCTCCCCGTGGCCTACAGCAATGTTTCTCAACAGGGACCCTGCTGGCCTTTGGGTGGGGGAGTTCTTTTTTTTTGTTTTGTTTTGTTTTTTTTGTTTGTTTTTGTTTTTGTTTTTGTTTTTGCGGTACGCGGGCCTCTCACTGTTGTGGCCTCTCCCGTTGCGGAGCACAGGCGCCGGACGCGCAGGCTCAGCGGCCATGGCTCACGGGCCCAGCCGCTCCGCGGCATGTGGGATCTTCCCGGACCGGGGCACGAACCCGTGTCCCCTGCATCGGCAGGCGGACTCTCAACTACTGCGCCACCAGGGAAGCCCGGGGGAGTTCTTTGTTATGACAGCATCCCTGGCCACTCGCCTGAATATTTCCCAGGAGGACCCTTCGGTCATTGTGACAAGCAAGAACGCTCACACGCATTTTTAAGGTCTGTTTTACGAATGAGAAGACATACAGACCTTCAGCGTTCCATTCAGTGAGTTTCAACGATTGTATGAAGTTGAATAACCATCACCGGGCTTGAGATGTGGAACATTTCCATCATCCCGCAAAGTTCCGTCTTTCTCCTTCCCAGTCAGTACCTGCCCTCAGAGGTAACCGTTGTTGCCGTTTCTGTCTGACTCGTGGCATGCGGTCTTTTGTGTCATAAAGTAGTTTTTGAGATTCATCTGTGTTGTTGCACCCTCACCCTCCCTGACACACACACAGATCTCTAGACGCCAACTAGAAGGACGGTCCCTGCCTTAATCTAACTAAGGAAAAGCGGGCTGTGAGTTAAAGTCAGTGTGTGTTCGCCAGATGCGCGAAGCCCTCTGCCGTGTGATGTGAGGCCCCTCACCTGCCCGCTGTCCAGTCACACTGAGGTACCCGCCTTCTCCCAGCTCGCCTTGCCCTCTCACTTCTCCTGGCCTTTGCCCCTGCAGTGTTCTCTGCCTGGAACATCCTCCCCACTGTCTGGTGAACTCTGCTTGTCCTTGAGATGCTCAAACATCACCTCCCTGTCCAGCTTCCCAGACTCTCCCTTTTACCCTCCCAGGCGCTCGCGTTACACAGCCTCTGTTGACAGTTAGCACAAATTTGACTCTGCTCACAAGACGGCAAGCTGGTTGAGGGCAGGGACTACGACTTAGTCATCTGGGGATCCTCGCAGGCCCAACATACCGAGCCTGATAGTAAAGACACGGATCTAAGATTACAGCAGGTCTTGTCTCAAGGTTACTTAGAGGCAGATTGGGTCTAAAATAACTGTGCAAAATATATCCCCAAAATACTGTCTGAAATTGTTCAAAGAAAGGTGATGAGAAAAGACAGTGTAATCTTTGACTACAGATGATAAATGTAGCATTAAACTCACTGCCAGTGAGGCAGAGACCTCCAGCCCTTCCCCCAGAGGACCTGGCATCATGGGAAATGGATGGGCATTGATGAGTGCAAAGCAGTACAGCTCAGGGAGCCAAGGGGATGGGCAAAAGAGTAGAGTTAGTCATGGGAGGCCGCCTGGAGGAGGTGAGTTCCAAGGGTTTTTCAAAGAGGAGTCTGTTGAGCCAGAGAGTTACGTAATCGGGAAATATATAGAGAGCCTTAAAGCATGATCCAAGGCAGCCTGGATCATGGCCTGATCTGTCCTCTTGTGACTATGGTCCTGAGTCTCACGTAGCTGCCCTTCCCTCCCCTTTCACTCCTTTTAACTCACTTCTTCCTACCTTATTTTCTTCTGTTTAGTCGCTCCTTCCCATCTTCCTTCCAAACTTGAATGTGCAGAAAGAGCTGGATGTACATTGCCTGGCCTTCCATCCCTCCTTCTCTGCACTGGACTCCCTGTCTTGGGGGTTATATAAGGAGGCTCATCCCTTGCCCCCTCCCAGCCTGGGCAGCTCACAGAAGCCAAGTTTATGGACAGGAGAGGGAGGGTGCAGCCCAGGGTGGAGTGTGGTCCATTTTGAGGTGCCGAGTTACAAATCAAAACGGTGGGGGAAGAATTCAGCCAGAAGAGAGGTCAACGTGCACTAGACTCCCCAGGGAGGCTTCCTGGAGGCGGCATGAGCTGAGGCAGGCCCTGGAGGAGCAGGGGCCACATCTCGGAGGAGAAGAGCAGGGAGCCCTGTCCAGGAAGGAGGAATGAGGGAAACAAGAGCTGAGAAGCAAGAGTGGGCGTGGCTGGGAGGCTGGGCAATACACATGGCGGAGGAGGATTTGGGGAATCCTACCATCAGGTTTCAGTTCTTGGCGCCCCACCTTCCTGAGGGCTCTGGGTCTGACCCTGGGGACCTGGAAACAGCCTGGGGCTCTCCAGAGGGGAGGGGATGGTTCTCCCGGAGAGTCCCTGCTCATCCTCAAGCTAGTCTCTCCTGCGTCGTTCTCATTAGCTCCAGAACACCTGGCAGAGCCTGAGGAAAAAGGAGACAGAGCTTTGGAGCTGATGGCACACTGCCTGGCTCCCGTGCCGGGTTGACTTAGAGGGCACCAGGAGATGCAGCTTTAAGCCAGGTCAGCTGTGGTGACGAGGAGGATGTCAGCCCTGGGTCGCCTCATACTTTGTGTGCTTCAGTCACTTCCTCGGTCATTACCACAACCCTGCGGCCAGCAGCTCCTATTGCTTCCATGGCCCAGAGGAAGAAACCGAGGCTCAGAGAAGTTAGGACACTGGTCCAGGGCCCCGTGGGGAGAGGGTGGCAGAGCACAGCGTTTCAGCCGTGTCTCTTGGCCTCCAAATCCATGCTTTTTTGCAGAGGACCGTGGCTGCCTTAAGGTATGCAGCCTCAGAATGGCCAGTCTGTTGTGTTTCGAGGCATTCCTCCAATGACGGAAGAGTCTGTTGACAGCCCACCCCAGGCCCCAGGTTTCCAGACCCTTTTCAACCTTGATTCCTGGTCCCCCTGCTTTTTTTTTTTTCCTCTTTCCCATTCCATTCAGCTTCCTGGCTCACACTCTGTTCTGTCTCCTGGCAAAGGTGCCTCAGACCTAGCTAAAGTTTCCAAACAGCCTCTGCCTCCCAGGCCCTGCCTCTGTTTGCCTGATTCTTTTACCAAACCCTGAAGTGCCAGGATCTTCCCAACCTGAGCACAGAAGGGTTAAATCAGAGGCTGAGTGTGAGGCCCTGATAGAGGACTAGACCCCCCAGGGCACAGAAGGGTTAAATCAGAGGCTGAGTGTGAGGGCCCTGATAGAGGACTAGACCCCCCAGGGAGGTATGGCAGGAGCTAGAAGTTTCCCTAGCTGCAGGTGGGAGCAGACCTAGCTCTGTACCCCAGCTCTCCCCTCTGTAAGTGCATACAAGCCCTATGAGAAGTGGTTTTGTAAGCGACGAAGAGCAGAGCAGATGCCAGACAGGATCTTCATGGACGATCCAGACCAAGGCACAGGCAGCCCTGGCATCGAGGCCCGGGGTTGGCATCAGGGACGTCTAGGGCTAAAACCAGAGACAGGTAGAGACCAGAAGCACAAGATCATTTGTGATCAGGGTGGGTGTATAACCAGCAGTGCCCCCTCCCAAGTGGAGGGGGCAGAGCTGTAAGAGTGGACAAGGCCTCAGTCCTAGAAGGCAGATGACCAAGACAGAGACTCTGCCTGCCAGAGCATCAGGCAGAAAGCCAGGGGCTGGGATGGGGCCAGTGTCTGAGCCAGACAAGCAGCAGTGAGACTGAGTGTTGTGAAAACTCTTAACAGTAATATTAGTTACCACTTACATGGTACGCTCTGTGCTAGGAGCTCTTATTATAAGAGTTTTATGTTTTCTCATCGCAATAATATTTTGAGTTAGGTACTACTACTGTGTACCTATAATATTTTGAGTTAGGTCCATTTTACAGATGAGAAAACTGGGGCACAGAGAGTTTGAGCAAAACTCCTCATCTCCTCCAAGACTGGCAGCATGACCCTTCACGTTCATAGCTTGAAATCAGCCATGGTGGGAGCATTTACACCCGGGAAATCAGCAAATGCCACAAATCATGGCTTTTTAATTTTTTATTTATTTTAAAAGATTCTTTTGTCTGAGAACCAGTTTACTAGCACACCACCAGACTCATCCCAGAGCCTCCGTGGACCTCACCTATGGGAGAGAAGTCCTGTATTAACTGAGAAGCAGGCAACGCCTGACACACTAGACGACAGCATTTTTAGGAGCTTACTGGGCCCTGTCTAAGTATTTTGCATGCATCTCATGTAAAAACTTCATGTGAGGATCAAAATTCATTTAATCTCCATAAGAACCCTCTGAAGTATAGACACTGCTTTCCTCATTTCACAGATGAGGAAGCTGAGGCACGAAGAAGTCAAGTATCTTGTCCAGGATCAGGCAGCCAGTGAGGGAGCCTTGATTCAGACTCGGGCAGCCCAATCCCAAAGCCTGCGCTTTGTGGCGTTTTTAATGAGCCATTTATAAATGCTCAAACCCTAGCTTACTTTTCATTTATTTTTTCAAGAATAGGTCTTGAATATCTGTCTGCTGCCAGATAGGGTATTAAATACAGGAAACAGGAACGTCCACATCAGAGGCCACACACCTAGTGGTTTCAGTAAAGCCTGGGCCTGGGGTTGAGGCAAATGGAGTTTGAAGCCTGCTTCTCCAGCCTACCAACTGAGTGACCTTGAGCCAGTGACTCAGTCTCTCCAAGTCCTTATCTCCACGTGTGTAGGAGGGCGCTAACGGTGTTTTAGTTCATAGGGTTTTGGTGAAGGATGAGTGATGTAATACATGTACAGCACTTGGCAAGGTATCCAGCACTCAGTAAAAGGAGGCTGCCGTGATTATAATCCACAGGTTTGTGTTCCGGTAGCTCCATGTGAGGTGGTGATACAGGCATCAAAGATAATCACTGAGGGACTTCCCTGGCAGTCCAGTGGTTAAGACTCTGCACTTCCATGGCAGGGGACATGGGTTCGATCCCGGGTCGGGGAACTAAGATCCCGCATGCCACGTGGCATGGCCAAAAATAAAATGAAAAAATAAAATAAGTTTATAAAACAATAGATGATCACCGAATAGAGTGTGAGAACAGAAGGCAGGTACCCAGTTCTTCCTAAGGGAGGGTTCTGCTGAAGGGGTCACGTTTGAACAGGGTCTTGAAAGGGTCTTAAAGAGTTTTCCAAGCAGAGAAGGGAAAAGGGGGCTTTTCCCTGAAGGGAAAAGTGCTTTCCAAGGTATCATAAGTAGGAGAAAGCATCTAACAGAATGGAAATACCAGAACCGCCCCCTCCTGAGAGGTGTGATCACGCCTTCACATTTGTAATTGTTTCCTCCTTGTAAATTAAACTGTATACCTGGAGTATGGGGAGTGTAGAAAGAGGGAGCAGAAGGGGAATGTTTTCAGAATCTTGCAGAGCAGATGGTTAAACCAGATGACCTCTGAACTCTGAAATCCCGCTGTTTGATTGATCATCTCTGGGCTCCTGTCCACCACACGGGTAGGACTGTCCTCAGTACATACTGATCCACACAGCTGAGCTGGGCCTCCATGAGTAACTGGCTGGGGTGGGAACACCTTCCCCACTTGAGGGTTGGGCAGCCTCTGCCCCAGGCTGCATGGACCAAGGGCTTGTTTCCCTGGTGCTGGGAGCGCCCTCTGCTGCTTCGCTGCGACTCCACCACCTCCACCTCATCAAACCTTGATAGCCCAAGAATTGAAACTTGACCTTAAGGAAAGGCCCTTAAAAGTCATTAAATTCAATTCCTTTGATTTTCATTTGTGGCTACTGACACTCAGATTAGAGGAAATGACTGGATCAAGGTCCTACAGTGGCCTAGGACTAGAGAGCCTAGGGCTACTGGGTCCTTGGCCATGGAGGACATTTGTTCCTCCAGTAATGGAGCACAGCTGCCACCATCATGCACACTCTCCACTCCAGCCAGTCTCCCAAGGAGGGCTTCCGGGGCCACTGCTTCAGGTGGAGAAACCTGAGGTCGGGGTCCAGGGCAGCACTTCCTGTCGTTCTGTTCCTGGGGAGGACACACAAGGTAATGGCCCTGCAGCAGTGAGCTCCTTCAGAGCCCTGGGGACTGGAGTCTCCCTCAGGCTCCTTCACTGACTCACCCACTGTGAGAGTCTAGCACAGTCACTTCACCCCCTGAGCCTCAGTTTCTTCATCTGTAAAATGGGATGATGCCCCAAAGACCTATGGTGAGGATTTTTCAAAGAACATCTATAACGCAACTGCTGTAGTCTGCTGTTACGTTCGTGTTCACTCTCTTCCTATTTTCAGAGTGTTGTTAACAACGAAGGCTGAAAGCCAGAAGAGAAGAGCTGAGGAATATGGGTGGCGAGAAGCAGATCTGTCATTACTAACGTTGTGGCCTTGGGCAGGTCACTGCACTTCTCTGGATCTCTATTTTCTCATCTAGAAACTACAGGTAATGATAGTATGTTCCTTCTAGGGCTGTTGTGAGAATTAAGGTCTGCCTTATGTCTCTGGGGAAAAGGGGAGGGAGGAGGAAACACGAAGAAATAACATCACAAGTGAGCACCTCGGTAAATCTCCCTGTCCGTACTCCCTTCCCACATGCCCTTGTCAGACTGAATTTCTTTCCATTCCTTGAGTGTGCCCTGCTTCCTCTCAACTCCAGGCCCATTCATGGGCCCTCCTTCTGCCTGGCGCACCCCAGCTGCTCCTCTCTCACTCCACAGCTTCTGACCGCCACTCCTCCTTCATGTCTCATCAGATCCCTTCCTGGGAATCTTCCCTGACTCCTCTGCCTCACTGGGGGCCTCACCAGCATCCCCACAGCACCCTGCATTTCTCCCATCAAATGGGCCACCTGTGTCCCATTGCCTTTTGCTTACCTGCACTGCCCCACTGTGCCGTGAGAGCGTGTACTTCATTGTATCCCCAGGGCCTCACCCCGTGGCCTGCACGTAGTAGGTGTTTGGTAAACACTAGCTGAACACATGAATGTTCCAGTCCCTGAATCGGACTCACAAGAAAGATGGAAAACTCTGTTGCCGAACCACCCCCACCCCTTTGCAAGCTGGGCCTCTCCAGCACCCGTCCGTCTTCCCTTCCCTGGGGTGCCTGCCAGGCCCACGCCCCAGTCTCCCACCAACAGAGCAAGTTGGAGAAGTCATCATTCATCTGGGCACATCCCAAGCGGAGAACACTCAGACCCTGTGTTTGGGATCCAGAACACTCTGAGTTTGCAGTCTGCTCAGACGTGGGGACAGATGGCTGGACAGTGGACAGCTGGGCAGGGAGGGTAGGCAGCTTGGCAGGATGGAAATAGCAGTGAACTAAGCATTGGGAGTCCTGGGCTCGGAGCCTGTTTGTTCCACTAGTTTGCGGCATGCATCAGTCTGAGCTCTGTGGTTGCCAGCAACAGAAACTGACTGAGTAACTTAGGAAGGCTGCGTGTTAGAGGCTTTGGGGTGTGACACAGAATGACCTCTGGTCTTGGACCCTCCCTGTAGCAAGGGACAAGCAGAGCACCTGGGGAAGAGAGAGGTAACTCCCAAAAGGGAATCTGGATTTTTAACTACCTGAAAACAATTGTTCACACCTTGTGTGACCTGAGGCAAGTCACTTAACCTCTCTTGCCTCAGTTTCCCTATTTGGATGTTCTAAAGCCAGCCTCTCTCCTCCATTCGCATCTCCCATGTGCTTTGTGCTGAGAAGGCTTCCTGCCCTGGCCCCAGATGGTGCCTTTCCCCATCCAGACACCGTAGGGATGATGATGAGTGAGCGCGGTGAGCAAGTGTGTGTGTGCTTCCCTGCCGCAGCCCCAGGGAGGAGGGGCGAGGCCTCTCCACCTGCCTGCTTTGGGACACGTGACTCATTTGCATGAGGTGGTCAGCTGGTTTTCCGTGAAGCCAGAATGTCCTCTGCCCCTCTACGCTGAACGTGCTGATGAAAATCTGGATGGCATTATGGGTCTCTTTCCGGCCATGGTCTGGCCATCTTCTCGAGGTTGGGAAGCTCCTGGCTAGATTCTGCCCTCCCAGAACCCCAAAACCATTAACCCTGAGACCCTGCCACTGCCCTCCATTTGACCTTTAACGTGTACATCAACAGGCTCGGGCCCTGAACACCTGGGATGCAGGGGGTGGCTGAGGGGGTGGGAGTGCTCCTAAGTCACTGGCTGCCTGGTGGGGGAGACAGGTGCACAGACAGCTAACTAAGCAGCAGAACAAAGTCAGAGGCAGAGAGGAGTGTGAGCCAGGGGTGCGGGGGCGTGGCCCAGGGATGGGAGAGCGATCAGGGGGTGCTTCACGGAAGAGGTAACGCTGCAAATGAGTAAGATTTGGCAGGAGGAGGAAAGGAAACATCAGGCTGAGGTAACAGCACAAACAAAGGCCTAGAAGCGGGAGTGTACAGGTTTGAATTCAGAGAATAGGGATGTCTGGTGGGATCGGAGCTTCAGGAGGGTGGCAGAGGCTCTGAGTTGACAGTTCGGGGTGTCTAGAGGGCCCCGGGAGCCCCAGGAGCATGAAGCCCAAGGTAGAGGGCATGTCTGCCTGGGGTTGGGTCAGGAGGTTCCTGGGGGCTCAGCCTCCCACCCAGGAATCTGGCTTCAGCATCCCAGTTCCTCCTCACCCCTCACCCACCTGGGAAGAGGGTGCAAGCTCCTCTGCCCCCCTCCCCAAACCTGTCAGCTATTTCTCTGCATACAACCTGGGCAAAGCTGGCATCCACTCCGGGATGCCTCCTGACAGCACCCACCCATCCACCATTCCACCACCCAGGCAGAGGTGAGGGGCTCCCAGCCCATCCCCGACAGGCCTCTGTTAGCACGCTTCTCCCAGGCCACAGCGTTAGCTGTCCTGTCTCCCCGACCAGCCATGAGCTCCAGGAAGGTAGGTGGGCTGGTCCAGGCCAGGTCTCCAGTACCCAGCCAGGTACACATTCCCTTCGCACACGAATGGACAAATGACGGTGACGACGTTCAAGCTTCAAGGAGGATCTTACCACCTGACTTTATAGATGAGGCCTCAGGGGCCCAGGGTGAGAGAGGACTGAGAACCAAAAGAGAACCAAAGAGAAGTTTGGTTCATAGCAGTACTACTCACAGTAGCCAAAAGGTGGGAACAACCCAGGTGTCCATCAGCTGGTGAATAGGTGAAATATAGTTCATCCATGGAGTAGAATATTTTCCAGCCATTAAAAAGAATTAAGTACTGATACGTGCTACAACTGGGATGAACCTAGAAAATGTTATGCTAAGTGAACAGAGTCAGACCCAAAAGGCTCCTTTTGCATGATTCCATTTATATGAAATATGCAGAATAGGCAAATCTATGAGAGACAGGAAGCAGATTAGTGGTTGCCAGAGGCTGAGGGAGGGGAGAATGGGAGTGACTTCTTAATGGGTACAGGGTTTCCTTTCGGGGTGATGAAACTCTTCTGGAACCAGGTAATAATGGTGGTGGTTACACGGCCTTGTGAATGTATTGTATGTTTTAAAATGGTTAAAATGGTGAATTTTAGGTTATGTGAATTTCACCCCAGTTTCAAAAAAGGAGTAGATTGGGACCAGATCAGATGCCACCAGCTGGGCCTAATGTTTATTCCTCAAACACATGCCACTGATCGCCCTTCCTATGACAGACCTCCTCAGCCCAGGGATGGGGGAGCCTGTGGCACATCTTGGTTCAGAGGAAGCCCCATGGTCAACTGGAAGAGGACAGGATTCCTGCTCAGGTGCCTCTGCTGGTGCCCGGCCTCCATCACTTCCCCATCCCACTGACCAACCTGCTTCCAGTTAATGCCAAATATTCCGTACATCTCAGGCCTCCGAGATGCTCAGCTCTTGCTCTTGCTGTTTGCACTATGAAGGAAGTTCTTTCCTTTGTGACCCTCTCATCCACCTAGAAACATCCTTTAAGAACCAGGTCCTATCTTCCCTTGCAGAAGACATCCACCCTCCGCCCCCTCACCACGAGCCAAGCTGAGCTCCCCAAGGTATCACGTGCATGCAGCCTATTAAAGCAGGTGTGGGAATGATCATGTGTGCCTGTGTGTCTCCCTTGGAAGACTGGGAGCTTCGCCGGGGAGGGGGAAGGGCCTGGCTTGTTCACCACTGTGTTCCTAGGATAGCCCTGGTGCCTTACTCACAGGAGGTGCTCAGTAAACGCTTGTTGAATGGGGCAATGGCTTTGGAAAAGTTCTCCTCCCTCCCAGATATTCTCCATCGGTGAGGGAGGGACAGGCAGGGTGATCTCCAAGTCCCTTTATGTCTGGGGTTCTCTGGTTCTAAGAGCAGCAGTGAGGGGCCAGCGCAGCAAGTTGCTGCCTGTTGTCACAGGCCAGTTTTCTGCTCCTGTTGCCCGGCTGGTAGAAGTGGAGAAGAGGAGAGAAGGAGCCTGCAGTAATCCACTGCAAGCAGCTATTTCTGCTCTTGGCAGGGAGGAAGGAGGGCAGTTCCCAGAGACTGGGCTTCTCCATTCAGCCTGAATGGACGAGCTCTTCTCTTTGGAAATCTAATTAAAACCCTCCCCTGAACAGCCTAGACATGCAGGTTTTGGCGAGGTTGCCTGGAGTCCTTCAACTGCAGGGCCGAGAGCAGGCTCTAGCTCCATTTTCCTCTACAGACGAGAGGTGCTACTCTTTCTGCTTTCCTGATTATGAAATTAGTCATTTTCTAGGAAGCTTATTTATAAAGTCCGCTGCACACATGCAGTGCTGAGCTATTCTGAACACGGCTTGGGGCCTGGGAGGCTTAAGGTGTGAAAGCAGCTGTGAGTCACACATGGGTCCCCCTCCAGAGGTATCTGGATACCTCAGTTACCTTTTTGCACTGAGCTAGGGGCCAGGCCTTTGGGGCTGCCCTCCAGCTGGGGCGCTCTTCAAGATAAATAAAGAAAAAGCTTCAGATCGGGAGGTAAGGGGGTAGGTGTTCTCCATCCCAATCCACTTGGCCACCCACGCGATATATCACCTGGGGCAAGTCAGACCTCTGTTCTGTGCCTCCGTTTCCTCCTCTGCTAAATGAGAGGCCTTCCCGATGTGTGATTCTGGGCCTGCTGTGGACAGTAGCTGTGGAGGAAGGTTCCAGGTGACTTCACACAGACTGCCTTCAGGGCTTCCCTGGTGGCGCAGTGGTCGAGAGTCCGCCTGCCGATGCAGGGGACACGGGTTCGTGCCCCGGTCCGGAAAGATCCCACATGCCGTGAAGCAGCTGGGCCCGTGAGCCATGGCCGCTTAGCCTGTGCGTCCGGAGCCTGTGCTCCGCAACGGGAGAGGCCACAGCAGTGAGAGGCCTGCGTACCGCAAAAAAACCCAAAAAAACAAAAAAAACTGCCTTCACAAGGGCAGCTCAGATGATGGCCATGTTTGAGGTTCCTGATGTTTTTCCGAGAAGGTCAGGGCAACATTCAGTTATTCAACAAGTGTTTGTTTATCTATTGAACACCTGCTGTGAACCAGGCACTACTCGAGGCTTTCAAGATACAATGGTAAATGAAACAAATGGTGGTCCCTGCCCTCGTGTAGCTTATAATCTAATGTTAGTCAGGTAATGGCCTGAGTTAAAATGAAATTTCAAACTCTGTCAAGTGCTGTGAGTAAAAAGTACTGGGAAGAAAATAGCTAGTGGGAAGCAGCCGCATAGCACAGGGAGATCAGCTGGGTGTTTTGTGACCACCTAGAGGGGTGGGATAGGGAAGGTGGGAGGGAGACGCAAGAGGGAGGAGATATGGGGATAGATGTATATGTATAGCTGACTCACTTTGTTATAAAGCAGAAACTAACACACCATTGTAAAGCAATTATACTTCAATAAAGATGTTTAAAAAAAACAAAAGTACTGGGAAGTAGAGCTCCTGGAGCGGTGGGGGGCTCTCCAGGCAGGGAGAAAAACACGTGCAAAGGCATCATGAAGGAAGGAGCCTGTCCCAGTGTAGCTAGAGTGCAGAGGTTAAAGGGGAAAGGGGCATGAAATAAAGTTGGAGGGATGAACAAGGGTTAGACCATTCAAGATCTGATAAACCATGTCAAAGGTTGCCATTGCCTTTGTTCCAAGTGTAATAGGATGCCATTCAAGTATTTTTTTAAGGAAAGTTATATGATAAACGAGTTGTGAAAAAGTTCTAGCTCAGGCCTGCCCCATCCAGGTGTACAGGTTGTAAAGTGCCCAACCTATGAAGCCGTATGTATTGGAGCCATATGGAGAATGTTTTGGAGACCAGGCTGAGTGGATGCCAGAGACCAGTTAAAAGACTGCCACAGTAATCTAGGCAAGAGATGCTGCCCTGGGTCAAGATGTAGGTAGTGAAGAGGGAGAAAAGTAGAGAGACTCAGGAGACATTTAAAGGACCTTGAAGATAGCAGCCCTCTCTCCATAGGAGAGCTGGGCCCTGGGATTTGGGATTCTCAGAGACCCTGCCAATTGGAGTGAGGAAGGAAATAAAACAATTGCCAATTGAGAGCAGAAGATGTCAGAATGAAAATGGTCACCATCCTTAACCCGGCCTGTCTGCCCTTCATTGATTCCAATCTGCAGCTGGGCCTGAAATCAGCCTCAGGACCAGTCCGAGAGGCAGGATTGCAGGACTAGTGGGTAGAGAGGCAGCTGACCTCTTGAACTTCTTGGAAGTATTATGCTAGCAAGGCTGTGTTAAAGTTTCTTCTGGTTGCCAATTTCAGAAATCAGATGCTGTTGGTTTGAGCTAAAATGTTGGAATTTATTGGAAGGATACTGGGGCATCTTATGGCCTTAAAAGAAATTTTGCCCAATCAAGACTCAAGATGGGCCGGAATGAAGTAGCTCCAAGACCCTTGGCAGCAGATGTTTTTGGGACCTTCTCTCCATGACAATGTGGCTACCGTGATTCAGCCCCCAGAATGCATTTTAAAAGTGCAGAGGAGAGGATCTGATTGGCCCAGCCTAGTTGGTTTGTCCAGCCCTGGATCAGTCAGCAACTGCCAGGGGTCAGACACGAAGGGCAGGCAGAGCCACTGGAGCCCACACCTGCACGGCAGGCTATTCCCAAAGCAGGGAAGCCCTGAGAGCAACGCAATTACCCTCAGGATATGTCAAAGTGCAGACACTGTCTGGGATCTGACTAATCTCCAGCAACCTTTTTCCCAGCTTACTGGGTAAAGGAGAAAAACTAGTCCCCAGCATAGTCCTGGAAGGTGTCCTGATGAGCTAGAAAGAGGGTTTTCTGAGTTCAAAAAGAAATAGAACATTTAGAAAATGCATATACATATACAGCTACTTTTTCTAGCTATTTCCAGAGAAGAGTTTTGCATACCACTTTTTACTGCCTGAGGCACAGGGAATGTGCAGATGTGGGGAGCTGGACACACTGTATGTTACCCAGATCCCTCTTGCTCACCCATGGTTCAAACCCACAGGAACTAGGAGGCAGAATGGCACAGCAGTGAAAGTGTGAGCCTGGAGTCCTAGACGTAATTTCGTACCCAGCTCTACCTTAATGAGCTGTGTGACCTGAGGCAGGTTACTTGACTTCTCTGAGCCAGTGGAATGATCCCTAATTCATGGGGCCCTGATGAAGATTCAGTGTGATAAAGTTTGTAAAGTGCTTTGAACGTAGTAAGCCCTCCTTCTGTGGCAGAGATGATGGTGCTGATGGTGGTTTTAGAGATGTTGCTGGTGGTTATTCCACCTGGAAGACACCTGTAAAATTCTGCTTCTGCCTCTGCAGCTTGACCCCTCTGTAGGTTGGTCTTTTCCTCCGGTCCCCCTAATGGGGCAGGGTTATTCCAAGGGACACAGTGCAAGAAAGAAAGGCTTTTTCCCTTTGCTCAGGGTTTTGTCTTGATCCCAGCTCAACAGCCTCATCTCACATTTTTCATTCTGCTGCAGGAGTGAGAGAGAGAGAGAACCACACTGCTGATGACTCCAAGGGAGGGGCCCTGGACATGTGCTGCAGCGAGAGGCTGCCGGGTGAGTCTTCCCAGCACCAGGTCCCCCAGAGCAGCAAATGGAGGAGGAGAGCTCCGGATGGCACTGGGGCTGGAGGAAAGCCTGGGTGGCTGTGAATTTGCTTTAGAGGAGTGACTCAGCTGGTCTGTAGGTCTTCGTTTCAATGAGGATTTGTTTTTCTAATCCCTGATGTCTTTCTGACCTGTTATCATTTGGAGCTGCTGTAGACTCATCTGGAGGGAAGAAGAGGCAGCTGAGGGTGTGCGGGGAGGGTGGAGAGAAGGGTGAAGAGCTGGGGAGTCCAGGCTTGATCAGGACATGACCACTGGCCGGTGGTGTGCTGGGCAGATTTCGAAAGGTAAGATTAGGAAACACAGCCTGACCGTGGCATGAGCCAAGGGTGGGGTGGACAAAGTGGAGAAAATCCCTGACAGCCCTGAGGAGAAGCCTGGCTGTGAATGTCAGATTGTGCTGCTTGAGTCTGGTTGACCACACTTGAACCACGGGCCATTGCTCTCGCCACAGAAACATTACCAAGGCACTCCTGCCCATGGAGAAGCAGCGTGTCCAGTTGTAGACCAAATACCCAAGTCATGATTAACAGCCTTGGAAGGAATGAAGGAAGGAAGGTGCGGGAAACTTTTTTGTGTTTTTTCCTTTTATAAAAGTTTTTATTGTTTTTTTTTTCCTCCTTATAACAAATACCCATTGTAGAAATATTAGAAAATAAAGACAAGAGAAAAAGAAAAATCACCATAATCCTGTAACACTACACACATTTTCACATCTCCCTTTCCAAACCTTTTTGTTAAGAAATAACCAATTCTGAATTCTAATTTTGAACTCTCAAACCTGTAGCTTGTCAGAAACCTCATGATTGGCAAGGAACCTTAGAGTGTCGAGTCTTCAGTGACCCTCTTTAAGACAGACATGGAAAACAACTCGGTGTGACTCTAAAGCCATGACTCTTTAATAAGTGGTTGTATTTTCACCCCATGAGCAGTTGCCCAAGCTACGGATGAAGTTCCTCCAGTCTCCCACTGAGCATTGAGCCCTTCAGTATAATTCTCACCTTATCCAGTAGGGGGTGCCATTGCTCAAAACACTTAGGACGGCCTGTTGAGATGGGCTAGGATGGATGCCACTGCACCAGTGTCGTTGTGGGACCCAAAACAGCTAGCTTGAGGACTAGACTTCTCCAAAGGGATGTACGAGCTGTCTGCAAACATCTGAAAGGCTGTCTTGTGAAGGGGACGGCATATTCATTCTGTGTGTGTCTTATGAAGAGGGCATAAATCCAATACATAGAAATTTAAAAGAGGCCTGTTGGCCCACGGGATGCAGAACTTTCTTTTTGACTCTAAAAATAGTCCAGTCATTGAACTTGATAATGCAGGAGAAAATGAGTGTTCCATCACTGGAGGTATTCAAGTATTGTCTGGATAGACACTGGAGAGGAAATTTCCACAGTGGGTGGGAGGTCGAGGTGACAGCGCAAGTCCCTTTCAGCTATTAAACAGTTCTGTGATTCAGATATGAGTCATAGAATTCAGAGATGATTCTACAACCAGGGATGGCCCCAGTGGCTAGAAAAAAATCCACAGAAAATAGGACACCGTGTATAGGAGTCCAGAGAGTAGCATGGTGTGGAGGAAAGAGCATGGGGTCTGGTCTTGGAGTCTGGCTGTTCTGCACACAGGCTGTGTGTTTATGGACAAGTCATGTAACCCGCTGGTCCTGCAGTCCTTTATTTGCAAATGGAAACAGCAACAGTATGAACATTTATCCTCACAAGGAAAATAAATGTAATCACACAAGCATTCATTCAACAAATGCTTATTGAGCATGTACTATGTGTCAGGTGCTGTACTAGGTGCTAGGGATATAGTGGTAAGTATGACAGACAAGGTCCCTGCCCTGCTTTGAGCTGCTTCTGGAAAATGGGATGAAGCCACCGCAGAGAGGCTACAGTAATAAGCGTGATTTGTTTAATTCCAACCTTCTCTCCCATTCCTCCCCAAAAGCCAACAACCAGAATAGAATCAAAGAGGAGTATTGGTCATCTCCGCTGGACCTGGCACATTGCCTACCTTGTGCCAGGCACTGTGCTAAATGCTTTCACATGTATGCAAAGGTGCAGTAGCACCAGCAGGTTATCTGAGAATTCAGCTCATTTCTGATACTGTCTCCCAGGAGATAGCATCAGATTCCACAGGTAAAGGGCTCAATCCCACAAGTCTGCCCTCTACTTCAGACGCCAGTTGCAAGCCCAGGTTGTTACCTGCAGTTCTGACCGACTGGCTATATATCAGAGGTTCCCACAACCCTCTCCTCAGGTTCAATTAATGTGCTAGAAAGGCTCACAAAACTCAGAGAAACATTTTAGTTACTAGATTACTGGTTTATTTTAAAAGGCTATTAAAGGATATAGATGACCATCCAGTTGGAAGAGATGCATAAGGCAAGGCAAGGGGCGCAGAGCCCCCATACCCTCTCCCAGCACCACTCTCCCCACCTCTCCATGCGCTCACCCGGAAGCTCTCCAGGTCCCGTCCTTTGGGATGTTTCTGGAGGCTTTATTACATAAACATCGTGGATTAAATCATTGGCCATTGGCGAATGATTCAACCCCCAGCCCCTCTCCCTGGAGGTCGGATCTGGGACTGGAGAGTTCCAGTGCTCTAATCACATGGTTGGTTCTCCTGGCAACCAGCCCCCACCCTTGGGTGGGATCCAAAAGTCACCTTCCCTGAAACATTTTCAGGAACTAAGGACAAGAGACCAAATATGATCCCACTGCTCTAGTAGCTCAGGAAATTCCAAAGACTTTGGGAGCTGTGAGTTAGGAACTGTGGCTGAAGACCAAATATATATGAGAGATATATATTTTAGTCATCTGAATGATGAATTATATATTTCTGATAAATCATAATATCACAACCTATATCTCATGCAGTCCTCTCTGCTACCCTAGGAAGTCGGTATTATTTGCTATCACCATCTCATAGAAGAAAGGACCAAGGTCCAGGGAGGTTGGAGGGTCTGTCCGGGTTCATCCAGTGTTCAGCAGAGTGAGGAGTCCCTCCAGGCAGTTTCCTTCCAGAGCCCAGGCTCCTGGCCGCTACCCCATTCTGCCTTCCTTGTCGCCATTGAGCCATTATGATCTTCTGGCACCCTGTGGACTGAGGCAGGAAGAACTAAGGTATGTCTGTCCCCAGGGAGGAGTTTGGAGGAGCTGGCCGATGTCACTGTGCCTGTCCCTATCTGTGTCCTTCCTCTGGAAAGCCCGCCTGCCAGGGGCCAGGCAAGTTATATGCCCTTCTAGGCACCCATGACGCTGTCTTCATATGATACTGAAATAACTTTTTGTCTGTTTCCTCCATGGGACCGTGAGCTCTTTGAAGGCAACTACCTCTCTATTCCATCCTCCATGGCAACATTCATTCACTCATTTCTTCATCCATTTACTCAGTATTCACTGACCACTTCCATGTGTTGGGCACTCTGTAAGCACTGGAGTTTCAACAATGAAGCAACCTGAGAAAATTTCCCACCCTTACAGGACAGTATTGTGCCCTAGTTAAGAGCAGGCATCCTGGACCCAGGCGTAGCTCCACCATTTACCATTGGGGTGATCCTGGGCAAGCTGCTTAACCTCTCTGCCTTCCATTTACAAAATGGCAAGAATAACATTCACTACCATGTACAGTTGTTGGAGGATTAAATGGAGCTCAGAACAATGCCTGGAATGTGGCAAGTGACATAGGCATTTGCTATTAAGGGAAAGATAGGCAATAAATAAGTAAAATATATAGTATAGCAGATGGTGATAAGTGCTGTGGAGAAAATTAAAGCCAAAAAGGGGGAGGTGGGAAAGGACAGGGACTGGGTGGCCGGGGGCGGGGGGCAGGGGGATGGTTGGCATTGTAAATAGGGTGGTCCTGGAACCTGGTAAGGAGTAGACTTCCACGGTGCTCATCAGCCAAAACCACCAACCTAAGCTGCACCTTGGACATAAAAGGAGATGGAGGCATACAGGCCCAGAGACCTGGGGCATTGGGCCTTTAGAATGAGCCCATGGACACTGCAAGCAGTTGCATAATGATGATGTAAAAATACAGCCCTCGAGTAATCTCTCCCCCTCCCAGCTGTCTTCCCCACTGGGCGAGACTAAGAGGCAAGGCAGAGTGAGGACCAGCCATGCCTGGGTGACTCACTCATTCCCACAGGAGCTGCCAGGCGGGGGGCGACATGGCCAACACTCCCGGGGCCACGGTCACCCAGACCCTAGCCAGCATCATCCAGTCCTCCCAGACTGAGATTTCTGGGTGAAAACATCCTCAGGCATCAGGCAGCCCACAGCTGCCCCCGGGGCAGGCATGCTCACTCGCACGCCCGGAGGCGTTCCACACAGGCGCACACACACTCATGTCTGCTGTCACTTGTCACGGCCTCGTGCTCACGTATGCATGTGCACACACCCACACGCAGTCCCCTGGGCACGTGCAGCTCCCGCACCTATGAGTCTTCTTCCTCTTGCACACCCAGGACCTCTTAACTCCATCACCCTGTCATCCACCCCTTTCCGCTAGAGATGCTTCTTAGAGATGGACACGCTTGTTCTCTGTTTCCTCTTTAGGTCTCATTCTTTCCTGCAACGACGCCCCCTTCTCCTGCACATGCAGATAAGCAGGCACATTCCTGCCCTCCCTCACTGCACGCAGTTCCTAGGTACTGTGGTGGGCACGGTGTATCTCCAGGTCCGTGCACGGGCATACACAGGTTTCTCCTCTCGCGTGCGCACGCGCTTTTTCACGTGCTCACCCTCCTTTGCTCTTGCACTCCCCCTCACTTGCTCGCTTCCTCCCTCATTTTCTTGCTCACAGTCACCCAAACACATTTAAACATTCAAACTCACACTCTCTCCCCTTCTGTGTGTAGGTGTTCACATTTGCGAGAAAGCAGGCAACCCTGCTGATGCTGGGACCTCTGCTCCTGCCCGAATAGCACCAGTGCAGGCCTAGCCTGGGACCAGCAGCTTCCTCAGGGATACAGGGCAGGGGAAGGAGGTGAATAAGGCAGCAGTAGGTGCTGGTGATGGCATGACGTCACCACGTTGCTCACAGCGTCTCCAGCGGGCAGGTTCATGAGCAGGCCTGCTCCTAATGTTTGCAGGGACCAAGGTCAGACTGCCGTTGGGGCCCCTCGTGGGGCACCACCCCCTGCTCAGTCCTGCACTGGGAGGGCCCTCGTCTGAATGCATGGGGGCACGTCAGTCTGTGCCTGCAAGTATGGTTCACACTCCACCCTGCTAGCTGACACTTGGCCACCCCTCAGACCTAAATATACCCCCGGGGAAGACCACGTCCCTGCTCAGAAGCGTGTACGTGCATTCATGAAGGCTTCAGGCCATTCGGGCAGAGAGTTCTGGAGTCCTCGTAACCAGAGCATGGCCTGGAAAGCGGGGCGTGGGCACACCTCCTGGGCCCTGGGGGCCTCTTGCTCCATGGGGAGTGGCATGACCAGAGGAGAGGGAGCCCAGGGGCCAGATCTAAGGACCACACTGCTTTGGGGAATAAGGTGCTCCCAAAGGCCTCCTACAGCCGGCAGCTGGTTGGAGCCATGGCAGTCCCCGCCACCCTGAGATTTAAGTGTGTTATGATCAGCTGGGTCTATGCAAGGCTGTGAGTAGCCACTGAAGGCCTGAGTAGGTCATTGCCCCTTTGGTAGGAACAGCTGACTTCTCCACACCTTAAGTCCTGGTGCTTTGAAGGCTACCCCCAGCCCGGCCCTAGGCTCTGTACCATCATGGATATCAGATGGACCCTCCTCTGAGGAGGTCAAAGTCTAGGTCTCAGCAAGAGACCACTGTCCATCCGGGGTGGTCTTTTATAAAGTAAAGGGAAGGCCTGTATTGAGGAAATCTTTGTTATCTTAATCATGCAGTGACTACCCCTGGTCATCAGGGATAGTCAGGCCATAGCTTTCACAGCCATCCCACCATGACATGGATGAGGTCTTCGCCAGAAGCCAACGAGGGCTGATTGAAAAGGCAGCCTGACACTGTTATTGATTCAGCAGGCGTTTATTGAACATCCACTTTGTGCCCAGTGCTGTACCAGGTACTGATGATACAGCAAATAGCAGGAGAGACCTGGTCCCTGCTCTCAGGAGGACAGGGTACCATGGAAGTGTGCAACAATAACATTACGTTATCTTGGGCGGGTTCGGCTGGGGGGGGCAGTCAGGGAAGGCTTCCTGGAAGAAGTGGCCTTTAAACTGTGAAGGATGAGTAGGGTCCTGGCTCATGTCTTGAGGAACCAGCTATCAAAGCATCTTAAGGAACAGGTTAACCTCAGAATGGGCCTTATCCCCCACCTGCTAATGCTTGTTCTCACAGAGCCCCCTGATCTGGTGCCTGGTACTGGTTCAGATGGTCTGGGACCAGGTGCAGGAGCCCAGATGGACAAACGTAGAGAAGACAAACTTGGAAACAGTATCATTACTGAGATGTTACTTGTGCCTCTCAACGCTCAGCAGCTTAGGTGCTGTTGACTTTTAGTTCTTTAATTGATGGCTCTGTTTTCATTCGGGACTTTTAATGCATTGAGGGGTGTTTATGTGGCCAATGGTACTATGAATTGTCTTTGAGACTTTCGGATAGAAATTAAAGAAAGGCAAACAACACCATCCAGATGTGCTGAGAACCCTAATTTAGAGAGTAGTCCGTAACGATACCACTGTATTGAGAAGAAATGTACCAACCCAGGTACTCACTGATCAGCGATGGTAGCAGTTAACTGTCCTCAGACACCAGGACAGATATGGAGGCAGGAGCCCATCTAGCTGGGTCTTGGGGTCCTGGAGGGGCAGTCAGACCTGGGTTCCAATCTCAGCTCTGCTGCTGACCAGCAGCTTGATCTCGGGTAAATAGTCTGATCACTTTGAGCTCCAAATTCTTCACTGCAAAATGAGGGTGATAATAGGATCTTCACAGACATTTTGGGAGGTTTAAATAAGCTGATGTGTGTGAAATGCTTACTACACAGTGCTCCATAAATGGTAGCTAATAATGATGGTGATGATTTTGCCAGGATGTGGAGTATAAACAACAACCAAAAAAACCTGTGCATGTTCCCAGGCATCAAGGGCCCAGGCATCAAGTCCCAGGCCAGACCTTCAGACGTGGAGTGTATAATATGGGTCTGTGGATCTTCCATGACTCCCCACCACATGCCACCACAGACACATAGAGGAGTGTTGTTTACTTGCAAAGTCAGGTGGGAAGAGGAGCCAGACTTGCTGGAGAGGCCAATCATCCATTTTCCTGTATAGAAACAGTTCTGACATTCCTGGGAGTTGCCTGGATGTATGATGAAACTACAAAGAGAGTGTGCAACTGGAAAAAAGAGGCCATCTGGTTCAGTCCCGTGCCTCCACCCAGGTTGATGCCCAAGCCCTTTCAGACAAATGGGCATCAATGTATAAGATATGCAGTGACAGATGCTGTCACCTTTCTCCTTGACCTGGCCCGGGGACTAAATACCCCAACTCCCAGGAACTTCTTTATACCTTAAAAACAAACAAACAAAAACAACAACCTCTTTCCTTCCATTTAAGCTCATTTCTTCTTTTCAAGACTCAGCATGTGCTTTGTTTATCTATTGCTGCCTAACCGTCTCAAAACTTACTGACTTAAAACAACCACCATTTTATTTGTTTATGATTCAGAGGGTCATGAGGGGCTCAGCTGGGGGGTTCTTCTGTTCCCTATGGCTTCAACTGAGGTCATTCACTCAGCTGTATTCACCTGGTGCTGGGCTGGAATAGAAGGTCCAAGAAAGCTTTTCTTACATGTCTGGCACCTTGGTGTGAATACCAGGAAAGGGGGATCACTAGGGCACCCTGGAGGCTGTCTACCATACTGCTTAAGAATTGCATCCTTGAAATTCGAAAAGGCATATTCTCAGGATATGCCTGTACAGTTGTCCCTCCATATCCACAGCTGTGGAAGCCGCAGATACAGAGAGCCAACTGTATACAGAAAGGTGGGGGGAAAAATCCACCCACAGAGAGAGAAAAAAACACCAGAAAATATACCTAAAGGAAACCAGTGCCTTTCTCAGTGTGGTAGGATCATGGATGACTTGGGGTTCATTTATGCTTTTATGGGTTTTTTTCCCTCATATTTTCCAAAATCATTTTTAAAAGATTGGCCATCTGGGACTTCCCTGGTGATCTGGTGGTTAAGACCCCGCACTTCCACTGCAGGGGTGTGGGTTCGATCCCTGGTCGGGGAACTAAGATCCTGCATGCTGCGCGGCATGGCCAATATTTATTAATCCTCGCCAGGCAAGAGTGGTAGCTGGGGATCATGGGGGCCCCCTGGGGTGAGTCACCTCCCTCCAGGTTGGGTTGCTCAGCAGGGCAGGCACAGAGTCGGGGGCTGACCCAACCCCAGGGATCTTAATGGGGGCTGGTTAATCCTTTGGGGGCATCGGTGGAGACAGTCACCAAGGCATAGAATCCCTCCCCCCACCCCATAGAAAGCCAACGAAATGACTCACGTCATGTCCTGTTGGTGAACCAGTTCAGAGAAGGGGAGACTCAGGGGTCCTTGACAGGCAGCTCTGTTTCACTAAGTCCATGAGTCCTTCAGTGGGTGTCCGTTCCCAGGGCAGGAGGAACAAGTTCTCGCTCTGTAATTCTCCCAGTTCCAGGACACAGACGGGATGGAGGGCCCTCTGCTTTCGTTCATTCTTTCCCCATTGGACCTTGGCCCCCCCTCCAACTCAACTGGTTTTGTTTTTACCTGGGGGAGGAGGAGGTAGTGACTGGTGGTAGGTTCAGAGCTATCAGTCATACTCCTCTGTGGCCTTGCTTTCTTCACGGGTCCCCGCAGTGCCCCTCTCTGGTTTCATTCACTGATTTTTTCTCTTTTGTCTCCCACCACCAGGTCCCTTCTCTCCACAGTTAGTGTGTTCTAACGTGTTTAAGGCGTATTTTGTGCGTTTCTGTGTGCTCTTGCAGAATGAATGGCAATATGTCGTGTGTATATATTTTTAAAATTTGTGTCTATTGTGTTCGGTCTCATTCTTTTCGCTCAGCCGTGTTTCTGAGGTCCTTCCATGGTGCCATATGTCCTCTGATCCTTTGCTTCTAAGGGCTGCAAAGTATTCCCCAGTGTGTCCCTGGACACGGCCTACCAGCTTCCCCAAGTGATGGGAATGTAGGTGCCCCACTCCTCCCACCCCACCGCAGATAGCACAGGAGGGAGCTTCGGCTTACAGCTTATGTGTTTCCTAGGACTAGGTAAGAATGTTTTGGAGCAGAAGCACGCATTTCCAGAGTTTTCTACTTCCCAGATTGGTTCCAACAGAGGATCTGGAACACAGAGAACCAGGAGGAAATGGTGTGGGTGGTACCTAGGGAGATACACAGGGGACAGAGCATGCTGGGCCTTTATTGATGGCCATGGCAGGGATTTTGGCCTTTATTCTCAGAACAAGGGGAAGCCATTGAACGAAACTAAAGCAGGGGCTCAGATTTGTTTTTTTAAAAAAGGCAACTGTGGATCTTTAGCCTTAGAAGGGCCCTTAAAGACCCCTAGGCACACTCTGAATTTACAGAAGGCCTCTGAGGCTCATAAAGGCAGTGAGATGCCCAGGGTCACACAGCCCACTCCTCACAGAGCTAGAACTGCTACCCAGGCCTCTTGACGCTGCCAGTGTTGTGAGCCTCCCCAGTTACTGAGGGCAACAGCCCCTGGAGGGTTGGAATTTGTCAGCATATCTGTCCTGGGGGTTCTTGGTTGGCTCTTGCTCACCTCCTATCCCCTGGACTTTCCTAGACCTCTGAGAGCATTTACCAGGACCCACCAAGCAACCCCAAACCAGGACCCAGCCTTCTGCTGTCAGGGAGGGAGGCCTCAGACGTTCAGATACCTACAGGCAGCCCCTGTGAGACATCCCATGCTGGCTTAATGAGTGAAAACTGAACCAGAGGGTTAAAGACATGTGTGCCAATCCTGATTCTGCCTCTTGCTCTCTGGACCTCAGTTTCCTCATCTGTAAAATGGGAGAGTGGAGCAAGAGGCTCTCCCAATTCTGTCCCTCCCTCCCCACATGTTTGGGCTTAAGTCTCAGGCACTAGGGACCTCTGGTACCCACTGCCCAGGGCCTCTCTGTTGGTTATTTTAGTTCTCACCGTGGGCTGCGGGGAGGGGGTAGCTGCACCCTCAGAGTTTCATTGACCCTTTTCACCCTTGTACTTCTGGGCCTCCGCTCCAGAGAGGCACAAAGAACTGAGCCTTTGTTTGCAGCAACAAAGCTGTTTGCAATTTCAGATAGAACCATTTTATTATATCCCATCCAAAGAGTACTTGAGTTGCCTTTTGTTTTGAAAGCTTGTTAGCATTTCAGATTTAATTAACTGAGAGAGCAAAGCTGCCCCACTTCCTCCACCCCCGGCCCATGCCCACTCCATCCACTGACCCCAGGTGCCAGTCGGCAGCCTCAAAGCCCTCGCCCACGTGGGGGCAGGGCACCCACTGTCCTCCTGAGGGGCTCACCTGGCAGATGAAAGGGACCTGGTCCTGTTGCCTGTCCCTCATGCTCCCTCCCCTCCCCTCTTCCCCCTCCTCTCTCAATTCTGCTGCTGCTTACTGAGCGTTCACCGTGCGCCAGGCACCAGGCTAAGCACTGGGCATTTTTTACCTTATGGCATCCTCAGACCCCAGCCAGCGAGGCTTAGTGGATCTGTTGTCCAGAGGAGAGATTGCGTCACACAGGTAGTAAATGGCACAGTCGGGCTTCAAAGCTAAGTCTGGGTGACTCCAGAGCTTTGGCTAGGAGCCCCCCCACAGAGCTTCCTCCCCAGAAACAAGGCACTTGTAGGGACAGCAAGAGCTGCAGTGCTGACTGGCTAGGGCCAGGTCCTGGAGATCGTTCTTGTCACAGATGTACCTCCTTTTATTGCGCTTCGCTTGATTGCGCTTCACAGGTACTGCGGTTTTCATAAACTGAAGGTTTGTGGCAACCCTGCGTTGAGCAAGTCTGTCGGCACCATTTTTCCAATAGTGTTTTTTTTTTTAATTAATTAATTTATTTATTTATGGCTGTGTTGGGTCTTTGTTTCTGTGCGAGGGCTTTCTCTAGTTGTGTCAAGTGGGGGCCACTCTTCATCGCGGTGCGCGGACCTCTCACTATCGCAGCCTCTCTTGTTGCGGAGCACAGGCTCCAGACACGCAGGCTCAGTAATTGTGGCTCACGGGCCCAGTTGCTCCGCAGCATGTAGGATCTTCCCAGACCAGGGCTCGAACCCACATCCCCTGCATTGGCAGGCAGATTCCCAACCACTGCGCCACCAGGGAAGCCCCAATAGTGTTTTTTTTAAATGCAGGTGTGTACATTGTTCTTTTAGACATAATGCTACTGCATACTTAATAGACTACAGTAGAGTACAGACGTAACTTTTATATGGACTGGGAAACCGAAAATTTCGTGTGACTTGCTTTATTGCAGTATTTGCTTTATTGCAGCGGCCTGGAACCAAACCAGTAGTGTCTCTGATGTACTTGGAAATCTGCCACCCACGAGCATCCACACACTGGTCCCATTCTCAGCTCTTGACGTGCCCCCTTCCCTAGCACAGCCCCCTCAGGTGTCTGCAGACAGGCCCCCCACCGCCTCCACTCCCCTCCATCCCCACAGTGAGGTAAGAGCAGTAATCCTATAAACAAGTGTCCGTGTCTAAGGGTGGGGTTTCAGACACAGTGATGGGCTGTGGAGCCCAGCACCATCTCCCACAGAGATGACGCTGTACTTGTGAACACATGGAGGGTCAGGAGTGTTGGAGATTTCTTCAAGATGCTGTGGTGTGGAGAGCTGATCACCTGAGCTAGTCTCATCTGGTGGGTTGGTTAATGGTATGGGCTCTGGCCGCAGGCTTCCCGGGTTCTAGTCTTAGCTTCCACCTATTGTTAGCTGACTTGGCCAAGCGACTTAACGCCCGTGTGCCTCAGTTACTTCATCTGTAAAATGGGAGTAAGAGCAGTACCTTCTAGCATTGTTGTGAGGATTAAATGGGTTAATATACGTGACGCACTTAGTGAGCGCTCAGTACGTGTTAGCCCTCAGTGGTCCTGGCTCTACGTTTGGCTGACTGTTGACCTACAGCAAGCCACTTTCCCTCTCGGCCTCAGTTTCCCCATCTGAGAAACCAGCAGACTAGACCAGATGCCCCTCAAGGCTGGTCTGACTCTGCCCATCAGTGGTTCTAGAAGCCCGGGCAGGGCTGAGTGTGATGTTCTGTTGGTCAGCGCCCCCATGGCTACATGGGCATGGTGGGGAGGTCCCTCCTGGCCACGTTTGGGAAGAGAAGAAAAGCTGAATGGGACAAGAGCTCCCTCCTCATGTAAAGAGAAGCGGGCCAGCCTTGCGGTTCCAGTTCCGCGGCTGGCAGCTCCAAGGATGAGTCACCAACAGGAACAGCCATGTTCTCGGGCTCAGGCGGGGCCGGCCCCGGGGCACACCATGGCTGCAGAGTTTAATGGTGGGATTTGGGTGCCAGGTGACGGGAGAGGGATCGTGGTGTTTCCACATGCCCAAGGTAAACCCTCAAGGCCACTTGCCTGTGCGCCTTACCCAGGGCCCCTAGAGCTCTGGCCCAGGATGCAGAGCTCCTGCCTTCCAGTGTTCCTTCCTTTCATAAGATACGGCCTTTGAGGAGCCGGGATCTGGCACAAAAGCTGCACCGCCACCCCCATGCAGCTGGTTAGGGTTCAAGGATCCCCAGACACAGGGACTCCCTCCCTCCCAGGTTCTCATCATCTCCCTGCCTTTGCTGCAGTGACCTCTCCTGAGAAGCAGTTTGGCAAAGCGGAAAGACCACTTGGCGTCAGGAAGGCCTGGGTTTGCATCTCGGGTCTGCACGTACTTGGGCAAGCCACTGAACCTCGCTCAGCCCGATTTCCATGCCTGGAAAATCCCTTTCACCCCATGCAGGAAGCAGGCCCGAGAGGAGCCCAGTGTTCTGTCACTGTCAGCAAGCTGCCTCTGAGTCAGGGCTTCGTGCACGGCAAAGCAGCTACCTTGCTGTGAACTATTGAAAAGCCAGTCCTTGACACAAGCAGCCGCCTCTCACCGGCAAAACGGGGCTGATGATGCCAATGTCTACCTCACAGAGAAGCAAAAGGAACTGCGTGTGCACAAGCGCTTTGGGAGCTGCACAGGGCCTACCCAAGAGATCTGGCATTCTCATTCTGGAGCAAGACAGTGAGTGGAAGGGTGGGCAGGGTGAGGAGAAGGGCTGGCGTGATCTCTAGGAGCAGGACCTAGAGGACAAAGGACAAAGGAGCCCAGGACCTCTGTGGTCCATGAGGGCGGGCACTGTGTTGTTCACTGCTGTATCCACAGAGCCTAGCCTGGTGCTTGGCAAAGTATTGATATATAAGCGGTGCTCAGTAAATGTGTTGGGCTCACACATGAATGAGCAGAGACTAAAATCAGCCCAGTTCTCCACCTCCCCACTTCTACCACCTGATCACAGACCTCTGCTCCCCACCCCTGAGATCACGGGTTCTTAACCTGAGGTCCGTGGATCCCCTCCAGAATTACAGGCAGAATATAGTGTGTGTGAGAAGAAGGATCTTCCTGAGTAAAGAAATGTTAGATTTCTGCCCAGAAAAGCTTTTAAATAAACCCTGCTCTGAAAGGTAGGCATCTACCAGGCACTCAGTTGGACTCATCCAGCCTCCAGGGCTGCCGGACACCCTGTGGGTTTAAAAACAAAAAACAGCTTCCACCCTTGTCTCTGAGAGGTGCATACAGGGCCCCGCCAGCCTGCAGTTTTTCTTCTGCCCCCTTAAGGTGCCAGGCTGTTAACCTGCCATCTTTCATATGCAAAAGTGATGTCAGGGGGCCTGTCTTCTGAGTGGCTGCTCTCTGGCTGGGTGGGTCTCACAGAGACTTGCACTCACTCTCAATCTCTTCCAGTCCCCCCACATGCCATTTAGGTGGGACAGGTGAAAGTCGGGGTCCTGAACCTGGGAATATTAAGCAGGCCTCATAATATCTGAACTCAGAACAGTGCCCTCTTTTTAAAAATATTTTTCCTCACTACAAATAAATATATGTATATACATATATATTTATCTCTATACGTATGTGCCTATTTACTTATTGGAGGAAATTTAGAATCTATAAACAGGGACTTCTCTGGTGGTGCAGTGGTTAAGAATCAGCCTGCCAATGCAGGGGACATAGGTTCGATCCCTGGTCCGGGAAGATCCCACATGCCGTGGAGCAGCTAAGCCCGTGCACCCCAACTACTGCACCTGCGCTCTAGAGCCTGCGAGCCACAACTACTGAGCCTGCGCACCACAACTACTGAAGCCCGCGTGCCTAGAGCCCGTGCTTCTCAACAAGAGAAGCCACTGCAATGAGAAGCCCGTGCATGGCAACAAAGAGTAGCCCCGCTCGCCTCAACTAGATAAAGCCTGTGCACAGCAATGAAGACCTAACACAGCCAAAAATAAAAATAAAGAATATGTAAACAATGAAAAAAATCACTCTATTCTCACCCTCCTCCAAAGAACTATTGTTACTACTACCTGTCTTCTGTTCTTCCCATTTACCGTGTATGATGTTCATTAAACACTGCCTGTGTGCCCGGCGTCCAGTGTGCCGCACGCTTTCCAAGCACCACTTGAGTTAGCCTCTCGTCTTTCATCGGGGATTCTCCACCTTTTTATATGCTTTCTTAATTTTTAAGGCCAAGGAGAGCAGACTGTTTTGTAACCTTGCCTTTCTCGCTCCACACCATCGAAATTTCTTTCCCCATTATTAAATATTTATCTACAGAGTCATTACGAACGGCAGCGTGATGACGCTTTATTGCAGGCGGGTTCCAGGCTTCTCAGACCGGGGTGCATGTACCCCTGAGGGCAAAGCCACAGGATAAATGTAGAACATTTTCCTGAAGCACAAATTTGATTCCAAGCTTTGGGAGGAAAAAAGAAAACATTATTTTAAGATCAAAACAAGCACAGATATGCCATAGAATAGAATAAAGAACACCCATGAATTTTCAAACAAGGCAGCAAAATCCAGGATCATGTGACTTGCTGTTTTTCCCCAAAGACCCATGTCCCCTCTGCTCTAAGGATGGGAGAAACATCTAAGAAGCACTGTGTTCTCCCTCTTCTTACAGATAAGGAAACTGAGACCCAGGGGGGAGGAAGGATTGCCCAAAGTCCACAGTGTGTGTTACGAGCCAAGCCAGGTGGCCCCTGAGCTGTACCCCTCCTACCTGTCCGTATTTGCCGTCACACATCGACTGCTTTTTCTGAAGGTGTGGGTGGAGAACTTGCCACTCGGGTTATCAACCCTCTGCTTATCAATAGTGGAAACTCCTGGCTTCCCACGTGATCCATCTCTTAGCAGCGGCTGGATCTGAGATATCTGCTCCTGTGGTTAGTAACTGTAGCCTCCCTGGCAAAGGTAGAGGCCCTCAGGCTCTACCAGCACTTCGATTCTTCACGTAATGCACTGTATTGTAAACACTCATCCGCGGGTCTGTTTTACGCAGCTGACTTGAGCCTTTTGAAGGCAGGAGTTACGTGTTGTCATTATTATAATCTGATGTTTCTTGAGCAACTACTAGATGCCAGGTGCCAAGTTGGATGTTTCATCTATAGGATCTACCGTCTTCATCGCAGCTTTTCAAAGAATGTATTATCATCCTTGTTTATCACTTACCCATCATCGTTCACTCATTTAGGAAATATTGATTGTAGACTTACGTGCCAGGACTAGCGCTACATGTTGTGGACAGTCAGGATGAGCAAAACCAATACTGCTCTTGCCCTCGTGGAACTTACAGAGACTGGGGGAGATTATATTCAACAAATAATTTTGACAGACTGGAGTGAGTGTACTGTAGCTCAGAGCCTGTCCAAGTGCCTCACTTCAAACCCACCTCAACCACTTATTAGCCTCTCTGCACCTCATCTTTCTCTTCTGTAAAATGAGGATAATAGTAGTGCCAACTTCATAGGGTACCATGAAGAGTGAATAGATTAACATGTGCAGAGCACTCAAAGCAGGGCTGTGTGCTCGCCAGGTGTATTGTTGCTGCTGGTCGTATGAAGGAGAGGTGTGGGTTGCTGGGTGTGTGTGGTAGGGGAGCCCCTACTTTAGGAGGCAGCTGATTGAGTTCTACAAGATGATTAGGAGTCAACTTGGCAAAGTGTTTTGGGGACAGTTGAGGGGAGCAGGATGTTGGGGGAATGTTCCTGGCAAAGGGGACAGGATATGCAAAACATGGGGTGTGGGCTCACCCGAGGAACTGCCAAAGAGTGTGGCTGGACCACAGCAGGTAGGGAGCTATACAGGGTCAGGTCTGGGTAGGAGGAGCCTGGGAGAGAAATACAGGTATCCCCAGGATCACCACATTGTTGATCCAGGCCATGCGAGATGCTCAGCAAATACTTGTCACATAACCAAGCGAGCATGCAGACAACTATGTTGGCCTCACGTGGTCTTGGCTGTGGGTGTTCTGTTGTCTCCCAACCAGAAAAGGAGTCCATTGTCCCATATATATACACAGTGATATGTGGACCGTCCCATCCCCACCATCAAGCCGTACACGTCCGTCTTGCTGGTGCCTTTCTTCTTGGCAATAGATTGGATGGTGTGGGTTTAAATGGGGAGCCCCAACCTCTGGGGCTCACTGTGGTGGTGCTGCTGGAATCTCCACACTCCACCAGGGCATCAGATCCAAGCCAGTGCTGTTCAGACTTGTTTAGTAGTGGAACCTTGTGTTGAAATCATCTTAGAGGAAACCCAGTATATGGAACGGAACAGCTCCCACGGCTGAGGCCCAGGCACAGGGACCCAGAACACTTGGTCGTAGCTGGTGCACCTGAGAAAACACCAGGGCTCCTTAAAGCACAGTTAGAAAACCAGAGGACTTTCCTGGCTGTCCAGTGGTTAAGACTTCGCCTTCCAATGCAGGGGCCGTGGGTTTGATCCCTAGTCGGGAAGCAAGATCCCACATGCCTTGTGCCCAAAAAACCAAAACGTAAAACAGAAACAATATTGTAAAAAATTCAATAAAGATTTTTAAAATGGTCCACATCAAAAACAACAACTTTAAAAAAGAAAACCAAGGGAGGACCCCCAACCCCCATTTTCGAGGTGTGGAAATTGAGGTCCAGAAAGGAGGGGGTGACTTTCCCAAGGTCACACAACCAGGGATAGACCCAGAACTGGATCTTAGCAGTTTGACATCAATTCTGCTGCACCGAGATTTTCCTCCACACCATCCTGACCACCCCCATCCCCCCTCAGTGTGGGGTCTTGAGGTGGGGAAGGGGCACGGGGCTGTGACCTTGTCAAGTGTCCAGCGTCTCCCCCCCGGCACACATACTGAGTCAGGGCACAGAGCATGAGAGACGAAAACCCAGAGGGCAGGCATGGGTGGGCTGTTCAGGGTCACAGCCTGGTCATGCCGTACTTTTTTTTCCCTCTCTTTTAGTTGAGTTTGAGGTGGTGGTTTTTCGTTTCCTTAAGGAATGGGAAAAGAATGAAGCTGTGTAAACACCACGATGTTAACTCCCTGAAAAACCTCCTGCCATTTTAACTCTGTTACTGGAGAAATCAAAGAAAAATAATTTGTCCACCCACACTTAGCTCTTTCTGACGAAGGTAGGTGAGTATTGCTTTGCTAATCGAGGGTGACTGCTGGAAGCGGAGCCAGGCTGACTGATCCCGGATTGAGAGGAAGCCACGGCAGTCCCAGAAGGAGCGGTCCGCCGGGGTCGGCAGGGCCCGGATCACCGGCCGTGTGTCTGCCTTCCGCAGGTGTCCCCCAGCCGGTAGGGATGCACGCGCTGGACCAGGCCGAGGGGCCCACGGCCTTGCAGAGAGAGATGCCACTGCCCCCGCCTCCTTCACCGCCTTCAGAGACAGCTCAGAAGCCACCACCTCGAGACGCCAGGAGCCCCTCCCTCGGTGTCAGGAGCAGCCTGTGCCTGCTGGCTGCCTCCCAGTTCCTGGTAAGGACATCACAGGCCTTGTGGGGCCTGGAGGGAGGGCGGGTTGAGGGACGGCCTCCACTTCCTCCCCGAGATGGCCGCCTGGGGACACAGAAGGATGAGGGGCCTCCGTGGCGTCCCTCGTGACTCCAGCCCTCGGGCTGGTGTGAGGAGAAGGCTGGAGTTCTGAGCCACAGCCTTGATGGATAAACCCCTCACGCCCTGACCTCAGAAGTAGGAACACAGGCCCACTCCCAACCCCCTGGCCCCGCAGCGGTTCTTCTGAGGACTTCCTGTCTCTGGAGGCATCTCTGGGAGACTCTCCTTGTTTTGTGTACCTGGTGTGGGGGGGAGGGTCCCCTCTGGGAAGGGCTTTCTCTTGCTCCCTTGAGTCAGCTCTTCTCCAGGGAGAGGTCCCAGGCCCTTGCCCCAGCTGCGCAGTCTGGGCCTTGGGGGGCCAGGTTGAGGCTGAAGGGGAGCTCTCGAGGGTGGGGAGATGGGAGTATATGGGAGCAAGGAGCCCAGGCTCCGGGCTCAGCGTGCTGCCCCCGGCCGCCCCAGCTCGCCTGCGGGATGCTCTGGCTCAGCGGCTACGGCCCCATCTGGTCGCAAAATGCCACAGACCTCATTTCCTCCGTGCTCACGCTCCTGGAGCAGCTGGGACCCTCGGTGAGTACGCTCCAGGGAGCCCCAGGGTAGGAGGGAATGCTCGGGGACCTCCAGTCCCACCAACCCCTGCCTAGGGCTTCTCTGAGTTCAGGAGATATTTACTGGCCCCTGAAGTGTTTCTCCCTGTCCCCCACCCGGACCGGGTCCAAAGTTTTCAGAGCCTTGATTTTATCCCTGTTGAAACATGAGAACTCTGCCCCGCCCCCCCATCACCCTGACCTGTTTGTCTGATGTTCTCCAGGCCTGGCTGGCTGTTGGGACCTGGGACGTCCCTAATCTGCTGCTGGTCTCTCTGTCCGTGGTCCTCGTCACCACCTTGGTAAGACTCCTCCTGAACCAGCCTCCGTGCTCCTCTTCCGTGACCCTGAGGCCCGATCCCCACCTTCTCCCATTTGACCTACAGACTAGACCTTCTGGGTAGGGCTGAGGATGGGGTACCCATCTCCTTCCACCAATGCGCCCAGCCTTGGGGGAGAGGTGCCGTCTTTCTCAAAATTGGTTTGCAGCGTTCTTGGCTGGGGAAAGGGGCTGAGGCAGGGAGAAGACTGGAGAAGGAACCCTACCCCCACCCCACGAAGAAGGCTTCAATCCACAAGAACCTGAGGGTTGGAGATGGAGGGGGCTGGGAGGACATGACAGGGGTGGAGCCTCCCATCTAGGTGAGGGATGGTGCAATGCAGACAGCTCCCAGGAGAGTAGGGCTGCTCCAGACACATGGAGGAGCAGGGGGCTCAGCTCCATGGGCACCCCCTCACCCAGGGGGGCTGCCAGAATGGCCCTCGGTCCATGATGCCATATGCCCCGAACTAGGTGTGGCACCTCCTGAGAACTCCCGCAGAGCCACCCAGCCCGCTGCCCCCCGAGGACAGGCGCCAGTCGGTGAGCCGTCAGCCCTCTTTCACCTACTCTGAGTGGATGGAGGAGAAGGTCGAGGATGACTTCCTGGACCTGGACCCTGTCCCTGAGACACCTGTGTTTGACTGCGTGATGGACATCAAGCTTGAAGCCGACCCTGCCTCACTGACTGTCAAGGCCATGGGTCTGCAGGAGAGGTGGGTTCAGTGGAGAGGTGGGCCCTGTGGGCCCTGGAGCTCTCAGCTCCCGATCGGAAGGGCAGATGCCTGACTCTGCCTCCCAGTGCCCAGGGAAGAGCTGAGCTCGTAAGCCCACCAGTGGAGACACATCCTCTTCAGGTCTGATTCACATAGATCAGGATGCCCCAAGGTGAATGCTAAGAAATGCTGTTACTACACACAAACACATGGGCATACACAAGTGTACATACGTGCACGCTCGCACATACACTTGTGGTTTGGATAGGTTTCTTTACTGCAGGACTTGTCAGGACCTTTAACGTGCTTGTAGTCATTGTAGACTGACTAAGGGGAGTGTGTGGCATTCCTCAAAGCCATCTGACCACAGAACCCTACTTTTTTTTTTTGGTTTGAACTCAATTTTTCCCCCATCCCACCCATCTAGGTCCTCACAGAGCACTGAGCTGAGCTCCCTGTGCTATACAGGTTCCCACTAGCTCTCTCTTATAGTGTCTCATAGTGTTCCACAGAGCACATGTTGGGAGGTGTCAGCACTCTCTTTTGGAGGCCTGGCTGGGTAAGCCAGATCACACCAAGGTTGAGTTGCCCACATGATGTCATGGAAAGAGCACTGGACGAGGACTCGGAAAGCCTAGCTTTTTGTTTCAGCTCTGCCACCCCCTCGCTGTGTGCTTGGGCCATTCTTGTCCCCGCTGTGGCACTCAGATCCCCTTTCCGTGTAACGAGGGCTTTCCCGTTCTGTGCCCTGAACACAGTAGGGTTGTTGCATCTGCTCATCCTCGCTGCCGCTATGCTGCCCCTGGGACCCCATCTTTCCCAGGCCTCTCCTGGATTCTGCGTCCTTGCAGACTGCCAGTCCGGGGCTGGTATACAGAAGGTCGAGCCCTGCTTCTCTGCTCCAGGCAGGCACCCTCTCTGTGAGCTTCCTGGGGCCACAGGGCTGGGAACTACCTCCAGCACTGGCAGAGGAGAGCGCTCAGGGCCCTTGCATTGAACCTTGGGAACCGGGCTGAGGCCACACTCGGCTACTCCACCACAGGCAGCCTAAGCCTCGGGGCTGAGCCGTACGCTCCCTGTGTCAGGGGTGATGTCACACCCACTCCTCTCTCTGGAGCCCAGCTGGTTCCCACCCCCATCTCTCCCTCCCTCATTGTCCTGCTCCAAGGCCCCCAGCTGATGGCCGTCCCTGACCCTGATACTCACCCCTCCTTACCCGGTCCTTCCAGGAGGGGCTCCAACGTCTCCCTGACCCTGGACATGTGCACCCCGGGCTGCAATGAGGAGGGGTTCGGCTATCTCATGTCCCCACGCGAGGAGTCGGCCCGCGAGTACCTGCTCAGCGCCTCCCGTGTCCTCCAGGCCGAAGAGCTTCACGAGAAGGCCCTGGACCCCTTCCTGCTTCAGGCAGAATTCTTTGTGAGTCCCCTTGAGCCGGCTCCCCAGCAGGGGGCAGCCCGTTCTGCACATGTTCATCCCCCCAGCAAGGCTTTGGAGCGGGGTACCCCAAACTCAGCATCTGATAGATGAACATCATTTCATTCTCACCTCTCCTACTGTCTTATTTTCTCTCTGGGCCTCAGTTTCTCATCCGGAAAATGGGAGTAAAAATAACAGGGGTATTGCAAGGATTCAAGAGGTGCAGAACGTGTGCAAAGCACCCATGGGGTGATTGGTGTTTGTGGCATTCCCAAGTCTTTATCATCCAGGACTGTGCTCTGAAAGCCTGAGAAAGACTTAGAAAGCTTTCTCTTCTTTTTTTCTTCTTTGGCCACGCCACGAGGCACCAGGTATTGAACCTGGGCCCCAGCAGTGAAAGCACTGACTCCTAACCACTGGACTGCCAGGGAATTCCTGAAAGCCTTCTCTTCTGACTCTCCCGTTTTCCCACCCTCCCCCTGCCCGACATCACCTAACATTGTTTGTCCTCCAACAGCTGCCTCCTGTTGGACTTTGAGGGGCCCATAAATGACACCCCTGTTTTACCTGCCTGAGCACTCAACCAGTTAGGAGCCAACACATGGAAAATCACAAAACCACCTTTATTTTTGCTGATAAAGGCTAGGTTTAACATGAGGATTAGGTATGTAGCAGTAGGGAACTTCCTAATACCAACCACCAGAGTGAACAAACTTTCCACCCACCCCGGGCGGTGCTGGCACCTCATAGGGGAGCCCTATAATTCTTTCTTGGCAGGAGGGCCGGGAAAGAAGGAGGAAGGAAGGGGCTGGGGCCCAAAAGCCCGGTTCCTTAATCAAACACACTTATTTGGTAACTTGCCCACCTCTGTGGGTAGGAACGGGCAAGAGGCCATGAGCATTTGGGGAGAGTCCCTCTTGGGAGAAGCCAGAGGGATGGAGAACCCGTGTGCCTCCCTCACAGCTCCCCTCGCCCTAGGCCACCCTGCTCCCTACCTGGACCCGATGGCTTTCCCCTCTGAGAAGCCCTTCATCACCCTCTGACCCGTTGCTCCAGATTCTCTAGAATGTGGCACAGCCTGCCTTACCTGAGTTCAACGAGCCCCAGACTCCTTTTCCGGACTTATATCCCCATCCCTGCAGGGACTGTCCACTTCAAACTGGGCCCCGCACCACGCCCCCACCCCGGTGCCTTCCCTGTCATCATCTCCCACCCTGGAGTCCCCTAGGAAGCCTTCCTCGACCACTCAGCCTCAGCTGCCATTCCCACAGCCACACCTCCCCTTGAGGAAAGGGCTTGCATCCCCTTGTCATCTCCAGTTCAGTAGATCATTGTCAGTTTTGCTCAGAGAGTAAGAAAGAGGGGGTGCCCACACATCCACTCCATGGGCGCTTCTGCACATGCTTTTTATTTTGAGTCTCAGAACCACCCTAGAAGGTAAGTATTATGATCCTCATCGTACAAAGCACATACTTAGTGTGTCCACAAACAATGAACACTGTAAACCATGTGAAGTCAGGTGCTAAAGCGTGTGGACAGAGGGAAAGGGCGTGAAGAGAAGACAGACACTGAGGAGTCATCCCAGAGAACATAGGTCGGGGGGAAGAGGTGAACCTTAAAGGCTGGGAAGGATTTGGGGTGATGAAGAGGGGTGGGACCGGTGCTCCCCACAAGCTGGGTGCCGTGAGCTCAGACCTGGAGGCTAGCTGGATACTGACAAATTAGCCACAGGAAGAGATGGGCACAACTGAAGGGTGGGTCTCTTCAGAGCAGCTGGTGGTGAAGAAAGGCCAGATCGGAAAAGACCTCACATTCCAGGCAGAGAAGTTCCAACTTGGAACTCTTGACATAGAGAGTGATTGGGAGGTGCAAACACAACTCTGGGAGGCCCAGAAGGAGGCTCCTTTCCTGCTGGAGAATCAGGGAAGGCTTCTTGGAGGAGGTGGCTTTATGATGGACAGGAGGACATGAGAAGATGAGGATGGGGTGGATGTTACTACAGAGTCAGCAGCACTATCCAGGGTCCTGAGGTAGAGACACCCAGAGTAGGAACACGGGTCAGTAAAACCACTCAGTGTGGCTGCAGGACAGGGTGCAGAAGAAGGCAGTGATTTGCCAGGTCACTTTTTCTTCTGTTCTTCTTTGAGTGTCTACTATGTGCCAGGCTGGCCCCCAATAAACAATGGTGATAATAACATTTATTATGCACTCAGCGTGTGCCAGGTCTGTTCTAGATACTTTTTATGTGCACTAACTCATTTAATAGTCAGTGTTTGTTGAATGAATGCATGCACTTAAGTCAACCCACCTCTCCTCACACCCCCACATCCTCCTCCTGCAGGAAATTCCCATGAACTTTGTGGATCCGAAAGAGTATAACATCCCTGGGCTGGTGCGGAAGAACCGGTACAAAACCATCCTTCCCAGTGAGTACTCACTGCCCCAGGGGGTGGGGGCAGGCTCCCCCTCACCTGGGTGCCACTTCACCCTGAGGAAGGCCTTAACCCCAGAGTGGGCCTCCACAGTCACGAGGAGAGGGGACGGAGGGTGCAGGTACCCAGTGAAGGGAAACACCCCCTTTAGAGGGTAGAGGGCTCCTTGTTCCTTCACACAGCACTTTCCAGACCCTTGCCCTGTGGAAGCCCAGAGAGAAAGAGGAACAATAACAGCAGCTCCTAGACAGTTCGTGGTGGCTGAAAAGTCTTATCACATCCTTGGTCTCTTCAGAATGGGCAGATTTTAAAGAGAGGACATTAAGGCTCAGAGAGGATAAGTGGCTCATCGACTGTCACACAGCTAAGACATACAGAACTGAGTTTCAAACCGGGCCTGTGACCCCAGAATTGGGCTCTTTTGTCCACCTTGAGTTCAGTTTGGCCAGATTGTGAGTCCTCTAACAGGCAGAGCCACCCCATAAGGGAACGAGCTGCCTGTCCAGTAGTAAGCTCCCCATCAGTCAGGGTATTCAAGCTAGACTGCGTGAGCAGTCCCCTGGAAGGTCTGATAGGGATTTTCCCCCTTTGGAGGCAGTTAGACCAGGCGACCTGATATTCCTCTTTTAGCCCCGGAGTGTCATTTTCAGGTAATTTTCATCAAGTCCCTATCTGCCTGTCACCCCTGCCAAGTTCTGGCCCCTGGCCCCAGGGCTAGCTTAGAGGGTGATATATTGAAAGCAAATCCACAAACCTACTCCACTCAGTTTATGGAGTAACGAGGCTTTAAAAAAGCAGTTTTGCCATTAGCAACTCCAACAACATGTAAGATGTCATGACTTATTTTTAACTTTTAAAATATCGACTTGTGGTTGCTATGGTTACACAGTGTCTAGGTAGTTCCGGTTAAACAAAGCACCATTTAAGGCCAGGATGCAATATTCAGGGCTGCTCACCTCTTCCCTCCTCTTGCCGCCCTCCACCCACCCAGCCCAACCTGGAGGGAGGGGTTCGGGTACCCCACAACCTAGGGCTTTGCTGGCCACTCAGAATAGCCACTGGGGGAATATGGGAGCCAGGCCATCACTCCATTTGGTCCCCACTGGATTCCTGAGAAGACTCCAGCCTCCAGCCATGCCCTGAGCCTCCAGGTCCCCGAGCCCAACAGAGACCTTCTCTGTGGCCAACAAGAATTGACCCTGTGCCTTCAGAGACCAGGCTAGGGTGTATGGCAAAGCCCCCTCTCAGATCCGGGACACCCAAAGGTTTGCTTTCTCATTCATTCTACACCATGCCCAGGGCCTGAGAATTCAGACATGAATGAGACACAGACTCTGTGCACAGGGAGCTCGCAGTCTAGTGAGAGAGAGATCCATGGACAGTTCCAGTACAGAGTGACCCAGCAGGCAGCATTGAGGACAAGATACAGGGGAGCTGCACCTATATGAATGAATGAATGAATACCCCTCAAATCTAGCTCCCCCTCTCCAACTTCACTGCCAAATTACTTTTTTTGGGGTGAGGGCTTCCATGTTACCCAGTGATTTTGGGGGGTCGGACTTGCATGTTGCACAATTCCAGGGGTGCCATTTACATGGACTGCATTGACATAGTGCCCCCTGGAGTTGTGCAGGGCAGGGCAGCCCTCTGACCCTGACACTTCTTATGTGGATCATTACAGTAATCTAACTAGTCTCCTGAGTCCCACATTCTCTCCTTCTGTCCATCTCCTACCATTGTCACCAAAATGACACAAAACAGAAAACTAATCATGTCATTCTCCTCTTTAAACACTGTCACTGTTACCCCGTAATCCTTGGGTTGAGGTCCAGCCTTATGAGCATGGTTTATTGGACCCTTTGTCAGCTGGTTCCTCTCCAGCCTCATCTCTCCCCAACTCCCACCTGGCCCTGTACACTTAAATTGGACAGAGCAGTGCTCCCTACTCTGCTTTCTACTGGTCCTTCAAACCCAACCCAGGTGCCCCCTCTTCCATCTGAGCCAAGTCAAGTCCCCTCTGTTCCCTTGTCCCCAGTGCTCACAGGCCATACACTGCTCGACCGCCTGCCCAGCAGTAGGGGACAGACACCGGGCCTGGATGATCTAGGAGCCCCCGTGCTCAGGCAGTGTCAGGCTCAGAGTCCACGCTCGGTAGGGTCAGTAGAACCATCACCATTCTCACGGTGGTTCTTTAATATCAAAGGCCCTGGTGTCTAGCCAGGGGGGTCTAGTGCCCACTTCTGAGTCGTAATCTGGGCAGGCACCACGAGGAGGAGGGAGGTGGCCCACACAGTGCTGCCTCTCCTCTCTCCCGCTGGTCACCCCAAGCCTCCTTCCATTTACCCTCGCTCTTCCCCATACCTGACGCCCCTCCACTCCCTCCACAGGAGCTGCCCTGTCCCCACCTCCCCCCCGCCCCCATCACCTGCCCAAACCTCAAGCACTGGGGCCAGGGTATGAAAGGGCCAGAGAGGGGAGGCTTTGTGGGTGTCATGTCCCATTTCATCTACTGGGTTTGGGATCCTTCTTTTTTTTTTTTTTTAATGTCTTTATTGGAGTATAATTGCTTTACAATGGTGTGTTAGTTTCTGCTGTATAACAAAGTGAATCAGCTATACGTATACATATGTCCCCATATCCCCTTCCTCTTGCGTCTCCCTCGCACCCTCCCTATCCCACCCCTCTAGGTGGTCACAGAGCACTGAGCTGATCTCCCCGTGCTATGCGGCTGCTTCCCACTAGCTAGCTATTTTACATTTGGTAGTGTATATATGTCCATGCCGCTCTCTCACTTCGTGGGATCCTTCTTTTAACCTGTTAGCTTATAGTGGAACTGGTAATGATGGCAGTAATAACAGCAGATACGTGCCCTATAGTGTTCACCATATGCTGGGCCAAGTTACGGGTCTGAGGACTCATTAACATCTACTCTTGAACGTTTACAAGATGAGTGAGGTTGTGATGGAAGGAATGTCCCTAGTTTACAGAGAAGGCACAGGGGGACTAAGTAAATGGCCTACACTGACACTGCCAGGACTTGAACCAGCCTTACTGGTCAGTGGTGTAGGCTCCTGACCGCTCCTCACACGGCCTTTGAGAGCCCCATATGGGGCACACTGGCAGGGCCTTTAGTCCAGCCCTCCCTCCACAGAAGAGACCCTGGGGCCAGAGAAGGGAGAAGACAGCCAATTGGTGACAAAGCCAGACCAGAGCCCCGGGCCCCAGGCCCCAGCTTCCTGCCCACCCCACAATCTGCCAGCTCAAGCCCAGCTTCTGCAGGCTCACAGAGCAGACTAGTCAATACAGGGAGGCTGTAGCTGGAACAAAACAAACCCAGGAAGAAGAGCAGGACGTTGTGAGAATCTGCTGCTGTGGGATTTGACGTGTGAATAGATGGGGGTAGGGAGGAACCCTTGTGCACGTGTGTGCCATCTCATCTCAGACGTGGAAGACTTTACTCCTTTCATAGTAATATTCTCCCTCAGCGTCCTACCCAAATCTTAGCTATAAAGTGCTTTACAGTTTAACATTGCACTTTCCCGTCTGTTTTCTTATTTATCTTCCCGACAATCCTAGGAAGTAGGCATCTTTACCCCCATATTACAGATCAGAAAACTGAGGCTTAGAAAGGCCATGTGCTTTACAAGCTTACACGGCACGTTGGGGACAGTGTATACTCGAACTCAGCCCTGCTGTCCAGGATTCATCCTCTGGGGAATTCCTTACTGATTTAGCTTTCTCCTCCCCAGAACGTGAGGCACAGTGAGGACAGGGAAGCTTAAGGGACACATGGCAAGGGGCGGCATGGATCCTACAGAGGGAGAGACCTAAGGCCTCTCTCTGTACTGTCCTCTTCGACCTGGGCCTCACCTGCCTGAGCGGGCCACAGGGATGGGTCAGTGTTTTGCTTCTGGGCAAGGGAAGAAGGAACTTTAAGTTCCAGAAGAAATGTGGGTGCCCTGAAATGGGGCAAAGTGGGCTCTGCACCAGGGGGACTGCATATGTTAAATCCCAACCTCACCTGTCTCCCTCACCCCAGACCCTCACAGCAGAGTGTGTCTGACCTCACCAGACCCTGACGACCCTCTGAGTTCCTACATCAACGCCAACTACATCCGGGTATGTAGCCCCATCCCGATGGCCTCTCCCTGAAAGGGAGGCCCGAGTCAATGGGATCCATCCTCTAGGCTCGTCCCTAAGCCCAGGTGGCTCCTGCCAGCCCCCCAGAAGAGCCTGAGTGTGGGGACTGGGCCCCAGGAGCACGGCCTCTGACCCTGATGGCCTGGCCTTGGCTGGCCGCAGGGCTATGGTGGGGAAGAGAAGGTGTATATCGCCACTCAGGGACCCATCGTCAGCACAGTTGGCGACTTCTGGCGCATGGTGTGGCAGGAGCACACGCCCATCATTGTCATGATCACCAACATCGAGGAGATGAACGAGGTAGGCACCCCTGTACCTTACCAGGTGTCTGCTGCTTTGTGCCCTGAGCTAAGCGTCTTGTTTCTGTATTAATCCTTACAGCAGTTTTGTGAGGTTGGTATGTTCACCTCACTGCCTGCCAAGGGGAGGAAACGTGAGGCTCAGCGAAGTTAAGTCAGTTGCTCAGAGCCGCACAGAGTCAGAGGCAGAGCCTGGAGCTGTGGCCTCTCCACCTCCAGGGCTCAGGATCTTAAACACGATGCTCTGCTGCCACTCAGCCTGCCAGGGCTGATGCTGGCTACTAGAAGTCCTTCAAAATGGGTATTATGTCCATGTTCCAGATAAGGAAACTCAGGCTCAGAAAAGGGAAGTAACTTACAGGTTATGAAGCTGAGATTTGAACTCTCTAACTGCAAACCTACTGCCCTGTTACCTCTCTTCCCGCTGGCCTGGGGGTGGGGGGTATTGGGGAGAGTATGTCTGGGGTGCTGGGAGTATCACAGCCTTATCTGGGCCCCTGCAGAAGTGCACCGAGTATTGGCCGGAGGAGCAGGTGGTGTACGACGGCGTGGAGATCACTGTGCAGAAAGTCATCCACACTGAGGATTACCGGCTCCGACTCATTGCTCTCAGGGTGAGGCCTGGGGTTGGACTGGGCTGGGCAGATGGGGGACTCCACAGCCAACAGGGTCCCAGAGGCCATGATAGCTGAAATTAAGGCGTGTGTCACTCCCAGGATTTACTGATAAGCAGGGACGAGGGAGAGTGTGATGAATAGACTTGGAGGCCAGAAGAAGGACCAAACCCTCAGTGCATTTCATATCGTTAGGTTCTCTCCATCCACACTGTCATTCATAATGTCTTCCAGCTCTGCTTGAAATGTACCCAAGGCCAGGACTGTCTGGAAAAGGGGGCTTCAGCAGCTTCTGGCACTGTCCTTGTAACTGAGCTTTGAGATCCTGCCTAGAAACATCCCTTTAGCTGAGCTTCCAGCCTGTAGTATGACACCGTCCACCAGAGGGCAGGCACTCCTTGCTGCATTTGGGCTGCACAGGGAGGTTGTGGTTGCACAGAAAAAGGAAGAAAAAAAAAAAAAGAGAGAAGAAGACATACGAAAAATGAACAATTACAGAACAGCCCAAAAGAGTGGGGGGAGGCATCCTCCCGCCCTGAGGTTGTGCCTCTTCCAGGCTCAGCATAAGAGGAGATTGTTCCTTTGGAGTCAGGAGAACCAGTGCGTTCTGTTTTAGAGAAATCTTATGACCCATGTTTGGGGGAAGTGGTGCCACTGTAATAACCCAAAGTCTGGAAGGTGAGCTGGATGCCGGTAAGCTGACATCCTATCCAGAAACAGCCTAGGAGGTCCACTGATGCTGGCAGCCACAGGGCCTGGATAGGATGTCAAGGGCCTGAGACTTGTTCCTCTGAGCTGCCCCCTCCCACTGGAGCAGGTGAAAGAGGGGGTGTCAAGGAGAGCTCAGCCCCTGGAGGACTGGTGCCAATTAAGCATCTCCAAGATACAGGCTTGCTTGTGGGCGGAAAGGGCCAGGAGGTAGAGGGCAGAGGCCATGGTAGCTGCCACAGCCTGATAACACAGGGGTGCAAGGAACCAGCTTCCTTTTTCCCCCCAAAAGATATGCTGGGGCTGTCTCATCTTCTCAGTGCTGCCGGACTGGTTAGGGAAGAATTGGGACAACTTGGGGCTTGGGGGTATTTACTTCTGTCCATAAACCTTTACAAGCACCTGCTCTGAGCCTGGTTCTGGGTTGGGTACTGGGAACACAGAGCTGTCCAAAGCCTGGACTCTCTCCTCAAGGAGCACCTATAAAATGGTAAGTACTGACATAGAAATAGGTAAGAGCACAGAAGAAGGACCCTTTGTCAGCTAGGGTGCTTAGGGAGGGCTTCCTGGAAATGGTGGTGCTGAATGGGGTTCTGAAGGATGAGTAAGAGTTGGCTAGGGAGCAAAGAAGTGGAGAGAGCATTCCAGGCAGAGAGAAAGTAAAAGTAAGGGCGTGGAAGATAGAAGAGCTCTATGTGTGTATACGTGGAGGAGGTGGGGGAAGCAGAGGTTTGATCTGCAAACCATTTGGAGTGCAAGAGAATCAAGCGCAGGCTCACAGGAGCAGGAGTTGGGCCTGGAGGGTAGATACTGAACCATGTGTCTTAACTGCCTGGCTGAAGACTGGGGACGGTGGGTTTGATTCTAAGAGCGATGACAGCCATCAAAGAGTTCTGAGCAGCAGAGCAGCCTGTGCTGTAGACAGACCGTTTTGACCACGGTGGAGCTGAGGCTGTCAGGGAGGAGATGGGAGGGTCTCACACAGTCGAGAGATGATAAAGACCGAAGTGGAGGCGGTGGTGGTGGAGAGGATAGCACGGAGGGGGGAACACTTGCTGGGGTTGGAGGTGGGCACGGAAGTATACTGAGGCAAGAGGAAGGGTCCCAGGGCTCTTGCGGGGTGACTGGGCTGTTAAGGGGTGACCAGGAGACAGGAGTGAATTGGAGAAGGGACTTTTTGCCTCTCTTGGATGATCTTGGAGTTGCTGGGGCAGAACCCACGTGAAGACCAGTGCTGACGCTGCTGACCAGCCCCTGCTGCCCGCCTGGCTTCGGGTCTCTGTCTGGTGCCACTGGGTGATGTGGTATAGCTGGCAGAGGCCCGAGGCCCCACTCCCTGTGGCCTCCCTCCTGTGTGTTTCCTCCTTCCCTCCATCTCCATCTCTGGGCTGATCTGTGGGCTCATAGAGTTCACGTGTGTCTGGGGTGGGCCTCTGTGTCCTGGACAGAGTGGCACAGAAGAGCGAGGCCTGAAGCATTACTGGTTCACATCCTGGCCTGACCAGAAGACCCCAGACCGGGCCCCCCCACTCCTGCACCTGGTGCAGGAGGTGGAGGAGGCAGCCCAGCAGGAGGGGCCCCGCTGCGCCCCCATCGTCGTCCACTGCAGGTGGGTCCTCCCAGACACCCACGAGGGCAGGGCGGCTTCCCCCAGCCCTAGGCTGCCCTGCCCCTCACCCACCCACGCCCTCGGCCCTCAGTGCAGGGATTGGGAGGACGGGCTGCTTCATCGCCACTAGCATCTGCTGTCGGCAGCTGCGGCACCAGGGCGTGGTGGACATCCTGAAGACCACGTGCCAGCTCCGTCAGGACAGGTCAGCCCGTGGGCAGGGTCTGAGCACGTGGTGAGCTAGAGCCCTGGGGGCAGCAGAGAGAGGCTGACGTGTGCATAGGGTGAGGGTTAGGGGGACACACTCCGTGGCGACTGACCAGCAGACAGGAAGTAGGGAGGACAGATGGGTGAAGGAACCGGATCCAGGCAGTTGGTGGCTGGATGAAGAGGGGAGAGAAACTGGGGGGGGGGGGGGGACATGTCACCTGTGTCCCTGCTGTCTGTGCCAGAGCTGGGAGGGACAGGAAAGGGCAGGGGGAGTGGCTGGCCAGGGTTGGCTTCTCTAAGCTGCACAGAGTCCCCGATGTGCCTCAGATGACTGGCATGCTGTGGATCTGGGGGCAGGTCCCTCCGTGACCCCATCCCCACTGTGCGTCTGCCGGGCAGGGGCGGCATGATCCAGACGTGTGAGCAGTACCAGTTCGTGCACCACGTCATGAGCCTCTACGAGAAGCAGCTGTCCCGCCAGTCCCCCGAGTGACCACACTCCTCCCCGAGGTCCTCTGGGTACCACCCAGCCTGAGTCTGGGCCCTCATCCCGGCCACACCCAGAGCCCTGCCTCGGGTCCAGCCTGCCCCCTGTCCCTCCCGCTTCCTTCTCCTCAGTCTGCTCCCCAGCCTGGGCCTGGCCCCTGCCTCCCCCCACAACGTAGCTCTTCCTACTGTACATATTGGGGAGTGGGGGGGGGGAGGGGTGTGCCAGGCCAGGCCCGGGGCCCCAGGGCCTGACCCGCTGCGCGACCTGGGGCCTCAGTTTTTAATGATGGTTCCATTGCTACTTGATCCAAAACATTTCCGTGCCGCACTCCATGTGTCCTGCTGCAGCGTGTTCTGTCTGTCCATCCATCTCTGCCGTCTGTACCGGACACTGTGTCTCCTCAGCCCGGGAGAAGGGTAATGAGCTCCAGCCCCCAAGTGGCCCCGGCAGAGGTGCCTGCCCCCGGCCCCCAGCCCCACTTCTCCCAACAGGCAGATTGCACTTTGCCCCTAGTTACTGGGACCAGGATAAGGACGGGGGGCCTGAGGACCTGGAGGTCAGGCACAGGGAGCTCCTGAGGGGGTGGCAGAAAGATCTCAGCTGGGGGAGAGGTCTCTGGGTGGTGGTGGTGGGAGGAGTATCGCAGCCAGGGTGGCCTCTGGGTGTCAGATGCCCGCAGGAGGCAGTGAGCAACCCGCAAGGCATCAGGGAGGAAGGGGACAGATGGGGACAGTGAACCTAGAGGACCTGGGCCACGATGGGAGAGGGGGAGCTCCGAGCGTGGGGTGGGGACTCGGCCCCAGATATGTGTGAAACATTTTTCGGTGTCACTGTGGGAAATCCCTCCCAGAAGTCTCACCGCGTGTAGCTCTGCGTGTGTCCCATGTCCATGCGTGTGTTGAGAGCCCGTCAGCAGGGCATGCATGACTCTTTGGCAACATGTGTTATCTTGGAGCCACGTGTTTTTATTGCTGACTTTAAGTACTTATTCCACGGCAGACAGAGACATTTGGTGTCTTTTTATAATTTGCTCATGGTCATTGAATAGAGCAATAAATGGAGCATTTTGAGCAAAACTGGGTCTGTGTGATTGCCTCTCCCCTCCACTCCCTGTATCTCCGTCTTTGTATACACACACACACACACACACACACACACACACACACACACACACACACCCTGGCCCTCAAGATCCATGGGACCCCCTTGTGGATGCTGGGAGTGTGGCTTGAATCCAGATTTGAAAAGCCAAAGTCCATCGAGCAGGATCCTCACATACCCCCACCGTCTCACCCAGCCAGGAGCCAGGGGCCATGGGGAGCCACAGGGACAGGTGTTGGAGGTTTCCAGAGAAGGAAAAGTGTCTGGCAGGCCACCAGCTTCGACAGATGGGCCAAGGCTGGAGCAGGGAGACCTTCAGCTCACTCAGGCCCCTCCCTGTTGGCCAGCCCACTTATCCCTTGTTAGCCCCGCAGGTCCCAAGAGCAGCTGCAAGCCAGCAATTTCCCCTGTAAGGCCTGGGCTGAGAGGAAGCCCCACCCAAGGAGCCTGGGGAATCTGCCCCTAGGCAAAGACGCTGTGCCTCCTAGACATTCCTGCTCTATTCTTATCCCAGCCCCCAGGGATGCAGCAAAAGTAGTTGTCATGCCCTTGATGACAGGTGTGGGTCAACCCAGGGCAGGAGGGAGTCCAGGGCAGGGCTGCTAACCAGCAGGTCCTTACAAGGTAGCCTTGAGTGGGCTGGTTGAGGGTATACTACAGACAATGAGGAAAGAACAGGGAGTGCTTGGGCAGCTGGGACGGAGGGCCCAGAGTAGGGGGGCCTGCTCTCCAGCCACCCTGCAACAAGAGGGTGGGCTCTCCTACCCTTCTGCCCAGAATAGGGGGGTTGGGCGGTAGAAACGGGAGCGGGGAAAAGAGCTAACAATTCCCCCTCTTCTCCTGGGGTGGCCCTGTGAGGCCACTCGGCCTCTGCAGGCACCACATGTAGAGCACAACATGAACGGTGCCCCCTGGATTTGTGCAAAATTACAGACCTGCCAGACTCTCCCTAACTCACCCCCTCCTGGTCCCTGGAAAACACAGACCTGTCGCTTTGTTCCCCAAGCCCTGTTGGCCACACACACACACACACACACACACACACACACACACACACACACACACACTGCCATGCAGCTCAGAAGGTCCCACCCGGCAGCAGTGAGAACAAAAAGCTCTGCACAAGGGAACAGAAAAAGTACCCCGGGACCACCACCCTCAGCCACCTGCCTGCCCCATGCCCCACATTTCCTCCAGCCCTGGCCTCAGTCCCCCCACCCCCCAAAGCAGTGTGCCAGCTCGCTGGGACAGCTGCAGAGCCTGAGTAAGGGATCGCCCCCAGGGGGCCAGATACTTAAGGAACCAGTGACTCCTGGTGGCCCCATTGCTGCGGCAAAGGAAGAAGGAGACTGGTCAGTCTACAGCCCAGGCACCAGCTGCACCTCCAAAGCTGCGGGTGGACACAGCATTCGAGGGTTACAAGGGATTGGTGACACGAAGGTAAGGCTTGCATCTTCCCTCAGGGAAGGGGCAGAATCTGCTAACTTCTGAGCCCAGAGGGGGACAGCAGGAGCTGGGACAGGGGAGTGGTCTCAGAACCCGGAGGGAGAAGCAGGCCAGGCAGAGAGAGATCATGGGATGAGGGGGTTAACTTTAGCCCCAAACCTTCTAATTTGGAAGAAGGCTTTGGGGTCCCCTGGAAGGACACTGGACTGGGAGTCAAGAGGCCAGGATTCTAGTCCGGGTGACCTTGGACAGGTTATTTCTCTGACATCAGTTTCTCATAAACAAAATAGAGGTTTAAAAACCACCACTCTGGTTAAATAAAAGATGGTAAGTATACCCATTCGTTGGAATACTGTGTAGCTGTTAACGAGGATGGGGAAACTTTACGAACTGGGATGGAAAGATCTGAAAGATGCAGAAAGTGAAAAGAGGGCTGAATAGGCTACCTTATGTGTTTAAAAAGGGTAGAGACAAAAACATATTCATATTTGCATATTTGCATGAAGGAGCTCCAGAAGAAGCCCAGAGACCACAAGTGGTTACCTGCTGGGGAGGGCTGGGAGAGGAGGGGCTTGGGAGCCGGAGGGAGCCTCTTCACATAGATGTTTATATTGTTTTAATTTTAACTATATGATTGAATTACCAATTCAAAAAAAAAAAGTATAAGAAATAAAACTCAATCTCTGTCCTTAACATGTCGCAGACGAAAGCAGAGCTGTAGCAATGCTTTGTCATCTGTCTTAGCATTCCCCCAATGCCAGGGCTCCCCAGGGCCCAGCAAGAAGATCCGCAGTTTCCTTTCAAGGCCTGCTCCAGTGTGGCTTAGTCAGGAAGTTCCTTCTCAGGTCTGACTTCATTCTCTCCTGATAAAACCTCCAGCAGTGCCCCCCTAGTTCCATGTAGCTATCAGTAGTTATCCTCAACTCCCTCTGGGCCTTACTGGGTGTGCTGGGTAAGTCTAAATCCTACCTCCTCTCCCTCCAAGTACTTGGAATAGTTTGGCACTAGTCAGTGGGGGACAGGCCCATTGGTCCTTGTAGCCAACCAGGGAAAGGGAGACACTAAGGGAAGAGAAGAGAGGCCAGAGAGAAGAGCCTTGCTGCCCAACCTCTCCTCACCTTCTCCTGTGCACAGCCATTTCCCCCTGTGTCTACCTGTCCCATCCCTTCCCCCCCCCACACACACACATAAGAACATCTCTGAATCTCCCTCTTGCTCCCTTCCTTGTCCTTCATGGCCTCATCCTCTCCCTGGTCCTCCCAGGTGAGTGCCCACGCCTGCTGTCACCATGACGACCATTCACCACAAGGAGATGCTTCAGGAGCACGTGTCCATGGAGTTCTCCAGTTCCACCACCCACATGCAGACCTTCTCCCAGACAACCAAGATCGTGGGAGGCAAGTAGAATGGGATGGCTGGAGGAGGGGGTCAGTAATCAGGTAGGGGCAGCCTTTCTTCTTCCTCCAGTATTTGCGACTGCTGGGCCCCTCGAGAGCCCAAGATACCACCAGCAACCCTTCCCAACCTGTGTTTCTAATCTGTGCTTTGATAAAGCTTAGCCAGCCAGTTGCTCACCCACAGATCCAACCTCCAGAAAAAAAGTCACATGGATGTGTGTGAGTGATTGATGAACTCTCAGTTGCTTAAGGTCAGAGCCATAGGCAAATACCATCTCTGATGGTAGAATTCCAGGCATGGAGGAAGTTAGGGAGGTAGCAACCTTATCTACCTATGAATAATAATGCTGGCCCTGCCTCGAGAAGACCTGGAGCTGCCAGTGGAGAGAAGATGAACACAAAAACAACTGACTTGAGCTTCCAGGCACTCAGCCCTTGGGGACCAGACTTGGGGGAGGGCAGATCCAAGGGAAAGCTGAGAAACAGTCTCAGAGCAGAACAGACTGTTTTAGTCATGTCTCTAGAGGAAAGTGATTAAAAGATGGCCAGGGACCAGGATATTGAATTCCTGTCCTCCCAGTCATTGCCCCCTCCTTCAGAGTCCTCTGTGCACAGAGGTGAAGACCAGATAAACACTTTACACCAATTCCTCCTGGCCAGTGAGGCAGAGCTAGTGGAACAGCCGGGACTCAAGACCAGAAGTTGCAAACTCAATTGACTATAGTAGCGATTCTCAGCCCTGACTGCGCACCAGGGTCACCTTAGTGTAGGAGTGGGGGGAGAGGGGAGTGAAAAAAAACAGCGATATGTGAGTCAGAGGGTTAAATCTGGTGGGTTTTTGTTTTTTGTTTTTTTAAGATCTCCGGGGATTCTGACGTGCAGCCAGTGTTGAAAACCACTGGCCCATAGTGTCCAGGCAGGGAACATAAATGCAGAAAAAAGACTGAGGTGAACTGGACAGGATGTAGTCCATCTAAAGGGACAGTCACTCTTCACCTCCCTCCCACTGACTGTTCTGTTACCATATGGGAATGTGAGTCCAGTGCTGAGGATCCAGAAATCTGCATTTTTATGTGAAATCTCTCAGTTTTTAGATGTAGGGCTATTTTTTGTTTAAACATTGTAAAGGTCAAATAAAAAACCATGTGTAGACCAGGTGCAGCCTTTAGAACTCTGGTCACTATTTAATGCTACTGGGGGACCAGAACTTCCAGAAGAGAAGCCCAAGAGACCCATAAAATCCCAAAGACAAGTTTCCGTCTAAGAGAGAAAAAAGTAGAACTCAAGGCTTTGACCCAATAAAGATTGACCAGGGGATGGATGAGGCGTTGGCTCCCCTAGTGGTTGACATTTGCCATAACACAATGACCCACCGACTCTTTAAGGTCCTTGTTTCTCGGCCAGTGCTGGTCCTGCCCCCCCCCCCGCCAACCCAAAATCCTCCTCACCCCACCCCAGAAAAG
>NW_020175186.1:851167-864860 GCF_003031525.2 Neophocaena asiaeorientalis asiaeorientalis | reverse complement strand
CCCCCCCCCCCCGCTAACCTAAAATGCTCCACCGTCCCCTCAAGAAAAGGTCAGCCCTCCAATCCCAGGCTAAGCTCCGCCTGTGGCCCATTCTGACCTCTCGCCCGCCGCCACAGAGGAAATCGTGACGAGGAAGTCCTCCAGCACCACAGAGTTCTTCAGCTTGGTGACCCGGAGTTCCAACATCCCTGCTGGCGAGAGCATCCCGGAGTTCGTGGATAAGCCTCAGCCGGTCACCGCGCCCGAGGGTGCGTCCCTCCCCGCGTCTCCCCAGGCCCCTGGGTGCTTCCCTTTCCTCCCCAGTGCCCCAGCCGCCACCACCACCACCATTGTCCTCTCAATACACAATCACTGGCTGGGTCGGGCCGAGGGTCCCTGCCCTGCCCAGGGCTGGGAGCAGGTAGAAGGTGCAGCTTGGAGGCTCAGAGGAAAAAAATAGGTCCTGTGCCCACTGCAGGGGATAAAGCCATGTTCCGAGTCCGGGTGCAGGGGAACCCCAAACCCAACATCTCCTGGAAGAGACAAAGCGGCACCCCCATCAAGGAGTCCGCCAAGATATTCTACGACAGCGTTAACAAGGAGCACGTGCTGAAGGTGCGAGGTCCAGTTACCCATAAGGTCGGAGGCGGGGACCCCTGGCATGGGCTGCAGGTCCTGTCGCAAACAAGAGATCCACAATGGAGACCCAAGAACTGGGAGATGGGAAAAGGGGCTGCCATTGCCCTAGAGGAGGGGCAGGATAAGAGAAACCGTGTCAGGAGCTGGGGGGTTGCCAGAGTGAGCAGGGGACCAAAATTAGGGGCGGGGTAAGGCAGAGCTAGGACAATGCTAGAACAAGGAGGGGGCAAGACCAAATGCAAGAGAAAGAGAGGTTCCAGAAGGTTAGTGAGCCCAGAAGGAACGTGAAACCAAAGCTATGGGCGTGGCTAGAAGGGGCTAAGACCACGGTGGGCGGAGCCAGGCTGAGCTGGAGCGGGACCGGCACGGAGGGAGGGGCTGGTCCTAGAGTGTAGGTGAGGGTGAGGGTTCCTGGGCTCTTCAGGGGAACCTTCCAGAAGAGCAATGCCAAGGGCCGATCATCCTAGGGTCTAGCTGTCTTCTGCATGCAGCCTCTGGCTCCAGACCCTTTGAGGAGAGGGAGGGATGGGTCCCTGGGAGACCTAGACCTATAATTACTCCTGTTCCTCATCCTGCCCAGATTTCCCACTGTGAAAGGCAAAGAGCCTCTCTTCTCCCCACAGACGCTGGTTGCTTCCTTCTCCTCCCGAAGGCGCATTCTAGGACCCTTAGCCCCTACAGCACACACAAGCTGCCCCAGAGCCCCCCCGCCCCCACCAACTGGCCACTCCTTACACAAGGTCATTCATTCGGCAAGCACTTTCCAGGAACCCACTGGTACCTAAGTGTCTTTCTACAGGTGCCAGGGCAGCCTTGTTCACCCCCATTTCCTCAGGGGCTCAGGCCAATACCTGGTACAGAGGAGTAAATCCGTGTTAAATAAAGGCGTACTCAGCCCAGCGTCAGAAACTGCAGATAAAGCTGCAAATCAGGGGAAGTCCCTGTCATCCAGGAGCTCAGAGCCAAGGCGGAGAATCCAATGCCGAATCAGGCTCCAAACAGACACACGCACGCACGCTGACCGCTACCTGGCACCTCCTAATCACAGAGGCTGGGCAGTCCTCCACACACACATCCAGCACTCAGCCCCTCCCCCAGCCCCAAAGAAACACCCTCCTTTCCCATCTCACAGAGAGTCCCCCTGTGGTTCCCTCCCCACCTCCCCTGCTAATGGCCTGACTCTGATCCAGCTGGAGCCACTGACCTCGGATGACTCTGACAACTACAAGTGCATTGCAAGCAATGACCATGCAGACGCCATCTACACCGTGTCCTTGCTTGTGACCGAGGGTGAGCCAGCCCCGTTCTCCTGGCCTTTCCTCTTAGGGACCAAACTCCCTCTGTCTGACCCTGTCCCTCTCTCTGTCCTCAGGTGAAGAAAAATTGGATTTCAAAAAGATGTTGAGGAAGAGGTGAGGCTGGGAGGCTCCTCTGCCTAGGGTGTGGTCCCCCCACCCTCCAGGCTAGAGCTTCTGGAAAGCCTTTCAACAGCCCTCTCCAAGAATCCATGGAGTAGGGAGGAGCATCTCATGGTTGGGAGAGGCCCCCTCTGTCTTCAGAGAAAGGCACTAAGTCCAAGCTTGGCACTTCCTTCCAGGGGACCCCCTCCTCCCAAGAAGCAGCAGAAGAAGGTGACGGATGAGAAAGAGATGCTGGAGATTTTGTCCCAGGTGCCCAAGAAGGACTTTGAGAAGGCCTGCATGGAGTATGGTTTCACAGACTTCAGGGGGCTGCTCAAGAAGCTCAAAGGGATGAAGAAAGTGGAGGTAGAGGTCAGTGCCCATCAGGGAGCAGGGAGCTGCAGGCCTCTCCCCACCATGCACGTGCGTACTCAAGGGCATTCTCTACTGCAAGGACAGGCAAGGAACTCAGGTCACCCTCCTTCTACCTCTTTTCTCTTCACTGCTCCCTAATGTATTTGCATGGACTTTGGAGTCAGACAGACCTGGGTTCAAAGTCCAGTTCTACTGCCTTATTAACTGAGTGAACTTGGGGGTCTTCATCTGCAAAATCAAAATTATACTTTCCTTTTTCATTTGTTTTTGTGGTGGTGTTCTCATTTAGTCACTCAACAACTCATAACTGTTAAGCATCTACACTGGAATTAGAAGGCCTATGTACAGGTACATAGTGACTATTCCGCAAATGGTGGTTCCTTTCTCTTCCCTTATCGTACCCGTTTCCCCCTAAATCTTCAAGTTGTTCGTTGTAGGGGGAGGGGGGTGGCGGGGAGCACAGTTATCTAATCAGTCTAGTCATTTCTCCCCAGACCTTCAGGGGGCTTCTCCAGCACTGGAGACACAGTCTGGGCAGATTCCAGATTCCAGATGCCTCTGACACCTGCCTTTTTGTTACCACAATCTCTCAGACCATCCAGATTCTGAAGCCCCTGGAAGACAGAGAGACCAAGGTGGATACCACGGTGGTCTTTGACTGCATAATGGAGCTGAAGGACCCCAATGTCAAAATGACATGGATCAAGGTGGGGAGAGCACCTAGGAAGGGCCCACCCTGGAATATCATTTTTTCTCTGCACCCCTTTCCTTCCAAGACCCTCTCATTACCCATAAGCCCTTTCCTCTCCTCCATCCCATCAAAAGGATGCCATCCGGGATGGTTGAAACTGAATGAGAGCTGGGCTTTATTCTTAGATGTTCCACCAGTTTGCTGTTTGATTTGAGACAGTTACTTCCCTTTCTCTATACCTCAGTCTACCCATCTGAAAAGGCTGGATTAGATAGTCCTGCAGGCCACTGAAGATGGGCCTCTAAGAGAAAGTATCTAGTGAACTCATGCATATTAAGAGTTCGGGCCTTGGGAGAGGCAGAGACCCTGGATCCCACCGAGCCAGATGATGAGGCTAGAGAGATCTTAGGGGCCTCTGAGTGTGTTTGAGGATCTTAGAGAGGTAGATATGGCACCTTCCAGCTCAGGCTGGCTTTGGGGAATGGAGACCTCCAGAAATCTCCTCCTAAACCCCTTCATCAGCTTTTCTACCTATTCCATGAGGCAGGATAATGAGCCACTGAGGATCCAGTACTCCCTGGGCAAGTATGACGTGAAGCAGGTGGGCACCAAGTACATGCTGGTCATTACCAACGTGAACATGAACGATGCAGGCACCTACAGCCTGTCCGTGGACAACAAGAGGATAAGTGCAAAGCTTACAGTGCTGGGTAAGAGTGTGGGCACCAGGCAGCACAAGGAGGACACAGTCAGGGTCAGGGCAGAGGAATATCCAAGGATGGGGTCCATGGGGACATGGGAGGAAGGACCATGGGGCTGTGCACAGATTGCACGGGAATGGGAGTTAATGGCGGAGAGGGACATGGGGTATAAGGGAGAGGACTATGAGATAAAGTGCTGTGGGGCAGTGTAGCATAGTGGTTAAGAGTACAGCTTCTGGAGTTGAACTACTGGAGTTCAAATCCCAGCTTCTGTCACTTATGAGCTGTGTATTTGGGGCGAGTGATTTAACTTCTCTTTGCCTCAGTTTTCCCATCTGTAAAATGGGAAATAATGGTAGAGTCTACCTGAATGCTTTAATATGTGCAAAATGGCTAGAATAGTGCCTGGTGCATATCTAAAATCACAGAGAGAAATATTCTTTCTAAAATTGCTGTTAACATTACTGGGGAGGAGACCATATGAACATCATGGGAGGAGACTCTAGGATTCACAAGCAGAAGGAAAGAAGGATGCTTTCCCCAACTGTAGGCTACAGGACGCCAATGACACCTGAGTCTTTATGCCCCCCCTTCACCATCCTACCCCTCAGGAGGGACCAGGGATACAGCCCAATGAATGCCCCTCCTGCTCTTCGCTGCAGATGAGCCTCTGAAGTTCTTGGGAGAGATGAAGCCAGTGAAGGTGATGGAGCGCCAGACAGCTGTATTTGAGATCCACCTCTCCAAGAAAGTGCCCAACTTTGTGTGGAAGTTCAATGGAAAGGAGCTGAAGAGGGATGAAAAGTATGAAATCACTGTGTCTGAGGATGGTTTGACCCACACGCTTAAGATTAAGGATGCCAGACTCAGTGACAGTGGCGAGTTCTCCGCCGAGGTGGGGGACCTGGTTCAGAAGGCCCAGCTCACTATTGACCGTGAGTGTTTGGGCCAGAGCTTGAGGGGTGGGCTTCATGCCACAGCAACCTCCATGTGAGCATCTATCCATCCATCCATCCATCCATCCATCCATCCACGTATCTGTCCATCTCCTCCTTGCAAGGCCCTTTGATGGCTACTAGAAAGATAGAGAGTTCTCTCTGCTAATTCCTAGTCTAGTGGGAGAAGCAGGTGTGGAAATGGAATTATAACAAAAGTTCTTAAGCAAGGAGTCAAGATACTCTAGGATCTTACTATCGGCTGGGAGATCATGGGCCAAGAAATTATTAGCCTTTATGGCTCTAATATCATATATTACAGCATATCACTCTTGACTTCTTACATTCTTATACCTAGTTTGGAGAGTTGCACATGATGGTGGGTCATACATGTGAACCACTCTTGACACAAGTGACATGGAACAATCATTGCTGTGATTGAGGGAGACATGGAGGCTGTGAGAACCCAAAGAAGAGGTACCACCTGGCAATGTCAAAAAGGATATGATGAGATGACGGCAAAGCTTTACCAAGTAAAACAAAAAGGAATTCAGTTTTCAGAAAAGGGGCAAGAGAAGAGGACATTCTCAGGAGAGGGAATAGCATGTGTAAAGGCCCAGACACCAGAGAGACAATGCAATTATGGCTGGAGCTCCAAGGGGACATTAGAGATACTGCCTGCAGTGCCGTGAGGAGGTAAAAGCTGTTGTCCCGTTCTACATATGAGGAAAATGAGACTTAGGGAGTGAATGCACTGCATACAGTCAGCTGGCAAGTAAGAGGCAGAGCTGGGACCCTCCCTGCCGGGTCCCTCTGTGAGTCGGGTACACACTTCATGTCACAAGGCCCTGTGGTTTCTAGGGTCAAAAAGAGGAGCAGGGCAGCATCTAGCTGCAGAGAACGAGGTTGGGAGCAGGACCAAGTGTTTGTTTGTCTGTCCATAGGCATCCCTATAAAGTTTGTGAGCACCCTCAAGAACGTGCGTGTGAAAGAGAGGAGCTGTGCATGCCTTGAGTGTGAGCTGACATCCAAGAACGTGACCCTGCGCTGGAAGAAGGATGGACAGCTGCTGGCGCGTAGCTCCAAATACAGCATGAACCATGAGGGCAAGCGAGCGGAGCTGGTCATCGAGGATGCACAGCTCAGTGACAGTGGCGAGTACACTGTGGTGGCCATGCAGGATGGGGACCCCGCGGAATACTGCAGTACTGCTGTAGTCACTGTGGAAGGTATACGCCCACCCTGTCAGTCCCCACTGACCAACCCCCCAGCCCTAACAGTTTCCTACTGTGGACACCTATCAGTCCCCTGACTGACTTCAATCCTCCTCCAGACCATGATCTAATTCTACCTCCCCACTCTGACCACCCCCATCTCCCAAATTCTGACCATCTCTACCTCCTAGATGCTGACCATCCCTCATCTTTTGAACTCTATCCCAAATCCCTTGACTTCATCCATCCTTTACTTGCAGACTCTGACCATCCCCAGCAAACCTGGTCACCCCACACCCCTAGACCCTGACCAGCCCCTACTCACTATCGCTGACCACTCCCCACTGATTGACCACTCTCAACTCACAATAAACGCTGGGCATCCCACAGACCAGCATAACCTGCTAAATATCCCAACTCCACTAACCACCTGCATCCCACCATCTAGTCCCCTTCTTAACCTGAGCATCCTAAGTCCCCACTGACCATCCTCCGATGATCAGCCCCCCATTAGCCATCTCCCAGAATTCCCAGTTGCCATTTCCCAATGCCACTGACTTTTCCCCAACTGCCTCCCACCTACCTGCTCTAATGCCCCCACCGACCATCACCCACTTGCCCATTTCCAAACACCTTGCTCATCATAAATGATTTTGATAGACGCCACCAGCCCTTTTCCCGTAAGTCCCTTCCACCCCGATACCCTAACCCAACCCCTGCCCCCTTTCTCTCGAGAGCGGCTGGCCACCGTGAAGAGCGGGATGTCCGACGTGCACGCGGCCACCGGGAGCCCGGCTGAGCTGTGCGTAGTGCTGAACGACGAAAAGGTGGATGGCGTGTGGCTGAAGGATGCCGAGGAGGTCCGAGGCAGGGGCCAGGGAAGGGAATGAAGGACGAAGGGGTCGACCGGGCATACACTCGCACTCATGACCGCCCCTCGCCCCGCAGATCACGGACTTGACCGGCGCGCAGATCGTGAAACAGGGTGCGGTACACAAGCTCATCTTCCCCAATATGGGGCCAGAGCACGAGGGCAAGTACACATTCAGGGCCAAGGGTGCAGAGAGCGAAGCCTCGGTATTTATTGCAGGTAAGGTCGCCGCCCACTATGGACAAAGCTAGACCACGCCTGGCCCGCCCACCTACTCCTAGCTCCTCCCCCATCCCCCATGGGCTCCTCCTCCACCCCTCGGCTCCTCCCGCATCCCTGCTCTTCGAGCCTTCCCTGCCGCCCCTCCCTACAGATCCTCCAACCATCCACCCATCGGTACTGGAGGCACTGGCCGCACACCCGGTGACCGTGAAGGTGGGCCACACCGCGAACATCAAGGTGCCCTTCCGGGCAAAGCCGCTGCCCAAAGTGATGTGGTACAAGGACGGCATGGAGGTGACGGAGGAGGAACGCGTGTCGATGGAGCGTGGCGAAGACCAGGCGCTGCTCACCATTTCAAACTGCGCGCGGGAGGACAGTGGCATCATTACGCTCAAGCTCAAGAATGACCATGGCTCCGCCGCAGCCACTCTGCACCTCAGCGTGCTGGGTGAGGCCAAGACCCTGGCTTGGCTGGGCTGGGGGCACCACGCAGGCGGAGGAGAGAGCTGGAGTTCGGGTTGAGAATGGGAATGAAGTGCTGGCTTTGCAGCCAGAAGAAGCCCATTTCCTAACTTCCTAACTAGGTGGCCTTCCTTGGGCAAGTCCATTAACTTTCCTGAGCCTCAGCTTCTCATCTGCGACAGGGTGGTTTTTTAAAGTGCCTATTTCAAGTGAATATAAGACTATAGTAGAGTGCAGAGCACGTACTTGACCTTCCGATGTTGCTGAAGTATTGTAACTGACTTGGAGATGAGGCTGTGGTTGGAAGTAAGGTGGAATTTAGGATGAAAGTGAGGTTCATTGCGAAGAATATTGGAGTTGGAAGTGAAATGGAGTGAGGGGAGGTGAGATAGGGTTGAGGATAGAATGAAATTGGAGAGAAAGATGGAATGGGGGTGGAAATGGTATTTGGGATGGGTCTGAACATAAAGTTAAGGAAAGACATGAGGAGCTGGCCTTAGTGAACTCATATTCAACATGCAACACACACACACACACACACACCAGCATCACCTCCTCCACCTCCATCTCCATCAAGCTGTGGGTTTGGATGGATTGGGTTTCAATTCAGTTCGGCAGTATGACTGAGCACCTCCTCTGTGTTCTCAGTACTGAGGACACAGGGATGAGTTATCCCCTGCAGTCCCTCAACCCAAAAGGGATAAAAACCGGCAGACATGTAATTATAAAATAAACTGTAATAAAAGAAAGTACTGGAGTTCTGGAAGCTGAGAGGAGGGGAGACCTTGTCTGGAAGAGGTAAGTGGGAATTAGCTGAGGCGGGGGTCCCTCAGGTCTCCAGTTCACTCATTCCTAGGCGGACAGGAATGTCGGGGGGGGGGCAGGGATCAAGACATTTGGGCAAGTCTTAGGAAAACAGTGACAGAGGGAAGGACAAGGGATCCACAAAGCTCAGAATCTAGCTACGTCTCAGTCTGGTGGACCTCCAACCAGTGGGATGAAGCCCTTCTGGCCCTTTGCTCCAAAGACACATTCTGATGCTCTCTTCTGTCCTTAGACCGTCCCAAGCCTCCCCAAGGCCGGGTGGAGTTCCTGGAGCTCTCGGGTAATTGTGTGCACATGAAGTGGAAGGCCCCGAAGGACAACGGCGGGCGGCCTATAACACAGTTCATAGTGGAACGGAAGGCAGTCGGCAAGAAGTCCTGGATTAAGATTGGTGAGGTGGACAGCAAAGTCACCAAATTCTCCACCAACAAGGTGGAAGAGGGGAAGGCCTACCAGTTTCGTATCCTGGCCGTCAATTCGGAAGGAGTGAGCGACCCGCTGGAGACAGAGGAAGTGTTTGCAGGAAATCCTATTGGTCAGTGAGATAGCCCCGTGCTCAGTGGGGACCTCAGGGGCCACCGTGGGGACCTTCAGCCGGTGAGGAGTGCTGGTTTGTGGGAGATTCCGCAGGGTCATCTCTAGCTGCCCCACGAGACAGATGGCTTCTAGAGTAAGAGCAGAAGATCCTTTTGGACGGGAATTGTCAACTTTTTCCGGTCAGATCACATGCACAGCACGCTCGCATGTGTACATCCAGAACTGTGCACAATTCCAGGGAGATAACTCCACTTGTTTCTCCATTCCAGAAATCATCCCATATCCAAGGGAGAGTAACGTTACTTTAGGGATAGCCTTGAAGCCACTCTAATTTATTTTCCAAAGAAAACCCTTGACAACATTGGCATTTTAATTATGATCACTAGTTAATTACTTGCTACACTCCTCCCAACTGATCTCCATGTTTCTGTGTGTCAAGACAGTACATTAAAAACTGTGCCACTGGGGATGCCACAGGTTGGAAAATTCAAGTTGGCGGCTCTCTATCTTGGCTACACATTAGAATCACTTGAGGTCTCTTAAAAAATGCTGATTCCTGGTCTCCACCCTAGGCCAGCTGAATTAGAATATCAGGACACAGGACCCAGACACTAGTTTTTGGTGGTGTTTTGGGGTTTTTTTTTTTACTTCCCACATGACATTAATGTGCAACCAGAGTTAATCATTGGCTTAAGTTTTTTTAAGGAAGGAACCAGAGCTCAGCATGGGGTAGGCAACTGTCTACATGCTCCCCCACCTAATCTCTGCCCTCTCTCTCTCTCCCACAGAGCCCCCTGGTCTTACCTCCCAGCCCCAAGTGACTGACGTGACCAAAGAGGCTGTGACCATCACATGGAACGCCCCCGCCCAAGATGGGGGAGCCCCAGTGCTCGGCTACATTGTGGAGCGGAGGAAGAAAGGCAGTAACCTGTGTGTGCCAGTCAACAAGGACCCCATCCAGGGTGAGGTCGAGGGACAAAGGCCCAGGAGGGACCAAGGGAGACTTTGTTGGGTGGACCCACGTACCCATGCTGCTCTGAACATACTCCCTCCTCCAACTCCTTTGTGGGTTTTCATAGCATCTCATGACCCCCTCTTCCACATCTACTCACTCTATGGTCTCCTACCACGTGGACCACCCCTGGCCTCATTACCCCTCAACTTCCCATTTCAGGCACCAAGTACACTGTGGATGGTCTCCTGGAGGACACAGAATATGAATTCCGAGTTGTAGCTGTGAATAAGGCAGGCCCCGGACAGCCTAGTATGCCATCCAGCTCAGTGGTAGCCAAGGACCCTGTCAGTGAGTATGGTGCTGCCAGTTCCCAACACACAGTGGAATTAGCCACTGGAGGTAGAAAGAGGATTTCTTCCCGGGAAAGTCTAACAGGAGGGGATCACACAGTCTCCACTCTCTGGGAGCTGCCAGCCTGATAGAGGGACAAGATTCACACACAAGAGAAAGCCAGCAAATAAAGATTGAGAGTCAGGGACAGCGAGGAGGTGGGTGGAAAAAAGTTTTTATCAAATGTTGAGTATGTCTGGTTAGGTGAGGTAGTAGAAGCATGTCTGAGGATTGAGCAAGGGTGTTGGGAAAGTGGTTGGGTGGGTGAGATGGGGATATCACGCATGAATGGGTGTGGTGCAGAGGGCTGAGCTAAAGGCTGGAGTTTTGAATACAGAGGGGTTGAGTGTATAGTGTGTATTGAATATGGAGGGTTTTTACTTCAAGGGTGAAAGTATTGAGACTGAGAGAATTAAATTTAGAGGTTGTTGAAGGTGAAAGCCTGGGTATTGAGCGTTTTAACTGTGAGTGTTGAAGGTAGAGGTGTTGAAAGTTACGTTTCAGGGGTACTGAGTGCAGGAATTGGGCATGGCGTTGCGTGGAGAAGAATCTGGGGGCTGACTAGCTGTCTGTGTCACGCAGAACCCCCGGGCCTGGTGCAGGGCCTGCATGTGTCGGATTCCTCCAACTCCAGCATCTCCCTGGCCTGGCTGGAGCCTGCCGAGGGAGACCCACCCTCTGGCTACATCCTTGAGATGCGGGCTGAAGACACCAAGGAGTGGTCCAAGTGCACAAAGATCCCCATCTCGGGCACCTGCTACACAGTAGGAGGCCTCACCGAGAGGCAGAAATACTTCTTCCGAATTCGGGCTGTGAACGAGGCTGGGTGTGGGGAGCCTGTGGAGCTGGACGATGGGGTCCGTGCCATGCCACCACCAGGTGAGGGATGCAGACAGGGCTAGAGTGTAGGCCCCAACATCCTAGCTCCACACCTTCCTCTCTGGGACCTCATCCCACAGGAGAAAACTGGGCAATGCTGTGATCAGGAAAGAGTCGTCCAGGCTTGTGCCTGGACAGAGCTAGGGATAACCCCAGGGCCTTCCCTGCCAAAAACAAACAAACAAACAAACATAACAAAAACCAAAAACCCCACTCATTGTGTGCCGAATAGTATCTACTGTGTGCCAAGGGAGGTGTTAGGGATTTAGAAAAAAATAAAACACAGGACCTGCCCTAAAGAGTCTTATATAATAATAGAGGGAGACAGATGAGGAAAAAATAAATAAATGTTTCACAGCATTGCAGGGTTGCTAGATGTCTGTATGGCCTGTAGTGAGAGCATGAAGGAGAAGAGGTTGGGAAAAGCTTTGGAGGGGAGGCTTAAAGCTAAGTCTTCTGGGAAGAGTGTTCCATGCTCCTATCTCTGTCTCCTCCATCTCAGCTGCTCCCAAGTTTGACCTCAGTGCCCGGCTGAAAAGTCGCATGGTGGTTCGCGCTGGGACAGCCCTCTGCATCCATGCCGCCTTCTCTGTGAGTCCTACCCTGGCCCCCAGACGCCCACCACTTAACCAAGTTGGCTGCTACAGCTATCATAGTCTCTGCCTCTGCCTCTGCCCCTCGCCAGACCCCTGGCCTCAGAGCCTGGCAGGAGACTCCTGGACGGTGGGATAGGGCCTGCCCCCAAATTCCACCCAGGTGACCCCTGGTGCCATCTCCTGTCACCACCCAGGGCTCACCACCACCCAACGTGATCTGGCTGAAGGATGGCGTGCCCACCAAGGGCAGGGAAGCCATCACCAAGAGCAAAAACCACTCCCAGTTCCTCATCAGCGGCACCAAGCGCTCCGACTCAGGGGTGTACCGTATCTTGCTCCAGAATGAGTTTGGAGAGGCATACCATGACATCCACGTGCGTGTGGCAGGTATGACGACAGGTAGAGGCCTGGGGAGGCATCGCTGCACACACTCCCTAGTGCTGCTTGAGTCCCTACCACTGTAAAGTCACGCCTTAGGGTAGTCAAGTCTTCTTTGGCACCATAGAGCAAGACTTTATCAGCCTTTGCCTTAATGCGGAGGGTTGTTTTCACTTTTTCTCAGTGTCTTGAAGCCCCAGGGGCATTGAACTAGGACCCAGCCCTTGTTTCGGTCTCAGTCATATGTGGAGAGCTTCGGGGCGTATGCAGAGTAGGGTCTGTGAGCATAGAGAGAGCAGAGAATGGGTAAGAGGCAGGAGGGACAGATAGAGAGGAATCCATTAAAACTTGGGGTAATTTGCCTATATGTTATTGGAAATACTTTTAAAGTTTGTGATGTGGTCACCGAGAAAGCCTTTTGGGGGAAGCTTCACAGTCCCACAGCGTCATTGCCATACGGCTTCATTAGAATTCTTGAACCACAGCTGAAATGAGCCTTCTATTATTTTTCAGTCCCCCCAGATATTTAGAACTTTAATAATAAAGGTGGTGAGTAAAAACTTTGGAAAGAGCCTTTTCATTATCTTAGGTTGCAGGAAACTTTGTAGGTTTTGAGGTTTAACACATTGTGTATTATTAAATTTACATCAATCACTATGCCAAAGAGTATGTGACACATTCTTTTGCATTGATGCATTTTGTACCTCTCTCCATTAAAATCATAACAGCCCCCCCAAATTGGGTGGCCTCTTAGAGACGGCTGGAAGCTTTATAATAAAGCCCTAAACCCCCAAGAGAAGAACGGGTGAACTTTTATTGAACAGATCCTACATGCCAGGCACTTTACACAACATTTCCATGATAGTTATCGTTAGCCTCATTTTGCAAATGAGGAAATGGGTCTCAGAAAAGATAAGTAACTTGCCAAAGTTCACAGGGCTAATAAATGGCAGAGCTACACTTCATAAATAGTTCTTTCTGACTCCAAGACCCCCAGCTGCCTGAGAGTTAGAAGAAGGTAAGGTGCCCCATCCCATCCTCCTTAGGGCTTGGCAGGCATCAGGGGTGGGGGCACGATACTTCAGCCCCCCAGGGTGGCTGATGGACCTTCGGACCCTTCCAGATTTTCCGCAGCCACCCACAAACCTGCAGCTGTTCGAGGAGGTCCCCAACACGGTGACTCTGACCTGGAACCACAGCCCCGACGTGCAGGAGGACAGCGAGGCCCACTACGTCATCATGAAGCGGGATGCCAGCACCGCCACCTGGTTCACTGTGGCCGAGCACGTCTTCAGCAACAAGTACACGGTGACCGGGCTGCTCCCCGGCAGGAAGTACTACTTCCGGGTGCTGGCCCGGAACGAAATCGGTGACAGCGACCCGCTGGACTCCAGGGATACCTGGCTCGTCAACAAGGACAAGAGTGAGTCTGGGGACTTGGGGGTTCAGGTAACGTCTGGAATCCCTGATGGTGGGGATGAAATAAGGGTTGCAAGGGGTACCCAAGATTTGAGGTAAAATCTGAGGAGCACTGAGGTGAAAGGGTTAATTAACATCAGGGACCCTGGGGAGAAAAGCAGAGGTCTGGAAGCCTAGGGGAGGAGATTCCTTCGGGGTACACTGAGGGGTGGGACTAACGCGGAG
>NW_020175186.1:796024-851147 GCF_003031525.2 Neophocaena asiaeorientalis asiaeorientalis | reverse complement strand
GGGATGACAGTTGGGGGCAGGAGGGTGAGGAGGGCTTGTGGAGCTGAGAGGCTGACTGAGGTCCTGACTGAGGACTCAGGGAGAGTCCAAGGAGCAGGGATGACATCCAGAAACCCTCGAGGGAGGGCATTAAGGGTAAGGATAGCTGCGGGAATCTTGAAATGAGGGCCTAAATTGGAGAAAGCAGAGACCGTGGAGGCTGCGTGGGCATTGGGGAAAGCTTGGATGGGGAGTTTAAGGCCAGATAACAGCTCGGGTCCGCAGGCTGGCGGCTGGAAAGAAGTCTAGGACACCCGGGTCTGGAAAAGCGTAAAACCCCGCGGACCTGGTTTAGGTCTTGGAACCCATGGGGGTGTGGGGGGGGTGGCGGAAGGGGAACCTTAGGAACCAGTATAAAGTCGGGGCCCCAGAGTTGATAGCGCGTGGGAATCTAACCCAGGTCCTCGGGGTTCCGTGAGCTGGGTCTCCAGGGCGTCTTAGGAGCACTAAGCCGGCGCGCGATGGAGGGGGGCCTTGGGGTGCGCTCACCGCCCTTCGTGTCCCATCCGCGCAGTCGAGGACCGGAGCGCCAAGCTGAAGCCGTACCAGCAGAAAGACTGGCGCCACGCGCCGCGCTTCCTGACCCCGCTCAAGCCGCACACCGTGCTGCGCGGCCAGGACTGCACCATGACCTGCGCCTTCCTTGGGAACCCACGGCCCACCGTGACCCTCTACAAGGGCGACGTCAACATCACGGCCAACTCCAAGTTCTGGTACAACTCCACCAGCGGCGTGTGCACCATCGTCATCCCCACCTGCACACTCAAGGACAGCGGAGAGTACAGCGTAGTGGTGGAGAACGAGCTGGGCAAGGACCGCAGCAGCTGCACGCTCGCCGTCTACGGTGAGGGTGCAGCGCCGGCCGGCCCGGGACGGTGAGGGTGCCTGGCTGTGTCCCACGTGGGGCGGAGGCGCAAAATGGCGGCCTCCTGAGCCGTTGATCAGCTCTTTTCCTATGGCTGGCGCAGGGTTTTATTTAATCTGACATGGGGTGGTGTAAACATTCTCCAACTGGCCATAGTTCGTACCACTGTCCCATCTTCTCGATGTCATGTTATGTGCCTGGCCCCTGCAGACTTGGGAGTCTGCAATCCCTCAGTAGTCTGTAGTTTGCAACCCTTGGTGGGCCTAGACTTGCATTTGAAAAAGACGCCAGTGATCAGGCCTAAACCAGACTTACCAATCACAATCTCCCTGGCAGGGTTCTGGAAGGAATCTTTATGTTTACAAATTTTGCAAGTCATTCTGATGCGCAACCAAAACTGAAGACTACTGGTCTGAGATAAGGATAGATGGGAGGCACTGAAGGGAACCTAGTGGAGGGAGGCCCTCCCTCTGCACATACGTGTGCTATGTTTCTGCTCATGGGTGCACATATAGGGGAAATATTCTGTTTCTTCCTACACACTCTACTGTCTTCACAGCTAAACAGCCAGTTGCATGAACTGTCTAAATGCAAAGATGACCTGTTTTGCTCCTCTTTGTTTAAACTCCCTCCTAGCTTTCCCATGATCCTTTAGATAAAAATCACAATCAACAAGCCCCCCCCGCCACCATCTACCTCTCCAGCCTCATCCTCTGCCACTCTCTGAAGTCCCCATGGCACACTATTGGTGTCCATGGTTTCCATGGTTACAGATGCCTTTTTTTCCATCCTGTTATAGATGCCTTTCTCTGGGGAAAGGACCTGGTCCTGTTGCTCTGTCTCTCAAGTACTCAGCTAAGTGTCTGGCATTGAGATGACGCCTCCACAGTGGCTGCTGAACTGTGTAACAGAACTAGGCCAGGGAAGGCCCTGTGGGAGTCATCCAGCTCTCATTCCACAGCTAGAGAGATCCCTGACAACTTAATTCTGGTTGTAAGCACATGGGCACAGGGCCCTGGCTCCAACACTCACCAGCCATGTGACCTTGGCAAGCCACTCTGAGCTTGTTTCCCCATGTACTGCTTAGGGCTGTCATGAGGATTAAATGAGATAGTGCACAGAAGTGCCTGGCACAATGCGTGGCAAATACGAAATGCCAAATAACTGGCAGCTCTTGGCCCCACACACCCAGCTGACCTTGGGAGACTGGAGCTGGCAAGGACTGAGGATCCCGGGCAGGGTCCAGCCCCTGGTTCCTGCATAGCGACTGCAAGTCCGGCAATTTGGAGTTTCCCTTACCCCAGCATCATTCATACTAACAAATACTTGCTTTGCTCTTTCAGACAAAGATGACAAGGCAATTCTAGCCTCCGTCACTGAGAGTCTGCAGAAGAAATCAAAGTACCTTATGTGAGCTCCAGCCCAGACCAGGCATCAGGAGGATGCTGTGATGTGGGTGGGGCTTCTTGGCCCATCCTCTGTGTGGTCCCAGCGAGAGAGACCTGGTTCCCTCTGTGGTGCTTGTCAATGTAAACATTCAGTGAAGGCATGGGACAATAAACTGAGTGAGTGCGCCTGTGCCTGTTCCTAACCATGGTGTGCAGCAGGGACCAAGGAGATAGACGTGGGCGTAGGATGGGGATACATAGAACCGCGACCCCTGAGAGCTCGGTCCAAACCCACCCACATGGGGAACGACCAGCCCCCTTCTGACTGGGCCTCGCCTTGCCTCCCCCTCCTCCACAGCCACACTGCACCCTGCCCTCCCTCCGGGCATAGAGGGCAAAGTCTGCATCTTTCTCCCCATCCTGCCCTTCCCATTTCTTCACTTCAGGTAGGTGTGTCTTCAGAGTTCAGGGGTTGGAAGGGATCAGGACCTTGCCTCTTTAGTGCCTGGGGTTCCCACTATTTGAGAATTAGAGCATCTGAAAGCTAGAACGGATTGGTCATCCTGCTTGCCGGCTTTCAAACTTATGTTTTGCAGCAGAAAACCCTTCCTTTAAAAAAAAAAATTCTTAAGAACCTACTGGACTTGAAACAAGGATAGGGGGTCTTTGAGCCTCCCTCCTCTACTTTATTCTTTTGCTAGCTCCCACTAGCAGGGATCTCTGTAAAAACCCTAGTTTGAAAATCACTGATTCATTCAACACCTATATGGGGCTTGAGTCTCTTTATCACGTCCCCACAACTGTACAACGCCTCTACTGATGGCGTATTCACCACCACCCAAGGCTTCCCTTCTTACTTCTGGGTCAGGGCACTGCCCATTAAGATGCAAATGCCCCTGGAGTGGGGTTACACATTATTCTGGCAGGGCTTCACATCAAAAGTATGAACCAGACGATCTAATCTCATTCCTCCCAGCTGTTCAACCGAGCCCAGAGTCCAGGAAGAAAGGAGATGCTTGAAGGGAATCTGGATCATTTTGGAGCAGCTGGCAGGTCTGGGGTGGGGAGGGGAGGAGTTGGGTAGCAGTAGAGGACACTGGGTAACTAGGAGTCACCAAAGGTGCTGGGCACCTGTGCACAGGGGAGTGCATCAAGGTCAAGTTTGGACGGTGGCAAATACTACCCAACCCCCATCCTCTTGATCTACATCCTCACCCACACACGTGACCAGCAAGTGAGACAAGCTCCAACCAGCAGTGTCAACAGAGCCAGGGAGCCAGCCTGGCGCCAAGATGCACCGGCCAGGACTGTGACCCAGGCTGTGAGGACATCCAGGGCCCCTGGCGCCATGCCCCACACCCCCACCTCTGCAAGACAGGCACGTGCCACACAGGCAGACAAGCAGAGCAGCCAATGGCCCTTGGGTATTTTTTATTTTTTTTCACACAAGCAATAGGATGGAGTTGTCCCATCCTTGTTCCCCTTGCATTGAATGTGCCTCGGGTCTTATGACCCTAGAGTGTCACTGGAGCCCCCTCCTCTCACTCCCAGTGCAGAAGGGGCAAGGAGGAAAGACCTGAGAGTGGGTGTGTATGTGGGGGGCGTCCCAGCTCTCTAAGCCAGGCTCAGCAACCCCTCAGCAGCTCCCTGAGTCCCTCTCCCTAAAAGACTTTGACACACAGCAGGTCAGAGACAGCTGGCAGAGTAAAATATAGATAGGCTGGGAGACAGACTACACACAAAACACTCACATACAGACGCACACACAGACTGGCCCCTTCCTTTGGCGTGGTTCACCCTAGCCCTGGGGATAGGGTCTGAGAGTGGTGGTGTGGGGCCTGAGTTCTGGGACGGCCTTTGAGAGATGGGACCAACTTGAACCCTTGGTACCCCAAACTCCCAGGCTAAAGTAGTCCCCAGTCTTGCCTACCTGGATAGACACCCCTTCACCTTCCCACCCAACACTTAGAGATTAAGATTGTTCAAGTAACAAGGATAGATGTGGGAAAGGGAGACTCCACCCCATCCCATCTTCCCAACTAGCGGCCTGTGAAAGGGGCTTCAAGCCCTGAACGTGGGTCATCTCAGCACAGACTCCTCCCCTCCTCCCTCAACTCTGTGCAAATCAGAAAGACTGGAAGTGGGTGAGTTAGACTCTTCCACCTAGTAGAAGTAGGGGAGGTTGAGAGGATGAGCACCATGGCCCTCCAGAGGGGCTCTGACAGTCTGGATGGGGTACAGGTGGGGAGATATCTTCTTCTGGCTCCAGCAAGGAGCATCAAGCTGGCTCTTTTTAGTTCTCAGCATTGTCCTGGACCACTAGCTTTGCTAGAAAGATCCTTTTGCTGCTTATCCCCTCAAACTTGTGCATTTCACAGATGGTACCTGCTGCCCCAGGCTGGTACTTCAGCCATCCTGATCCAGCTCTTGCAGGTTCCCAGGTTCTGGACCCCAGCGCCAGGAGAAGAGAGGAAGGGTGACGAGAACCTGGCCCCTCATTTGGCCTTGCTCAGTCTGTAGTCTTCCACTGGCTCCCGGCTCTCGACAGCTGACAGGGCGATGAGCATCTGGGCGGCGTAGTAGGTGGACATGATGAGGGCCCGCGAGTAGGGCACAGGAAAGCAGAACTTGTTGAGGGCGATGGTCAGGTCTGAGACGATAAAGAGCAGTGCACCGCTGCCCGCCGCCAGCTCAGTCCAGCGCCAGGCAGTCCCAACCAGCTGTAGCCCTGCCACAGCTCGCCAGCCCATGAAGCTGATAAGGGCCATATAGACCCCCACCAGGTAGGTGAAGGCACCTGTGAGGCATGGGTAGAGGAGGGCATAGCACAGGCCCGACAGTACTGCCATCACCAGACCTGTCCGAAGAGCCAGTGGCCGCATGCCAAAGGCCGAGGCATAGAACATGTGGGTCACAGCAAACATCAGCAGACCTAAAAGTGAGAGGGGATGATGGGATGTTGAAGGCAAGCTCAGGTGAATAATGAGTGACGGGAGGCGGGGGTAGGAGTAGAGTGCTTGGGATAACCCAGGAGCTTTCTTCTGAGAGTAACAGGGGTGGGAAGAAATCCATGAAGGCAAAGATACCCTCCCCGACTCTCCTGTGGCACTCCAGAACCGATCACCATATCACCGGCAGGGTCATCCTCCGACAGGGAACCCAACAGTCTTTGGCCACAGAACCCCTCAAATCCCCCATATTCTTGTTTTAAAAAAAACCTCCCTTTCCCAAATCCTTGGCCCCCGAGGGTCCTCTAGCCCCCAACCCCAGGATTCCACCCAGGTAGCTACTGTGATGACTGACCGTGCACAAAGTAGCCCTGGTCCTGCCAGATGAGGAAGGCATCACCTAGAGCAGAGAAGATGAGCCCCACAAAGATGCGGGTGGCACTGGGGTGGGCCAGCAGGAATCCCAGGCCGTGGGCCAGAAGGAAGAGCCAGAGGCAGAAGATGGGCAGGCACTTGACGAGGGCGCTGACCCACGACGGGCTGGACGAGGGCAGCCAGAGCACAAAATACACACAAGTGGCTTTGAAGAAGGGCACTAGCTTGGGTCCCTCACTCTTCACCTGGAGGACATAGGACAAGGGCAGCACTCAGAGCGTGGGAGCTCAGAAGCCCAAAGCGGGGCTCAGAGCCAGCACCCTCAGCCCAGGCATCCACCCCAAAGACAGGCCCACAGCCCAAGCAGAGAGGATTGACACACAGAATCCCAGTTTGGCCTCTGCCCCAAGCAGCCAGCAGAATGTGAACAAGCCCATAATTACCCTGAGGCTTAATTGATTAGGAAGAGAAAGGGCTCCCCTGTCTCTGCTAGTTGCATCCATTCTTGGCCCCCCCGGGCAGGACCAGAATAGTCACTCACTGCGCAGAAAACAGACTTGGCAATAGTGTCCCGTCCTGCAGTCCAATGCTTCTCCCTTCCCGCCCCCTCCCTCTCCTTCCCCAAAGCCCCTTTGGCCTCTCTCTGCCAGCATCAGCCCCCAGCTGTCTGGAATAAAGTGGAGTCAGCAGGAAATCACAGAGACGCCACAACTGGCCAACTCGTGATCCTCAGCAGTAGGGCCAGGACACAGGCCCAGCGACACCAGGTGAGCGCCAGGAATGTGTGAGGGTGGGCACCGTCAACCATCTCAGCCCCCACAGGCTCTCTCCCTGGCCAGTCTGCAAACTCAGCCTCCACTCCAGCTGCCCCAGCCTCAAGGTACCATCAAGAGCAAGGAGAGGAGACAGGGATGCTGCCTAGATAAATGCACCCATGAGTTAGGAGCAAGAAAACTGTCCCTGAAATACCAGCAATCTCAGGAATTGGGGGGTTGGAGAGGGTGTCAGTCAGCCTCATTTCCCAGAGAATAACAGCAACTCAAGGCCCATCAGAAAGAGGGTTAGGAAGGGGAAGGAGAGGTTCTCTTCCCAGCTTTTGATCAGAAGCCAGCAGTCAGGCTGGGAGGAGATGAGGAACTGAGAGGGGGAAGTTAGAGCAGCTGACTTGGTCTCAGCCGGATTAGGGGGGAGGGCAGCTAAAGAAAGGTTGTGTCCAAGGCCATGCAGGCACCAGGGGGCTGCTGCAGATATTCTGAATCTGTGATCCCCTGAAGCTCCTTTTCTTGGGCCTCTGGTACTGGGGCTCTGAGAGTGATTCAGAGCAGCTGAGGTTTCCGGTATACTCATGCTCTGCCCAAAGTGACAGGCCTCTGGCTGGGTGAACCGCCTAGCCCAGGGCTCTGGGTACACACTCAGACTCTCAGACCTTCAGTCCCTGGTTACCTGGGACTGAACAGGCTGTGATGAAGGAGGTTGGGAAGAGGCAGATGGTGGGTCCAGGGTCTAAGGCTGCCCTGGCTCTGCCAGGGGTGAGAGCAGTGAGAAGAGATGACTAAGTTCCTTCCTATGGAGATTCCCCCATGCAGGCTGGTCAGGGCAGGGACATGGGCAGAGGAGGGGACGGCTTATCTTCACAGTCCCCAGATCTCCCCAGCCTCCACCTGCCAGCCCTTGGAAGCATCTACTCCACACCCCTCCCCCAGCCCCATGTTTCCTAGAAGGAGGAAACAGCAGTAGCAGCTGGGGAGGTGTTGATAGTCACAGAGAACCCAGCACTAGAAGGAGGAGGGGGGCGGGGGAGAGACAAAGGTTCAGGTGAGAAAGTCTGAACAAGGGGTGTCAATAGAGAACGACCTCTTTTCCTCCAGCGCGTTATCAAACTCAGAGGCGTGCCCTGCACCGCCCCAGACTTCTCTATAAGATGAGGAAAGGGAGGAAACAAATTTGGAACAGGATTCCCAGGAGGTCCCAGTCACCCTCCTGCTCTCCCCCGCCCTCTCCCACGCCTCGCTCTGGTCTGCCCACGCAGAAGCCTGCGGTCCGCTACCGTCCCCTTCCTCTCCCAGGCAGCGACCCAGCCGACCCGCGCCAGACACACAGCGATCAACAAAGTCACGCTTCCGAGTCACGTGCCCACTGTTTTCCTCCCTCCCTCCGACCGGCGGGGGGCGCGCGGAGGAAGGGTGCAGAGGTTTGGGATGCGGCGGACCGTGACAGCGCCGACTCCCGCCTGGGGACGCGGGCCGCCGCGGGATCCCTGCCCTTCCTCAGCCCCCGGCTGCTTGGCCTCCCGCAGCCCAGTCCCCAGGCCGGTGGGCTGTGGCCGCGCCGGACACTGGCTCGCTCGCTCACACACTCACCACAGTGACCGGGGACACCATGGCGGAGGCGGCGGCCGCAGCAGCTGGCACCCGGCTCCAGGCTGCAGCTGCCAGGACGCGCCCGCAGCCAGGTGAGGAGGCGACGACGTAACAAAGCCCCAGTGATGGACAACACCTCCCGCGCGCCGGGCGCTGAGGGTTCTGTCTGCGATCCCCACGACGTCACTGCAGACACGGCCAATGAGCAGGCTGGAGTCGGCTGCGGGGGTGGGGGGCGGGAGGAGTGAGGGTGGCTGGTGCTGCGGGCTAGACCCCGCCCACCACCCACCCACACTCCCACACCCTCACAGCCACACACCCGGCCGCTACTGCCCAGAGTAGAGAGGCTTGCCTATCCCTGGTGGCTGGAGGCGGGGCCCTGCAGGTCCCGCCCGTCTGGGAATCAGTGCCAAGGCATCCTGGAAAGTAACCGTGACCGCAGGCCCTGGGTGACGACGGAGATTGGCCGAGAGACAAACACATTCTTGCTCTGGTCACACGGCTACACACATTTTTCTCATAACCCGGGGATAAAAGGCAAAGACAGGTTCCCTTCAGCCTTTAAACATGCACTCCGCACGGACAGTTACAATTAGACCCACAGCCTTCACTGTGTACAAACCCACATTCAAATGGACCCACGATGGTCAGCAGACGTACAACTTTCAACATGAAAAGAGACATGTAGCAGCCCATAGACCCATACATATGCACAAACACACACAGGATCACAATTACTCTTAGGCATCAAACAAGCACATGGACACAAAACGAACAACCACAGATGGACACACATCCTTCAAGGGAAAAAGAGACACATAGATAGGCATGCAGCATCCTATAGACCCACGATAAACCCAGTTACTCAATTGCCTTTAGGCACACACTTCTCACAACTCAGAGACAGCTGTAACACACACAAGAACACACCAGGAATGATAGACAGGCAGACCCGAGCATACTCAAGGACCCAAAGGAGTGTGAACTAACTCCACCAAAAATGCAACTTCAGCAGATTAATGTTGATGTCACACAGACTAAGAGTACACAGGCACATTTGGAACCAAGCATGTTCAGAATCATGGGAATTACATGAGAGAAATGGTAGGCAGTCCAATAGACTGGGACTTCGTCCCAGGTTTGCCACTTCCATGCTTCCCCTCTCTGGCCTTGATTTCTTCATATATAAGATGAGTGGATGTTTTCCAAGGTTCCTCCCAAGCCCAACATGTGTAGGATTGGAAAGGGCAAGGGCTGCTGCTTTCAGGGAATTTAAGTCTAGAGGGGTCTTCCTGGAGATGGAGATTTCAGATACATCTTAAAGGATGGCCCGGTGGCCTTTGATCTGCCATAGGAGGGAAGTAGCTGTGTGTCAGGCTTTGGGAATTGGGGTGGAGTAACCAGCCCTACTTAGTTCTAATTAGCAGCCATAAAGGAATTTTAGCACCATGATGGCACTGAGACCCTAGTGCTGGACCCCTCCTTGTGCTGGCTGGGGAGAAGCCCGCAGACTGAGATCCCCTGTGAGGCCCTCCCACAATGGGCCTCTTCTTTTTTCTTTTGGACCCTGCCTACTTTCCCTAAAGCCTGTGTTGTCCACCTGACACCCTCTCAGAAGAGGGAGCAGCCCTCTTCTAGTGACAGAATTGAAAAACAGAGATTCAGAGCCAGGAGCAATAAGGGTGAGAGCCAAGGCTTGGGACTGAGGCTCACCCCCAGCCTTCCCTCATCCCCTCCAGGCTCTTCCTACACAGAGTCCCAGTGGCCAAGGTTGAACTATGCGTGTTCTACTGTGGGGAGATTCACCTTACCAGAATGGGAGACTAGAATTGCTGCCCCAAGTGCTTTGTCACACACACACACACACACACACACACACACACTCCTACAAAGTGTGCTGCCTGGAAAGAACACTGGATTAAAAGTTAAAATACTGTACTTAGTACTAGTCCTTCCTCCTCTGTGACTTACTAGCTATATATAACTGCGCACATCACTCCATTTTCGGAGCCTCAGTTTTTTCATCAGTAAAATGGAGGAATTGGGCAAGAAGATATGTGCAAATGTGTCCGTTTTCTAGCCAAACCCTTTAATGTCACCTAAGAGATACTTCTCAGACAGTGGCCAAGTTCAGGCTTAGCTCAGGGAACTAAGATCCCACAGGCCGCGTGGTGCAGCCAAAAGAAAAAAATATACGTAGGTTCTGTCCTCACAGAGTTCAGTTCAGGCAGGCAAGTAAACAGTAATTATGGAGTGTGGCAATTGAAATAATTGAGGCATGAAGATATGTCTCCTGTGACATCAAAAAGATGTCAGAATCATTCAGCATGCCTGGAGGAGCTGAGAAAGCTGGGGCTAAATCTACAAAGATGAGTTCGTCTTCACTGAGTAGACACTAATGAAAATGATGTTCTAGGTGCCAACTAAAAATTGTCACTTGCCTTCTGCCTCTACAAAGTCACTAGCCACTGCAGTCACTGACCTTCAACACACCGTGAAAGGAGGTCAGGGTGGAGATCAGGAATGAGGCCCTCTGTGCTCTGGGAAAAACTGGCAGAACAGGCCTTCAGATAGTTAGATATTTTCAGAAGATTTTATGAGCCCAATTTCTTGCATCCCTCATATCTAGAAAAGCACTAGAATCATTAACAGAGACATCTGCTCCTTGTGACTAGCAACAACTTTCTCGTGACTCGCAGAAACCCTCTGCCCAAACGTGTGCTTGAATCCACGTATGTCCCTTCACTAAAATCATATATAATACTGACCCCCCCCCAATATCTTCGGAGCAGTTCCTCAGAGCTATCTGAGACGCTGTCTCCCAGGCTATATTCCTCATTTTCCCCACGTATAACTCAGCTCACAACTCTCACATTGTGCTTTTTTTTTCAGTCAGCATAGGCCGGAGGGAATTGCGTATGTACATAGAAGCACAAGACACACACTGAATACAGGGAAATGCCTGTAGTACTGGAGTGAGCTGGGGGGTGAAAAAGGTGAACCTGGAGACGTAAGAATGTGCCAGGTCAGAAAGGATCTGAATGTTCTGCTAGGGAGTTTGGACTTAACATAGTAGATGACTGGAAGCCAGTTGCCTTCTGTTCCTTAAAAAAAAAAAAAGCAGTTTCTCTGATTGTTTTCAGTTCTTACACACCAGACACATGGAGGATACACAGAAATGGTGACCAACCATCATTCTGGGCTTGCCTTGCTTCCTCTTGTGGGGCTTTTTCTCACCAGTAGCCTGCTTCCTCTGACTGCTGTGATTTTGCCCTGGGATATATTCTGCTCACTTGGTTTGCCCCACTTGGCATCGTAATCCGTTGTTTACCTGATTCCTAACCTGCTGCTGAATCTCAGCTAATTTCTACATGTCTGTTCCAGATCCCCAGAACACTTCTAACCAGCCCTCAGGGCCACACCACCCCATCCCACCCCTGCCCCACTTGGAGATCTGGGGAGGAAAATCAGACAATGGTGAATAAATACTAAGGAGGGTGTGACAAGTTTAGATGTTCTGATAGCAATGCAGGGGGAGTGAGTTGGTGAGTCATTAGAAGTGAGCTGAATGTGTGTGCCAAGTGGAGGCGTTTGGGAGAAGCTGGATACACATCTGGAGCTCAGGACCAAGGTGAAGAGAGGGTATAGATTTGGAAGCCGTAGCCATTCTGAAGGCTATATGGATGCAGTTATCCAGGGAGGTCTTGAGGGAGTAGAGAAGAGGGACCAGACCAAGCCCTGGGGGTCATGACATTTAAGGGTAAAGAAGGAGAACTGGGAAACAGGTAAACAGATATGTCAAGGATATTTCTGACACCTCCAGTCCACTCACAGAGGAAGTGACAGACACACCCAGAGAAGCATATGCTTACACAAATGATCTATGGTATTTGCCTCCTTCCAGAACAGGTGACAGATGGTGGTTCTGCTTTCTTATTGTAGTAGGTCAGAAGCTTTGAGGGCACAGGACAATGACACATCTTCACTCCTGACTGTGTGCTCCAACAGCTTATGGTCTGCTTTGAGGGTCCATTCTCCCAACCCCAGCCCAGGGCATTCCTGCAGGTCTCTCCTGCTCTCTCTGCTTACAGTAGTCCACTTAGGGGTACCAAATCCCAGTGTAATCCATCTTCTGAAGACATTGGTTCCAGAATGCCTCTGTCCTGCTGGACCCCTCCTGGGCCAGGCAGGTGAGCCCTAGGGTAGCTGATGTAGCCTGGGATGCAGGGTCTGCTCCTGGAGCCTTTAGGAAAAGGACAAAGATTTTAACAAAACTCTCCAGACCCTCCATTAGGGCTAATTCTTTAAAATTAATTTATTTATTTTTGGCTGTGTTGGGTCTTCGTTTCTGTGCGAGGGCTTTCTCTAGTTGCGGTGAGCGGGGGCCACTCTTCATCGCGGTGCGTGGGCCTCTCACTGTCACGGCCTCTCTTGTTGCGGAGCACAGGCTCCAGACGCGCAGGCTCAGGAGTTGTGGCGCACAGGCCTAGTTGCTCCATGGCACGTGGGATCTTCCCAGACCAGGGCTCGAACCCGTGTCCCCTGCATTGGCAGGCAGATTCTCAACCACTGCGCCACCAGGCAAGCCCCAAGGGCTAAATTTTAATGCTGTCTTGAGATAATTTGTGGGTCAGTGTCCCTAAGGACATTCTGGGCTCTTTGTTTGGCTTCTGGGCTTGGGGCCGACACACATGGGTTCTTACTCCTCTTTCCTTTCCTTTGTTTACTGACAGGGGCATCATTAGACCTTAGACACAAGTGGATTTCTCTAACTGTAATACTGCCAAATCAAGGGTCTCCTAATGGAGTTCAATAACAGGGATGCCTCAGGAGGGCTTCATAATTTTGGTGGGGTGTATGGGATTAGATGACCTCCAACACCCAAGATTCTAGACTTCCAAACTCTGTGAAGTCCAGGTGTTTTAGTTAGTCCTTGTATTGGGGTCATCCAAGTTCAGCTGTCTCACCAACAACCTCAGTCTCCCCCCTCCCCACCTCCCCCCAGACCCTGAGCTCTCTGGGTTGTGCATTTGGGTGGCTCCTTCCTCAGTGTTGGGAAGTTAGTATGAGGAAGTAGAAACAATAAAAGAGAAGAGTCTGGGGGTTGAGCAGGAGGATGGTTTTTGAGAAACAAACAAATATAAAAACACCTAGAAGATCTCACTCATCAAGCCCCAGGACCCTGAATGAGTAATTCTCTCCTCAATATCAGCTCCTTAAGGACCAGTCTTAGGATAACAGGCCAGAGCAGATCCTCCTATTTCTTCCTCTCAAAGACCCCATCTTCCCAGACAGATGAACTCCCCTGACCAGATTCTTCCTCTAGTTACCTCACTCAGATATAAGCATTCATTCATGTAACTGGTATTTATTAACCACTTACAGTAGGCCAGGCTGGATCTGGACCACAGACATGAACAAAACAGACCTTCCCTGTCCTTGTGGAGCTCATGGTCCAGCAGGAGAGGCTGATACAATGACCACAGCCTCAGCTTCCCACCTCCACCCCACCCCTCTGTCCTCAGATCTCCAAGACCAGAAAATTAGGCAGGGACATCGAGGGCTGGCTGGGCCTGCCCGGTCCTGGCTGGACCTTCCAAAAGCTTCCTCCTAACTGGAAGGGAAGTGGAGCAAAGCCAGTGAGGCTGCAGCACCCTGTGCAGGGGTTGGGAGAGTTATTTGTGTTACCTCAGCCCTCTCCAAACACTTTCCTATTCCAGCACCGCTTCCTGGCTCCCATCCAGAGAAGAGTGGGCTTTGGAAACACGTTATATACATGTATTACAATAGGATTTAAAAAAAATTTTTTATTGGAGTATAGTTGCTTTACAATGTTGTGTTAGTTCCTACTGTACAGCAAGGTGAATCAGCTATATGTATATATATATCTCCTCTTTTTTGGATTTCCTTCCCGTTTAGGTCACCACAAAGCATTGAGTAGGGTTCCCTGTGCTATACAGTAGATTCTCATTAGTTATCTATTTTATACATAATATATCAATTGTGTATATATGTCAATCCCAATCTCCCAATTCATCCCACCCCCACTTCCCCCTTGGTACCCATGTCTGTGTCTCTATTTCTCCTTTGTATTACAATGAGATTTAAGCTGCAAATTAAAACAGTTGGAATTGTGACCATACTCCTCTCCTGGCTCCTGCCCTGGCCAGGCTCAGAGGTGGGGGTCAGAGGAGGGGAAGGCAGCAGTCAAGTGGAGATGCTGAGCAGTTCCCCCATCCCCACACACACACACACACACACCGCTCTGCAACAAGTGTCCTAAATCACTGTGGTACAGGGAAGTGTTACAAGCCATCTTCACTTGCTGCAGCGAGAGCCAAGGAAACAGGCTCAGGAGATAGAAGGGGGATTGCATTTAAATCAGCAGTAACCACATTTGTGGATTTCCAGAACTAGTCTACTTAAAATATATATATATGTGTGTGTATATATATATATATATATATATATATATATAAATTAGACATCAAGCTAGAGTTGCCTATTTTTTTTAACATCTTCACTGGAGTATAATTGCTTTACAATGGTGTGTTAGTTTCTGCTTTATAACAAAGTGAATCAGTTATACATATACATATGTCCCATATCTCTTCCCTCTTGCGTCTCCCTCCCTCCCGAGTTGCCTATTTTTTATTGTGTGAAGTAAATGTTACTGAATACAAGTTTGTGTGCCTGACACACAGTGAGGCCAAGCAAACCAAAACATCGGAGTTTGGAGCAGAGAAATGTTTATTGCAGGACCAAGCAAGGAGAACGGGTGACTTGTGCTCAAAAACCCTGAACTTCCCAGTGGTTTCAAGGCAGAAGCTTTTTGTTTGTTTTTTGTTTTTGTCTGTGCCACGTGGCATGTGGGATCTTAGTTCCCCAACCAGGGATCGTACCAGCGCCTGCTGCATTGGAAGCGCAGAGTCCCAACCACTGGGCCACCAGGGAAGTCCCTCAGGGAGAAGTTTTTATAGGCAAAATTTAGAGTGAGGGCTGTAGGGTGTGTGACTTTCTTCTGATTGGTTGTTGGTGGAGTAACAGGGTGATGCTCCAGGAATCTTGTGCTCAGCCTGAAGTTGCCATCCTCCACCTGGGTGGGGGCCTTAGCTCCTGGAAAAGATATTGTTATGTACATCCCTTGACGAGGAACCAGGATCCTGTGCTATAGTTTCTTGATTGTTCCTCCTTTGTTTCTGCATTCCCTGTTTCCCTGATTAGTAGCTGTTTGAATCTGCACTTTGGAACCCAGGGAAGGTCTAGGAGGTGGACCCGGAAAGGCTTTTGTGCCCAGGAGGACCTCATGTGGTCCGGCTTGGTTTCAGAAACAGCTTTGGAAGCCAGCAGTTCCTGGTTAGAGTCCCAGAACCACCAACTTCTCTTGGGCAAGTGATTGCGAAACTGCACACCTCATATGGGACTTGAACCCACGATCTCTGGCTTAGGAGGGGACTCAAACCCACAATCTCCCAGCTAAAACCGCACACCTGGTCTCAGGACTTAATGAAGCTCAGGTTCTTTATGTCTCGGTGCAGAAGGAATTCAGCAAGAAGCAAAGTGAAAGGTAAGAAGTAGATTTATTAATATCCTTTGTAAAGAGGCTGCAGGAAAATGGGGCATGAGAGGATGGTCATGTGCCAGGTCTCGGGCGAGTTCCTGGGACAGACCACCAAGTAAGGGTGTTCCCAGTGAATCTGAGGTTCTTGATGTCTCATCACAGAAAGAATTCAGTGAGAGACAAAGTGATAGGTAAGAAGTGGATTTATTTAGAGAGGAACACACTCCACAGACAGAGTGTGGGCCATCTCAGAAGGCAAGAGAGCCATAAAATATGGTGTGGTTAGTTTTTATGGGCTGGGTAATTTCAAAGGCTAATGAGTGGGAAGATTATTCCAATTATTTCCGGGAAGGGGTGGGGATTTCCTGGAATTGGGCCATTGCCCACTTTTTGGCCTTTTGTGGTTAGCCTCAGAACTGTCATGGTCTATGGCTGTGTCATTTAGCATGCTGATGTATTACAGTGAGTGTATAATGAGGCTCAAGGTCTACTGGAAGTCGAGTCTTCTGCCATCTTGGACCCAGTTGGTTCTAACCAGTTTTTGTCAGGTCCCATGGCTATGTCATTCTTTTTTTTTTTAAGATTTATTATTTATTTATTTATTTATTTAATTTATTTTTGGCTGCATCAGGTCTTAGCTGTGGCACGCGGGCTCTTCGTTGTGGCGCGCAGGCTTCTCTCTAGTTGTGGTGTGTGGGTTTTCTCTTCTCTAGTTGTGGCGCGCAGGTTCCAGCGTGCATGGGCTCTGTAGTTTGTGGCACGCAGCCTCCCTAGTTGAGGCGTGCAAGCTCAGTACTTGTGGCGCTCGGGCTTAGTTGCCCTGCGGCGTGTGGGATCTTATTTCCCTGACCAGGGATCGAACCCACGTCCCCTGAATTGTAAGGTAGATTCTTTACCACTGGACCACCAGGGAAGTCCCGCTGTGTCATTCTTTTAAAAGCTGTGCACTGTCCCCTTCCCTCCTGTTTCAAGGGTACTTGGCTTTGCATAGGAAAGAATTAAGCCATAGTAAAATGAAAGCATAGATACACATTCCATAGGCAGAACGTGGTCCATTTCAGAAGGTGAGAGCCGCCCCGTAACATGGGGTGGTAAGTTTTTATGGGCTGGATAATTTCATAGGGCTAACAAGTGGGAGGATTATTCCGACTATTTGGGGGAAGGGGCAGGGATTTCCAGGAACTGGGCCACTGCCCACTTTTTGGCCTTTTATGGTCAGTCTCGGAACTGTCACGGGCACCTGTGGGTGAGTTATTTAGCATGCTAATGCATTACAATGAGCTTATAATGAGGTCCAAGGTCTACTGGAAGTCAAATCTTCTGCCATCTTGGGCCTACTTGGTTCTAACCAGTTTATGTTGTATCCTCAATGGCTGTGTCACTCTTTTAATGGTTGTGCCCTGCCTGCTTCCCTCCTGAATCAGTTGGATCTTTCTGGACTTCAATTTCCTTTGAAGTGAGGAAACCAGTAGTCTTCGTAAGAGAGTTTTTGTGGGGATTCAACTTACATATAAGGCAGCTGATACTTATAAAGTACTCGGTAAATAGTGCTTTCCTTTGAGGAAACTTAAATTCAGAGTGGGCATTTATCTGCCTGGTATGACTTAGGCGCAGTGTTTTCTGAAGATAAGTGGGATTTTGGAGCACATCGAAATCATTTGGGAAGCTTGCTAAGCATACAGGTGTTAGCCCAGGTCATTCTGTCTCAGTAGCTTTAGAGTGTGGCCCTGGCATTTATTTTAACAAGCTCACCAAGTGATTCATACGCACATTGAAGTTTGAGAACTTCTGTACTAGATAACCCTTCATTCAATAAGTATGAGCTAGATGCCAGGCAGAAACGAAGAAGAAAACAATGTATTTTTTGAAAGGCTAGTGCCTAGCACAGACCTGGCACTGATGAGCACTTATTAAATAGTTATCAAATGAAAGTCTTCAAGGAGATGCATCCTATTGGGGATATGAGCAAATAAATCAGTTAGTAGCCACAAGAACTTGTAAGGAAAGTGGGCACCAAAGAAAGGGTAGCCAAAGGGTAACTAATGCTGTCTGCAGAGGGAGGTGTCTGAAAAGGTTTCCTAGGGGAAGGGCATCTGACAGCTTGAAGAATAGCCTGGGTTTACCAGCCAGATTAGTGGCTGTGTGCAAAGAGCGTGACTAGGTATGTCTGGAGTATAAGTACCAGGGGGAGTGCTGGGAAGTGAAGCAGGAAGAGATGTGTATTTGGAGACTAGACTGTGATGGATCTGCTCTACTAGGGGTTTCAACTTTAGGATGTTGGGGAGTCATGCAGGTGATGGGGGTGAACAAACAGATTTTCACTGTAGGAAGCTCCTATTAGCAGTCATCAGTATGGAGTACAGGATGGCACAGCCAATACTGGAGGCAAGGAGAGTGGTTAGGAAGCTGTTGCAGTAGTCCGTGAGAAATCCGGAAAAGATCCAAACTGTAAAAGTGACATTAGAGTGTAGACAGAGGCTTTTTATGTAGTCCTTTCCCATACTGGAATTCTGTCATCCCAGTGTGGTCTTTTACAAAGGTTAGGGAGAAAATCTGTCTACGAGGCTATTAAAAAGAACCTTCTTTGATTGTGAGAGTAACACATATTCATTACAAAAAATTTGGAAAATATAGAAAAGCATAAATAATAGGAATCACCTATAATGCCACAGTCCAGAGATAATCACAGCTGAGTGTTTTGGTATATTTCCTTCCAATTGTTTTACATGCATATTTCAAGTTTTAAAATATAAATTCACCATAATTTATTTAATTTTCCCGTATTGTTGAATATGTACATTTTTTCCCTACTATAAATAATGCTGTAATGAACATGCTCCACATAAATCTTTGCCCACATCTTTGATTATTTTCTTAGGAAAGATTTTTAGAAGTAGGATGATTAAACCAAAGGAAATTATATTTATGACTCACAAACATCATTCCAGATTAATTGCCAAATTACTCTCCAAAACAGCTTTTGCTTTTGTGATAGCTATGAACCACATTAGTTCATCTGGGAAATAAACTTGTACATTCTTTACTTAAGCATGGTATAAAGATCTGTTTCTATTAACTTCCTAGAAGCTCTACTTCCTGTATTAATAATAACAAATGTTTTCTTGTGTTTGCTATATACCAGACACTGTACTGGGTGCTGTGTGTATATATAAATATATATATATATATATTTTTTTTTTTTAAATAATTCAGATTATTTATTTATTTGTTGTTGGTTTTTTTTTTCGGCTGCCCCGCGTGGCTTGCAGGGTCTTAGTTCCCCAATGAGAGATGGAACCCATGCCCGTTGCAGTGGAAGCGTGGAGTCCTAACCACTGGACCGCCAGGGAATTTCCTCACTATATATTTTTTAATTCTTACAATATCTTTATGATACAGGCACCATTATTGTCTCCATGAGGAACTTGAGGCTCAGAGAGGCTAAGGGACTTGACCTAGGTCACATATGAGGAAACAGAAATGATAAACCCCCCAAAATTCTTTAATCAGCATTGGCCAGAAATTATATCTGAAGCCAGAAGCCACAAGCCTTAGTTCCCCATTTAATGAGGAATCTTGAAAAGAATAAGTTGACTGTTGACACAGGTGCTTGGAGACAAAGTTTTTAGCTGGTCTTACATCTTGGATAGATAATAAAAAGAATAGAGAATATTTACATATCAGTTATAAAATTTATGTTAAATCTATATTTACTTATAGCCTGTCATTATAAAGTTGAGCTTCTAACTTTGTTTACTAAGAGGCGAAGAACTTCCTTGTGATATGACACATTGGTTTTCACGGTTTCCAGGGATTGCTGGCTAACAACCTTGAGACCATAAATATTTTTTATAGGAAATTACTTCTGTTTAAATGGTTTTTGTATGAAATTGGATTGTTTACTCAAGATTGTATACCGGGCTTATCATAAGACACTGTCCTCGTTTGTCAACTTGTGATAATTAACTCCCTTTGACTTCCTTGACTTAAATAAATTTACTAGCAAAGGTGACTGAACTTTGTTGGACAACACCGTGACCACCGCCTTTGATATTTGTTCTTTTAGAGATGTCACCTCGATTTACAGTTATGAGCACAATTAATGAGACTATTTGATTTTTTTTTCCCCTACCAGATTAGAAGTTCCATAAGAGATGAGACCATGCCTGTTTCTGGCCATTATTGTATCACCAGTGTTTAACACAGAGCCTGACACATAGTAGGTGCTCAATACATATTTGGCAAATGAATGAATGTCTGATTAAACATGCCATATAGCCTGTAGGGAGGAGAGCTAGAAATGATGAAGAGGGAGAACAAGAAGGACTGGATATTGTGGCCACAGGAAATAAAAGTCCACTGGTAATGAGGCAGTTAAAGGGCTAACAAGAATGGAGATGATTATACAGTAAAGCAATGGCTCTCAAACTGTATTCCTGCAGAACTTCAGTGGTTCCTTAATGTTCTGTGAGCTGGCCTGAACATGGCTTTGTACCACTTAAAAAAAATAATCCTAGACTTGTTCTCAATTTTAATTTTCTCAACCTTCAGTTTTAATTTCATGTATTTTTCTTAATTTTTTGATACCTGCTGTCCCTTATCTATATGAAGACCTAGTGTATTGTGGCATGTTATATAACATATAGTCAGCAAAAATTTAATATAAAATGCTTCATAAAGTCCACAAATAAGATGACAGCCTATTTGAAAATACCTGGGGAAAAGGGTTGCAGATGGCAGGATTTGTTTTGAGGTAGCAGGGTCTGGGAGACCCCACACTAAAGCTTCAAGGCACCTTAGAACTGTGTTGGGGAGGTTGCCCAGATATAATGTTGTCCCGGTAATGTCTGCACCTGACCAGAGGAGAAAAGCCAGCTCTTTTGGTGACCATCTTGTCCCACCAGCCTGGGCTAAGCTTCTAGTTAATTAAATCCAAAATATTTTCTTCCATCCTTTGACTTTGTAATTTTTTGCATCTAAATTTAGGACTTGGTATTTTTCCTATTATGTTTTATCTCTGTTGATTCTTGTCCATGGCAGCTTTGTGGATCCAGATTCTGGCAGTAAGCTCCATAGGTCCTGTCCATCCTCTCTGCTATGGACTGAATTGTGCCCCTTCTCAAATATAAAAGCCCTAACCCCCAATATGATGGTATTTGGAGATAGGACTTTGGGGAGGTAATTAGGGTTAGAGGAGGTCACTGTGGGTGAGGCTCTCTTGATGGGATTAGTGCCCCTATAAGAAGAGACACCAGAGAGTGTGCCTTCGCCCTCGCCTTCTCCCTGTCTCTCTCTTTCTCCCCACCATTGATATCACAGCTAGAAGACAGCAGTCTGCAAGCCAGGAAGAGACTTCTCACCAGAACCTGACCATGCTGGCACCCTAATCTCAGACTTTCAGCCTCTAGAGCTATGAGAAAATAAATGTCTACTGTTTAAGCCCCACAGTCTATGGCATTTTGTTACAGTAGCCTAAGCTGATTAAGACACCCTGTTTACCCCATTATCTCATGACTCCATTATCCTCAACTCTCTCCTTCTTTGCCGTCACCAGGTTACATGATTACTCACCTTCCAGATGCCCTTGCATTTGCTCCACAATCTACCCTAGGTCCCACCTGGCCTCTGTCCCTGCCAACTCCAACAAAATTGAATATGCCCTCTTCTGGGTTCTTCCTCCTCTATTAATCAAAATATGGAAGGCAGAGAGAGCCACTAACATTTAGCAAATCAATTAAAAACATAGGCTCTGAGGCCAGAATGTTAGGGTTCAAGTCCAAATTCTGCCATGTTAACTTCCTGACCTTAGGCAGGTAATTCAACCTACCTGTGCCTCAGTTATCTCATCTATAAAACGAGGTGATTACATGAGTTAATAAATGTGTAGTACTTGGAATGTTATCTAGCACATAGGAAAGACTCAGTAATTGTTACCATTATTACTACTCTGTCCCAGGCACAGTGCTAAGTGTTTCACATGTTGTATCTTACATAATCTTTATATCAATCCTGTGAAGTAGGGATTACCATCTCCTTCTTCATGTAAGCAGCACCCCTGCCCACTCTATCCCTCTACCCTATTTTGTTGTCTTTATAGCATCTACTACCATTCCCATATGACATTATCTATTAGTTTTCTTGCCTGTTGTCTGTCTCCCCAGCACCCCTTCACACCTGCTGAAATGAAAGCTCTTGGAGATAAGGGGCTTTATCTTGTTCACCATGAAATTCTAGTACCTAGTAAGTGCTCAATAAATATTTTTGAATAAATGTATGATTGAATGAATGAATGAATGAAAGTAAGGAGCTCAGGCACAGAGAGGCAAAGTTGCTAGGCCACGGTCACATAGCAAGTAAGTGGCAGGGCTTCCCTGGTGGCGCAGTGGTTGAGAGTCCGCCTGCCGATGCAGGGGACACGGGTTCGTGCCCCGGTCCGGGAAGATCCCACATGGCACGGAGCGTCTGGGCCCGTGAGGCATGGCCACGGAGCCTGCGCGTCTGGAGCCTGTGCTCTGCAACGGGAGAGGCCACAACAGTGAGAGGCCCGCGTACCGCAAAAAAAAAAAAAAAACAAAAAAACCCAAAAGCAAGTAAGTGGCAGAGCCAGGATTTGACATCAGGTCTAGATGGTTCTAAAAATCCATACTGTCTCTGTTGCTCCCCAGAGCAGCAGAGATGAGCGCAGCTGGAGGAAGAAGTCAGGGGGAGAGAGTTACATAACATTCAGCTCCCTAAGTCAGAGCTTCCCCTGTCTCCTCCCACTGGTCAAGTCACACTTCACAGCTGGTAAAGTCCATGTTGACATCCAGGGTGCCTTCAGGACTTTATGACCCAGCTCCACCTTGCATCTATGAGAGGAATGTCTGAGACTTCACAGAGAGAAAGCCTCAAGTATAGGAATGGCCCCAGTTCAGGAGTCCAGAGGCCAAGGCTACAATCCCAGTTTAGCAAGTCAACTACCCATTGAAGTAACATGCCAATTTTTTTTTGGCCTGCGCCATGAGGCTGGCGGAATCTTTAAAAGCTACACACGCCTCTCTCGGCTAAGATGAGTGACTGTTACTTGTCTTGTTTATCAATGACAGATTTATTATCCCTGTAGTCAGCTATCCCTGAAAATGAGATTTATTGAGATATTCTACCATAGAATTTCTATCACTTTCTCTTTTTATTTAATTAATTAATTATTATTATTATAATTTTTTTTGGCCACACCACACAGCTTGAGGGGTCTTAGTTCCCCAACCAGGAATCAAACCCAAGCCCTCTGCAGTGAAAGCACAGAGCCCTAACCACTGGACCACCAGGGAATTCCCGAGAACACTCCGCTTAAACTCTCTTAACCTTTCTTCTTCCTTTTCTTCATTTGTGCTGATGACATGATTTTATTGACACAAATTAATAAACAAACTCACCAGAAAGGGAACGTACTTTAGTACCAATTAATTGTCAGAAAGGCTGCCTTAGCATTAATTATGCCTAAATTTTAAAATGCTGTATTTGGCAGGAATTCTCCAAAATTTAAGTGAAAAATATATGCTGAATGGCCAACTAATTTGCTACTCTGGGTACATTTTTGGGAAGAGATATAAAATGATTTTTTCTGATAATTACACCAAGGCTCAGTTTTAGTATAAATTTTTATTCTTTGTTAAAGTAACTGGCTTTGTAATGTTTTCACTTAACATTTTAGATATTCTCTTATAACCTTTATATGCAAAATGATGGTATTTCAGCACTTTCCGTGAATTTTAGTTTCTTCCCTTGTAAAAAGGGGACAATAATCCCTACCTCACAAATATGTTAAGAAATTCACATGGAATAATGTGTGTTGAACACTTGGAAGAGAGTGTGATACATAGTATGCTTTCAACAAATGGTACTTCTATTATTTTCTTTTTCTGCATAACACATTAACCCTAAACTTCACACAACAGGCATTTCTTATCTCATGGTTTCCAACGGCCAGGAATGCAGAAGTAGCTTAGCAGAGATGGTCTGCCTCGGTCTCTCAAGAGGTTGCATTCCAGTTGTCAGCTGCTGGCCTAGGGCTGCAATTATCTCGGGGCTCAAATGGGGCTGAAGAATCCTCTTCCAACCTCACTCACAAGGTTGTTGACAAGCTTCAGTTTTCAGCTGCACAGAGGCTTCTGTTCCTTGCCTCATAGGTCTCTCCAAAGAGCTGTTCACAACGTAGAAGCTTGCTTCTCCAGAGTGACAGATTGAAGAAAGACAGGGAAAGCGGGCCCCCAAGGTGGATGCCGAAAACATTTGTAACCTAATCTCGGAAGTGAAATCGCTTCACTTCTGCCAGATGCTAACCCAAGTACCATGCGGGAAGAAACTACCACGGGTGTGACTATCACCAGGCGGGAAGCAATGGGGCCATCTTGGAGGTTGGCTACTATAGTATTTATTATTATTTCTTCATCTGGTTAAAATTCAATCTCCTGACCCCACCTCTAGAGCTTCCCATGTAGTAGCACTGAAGTAGCCATCAAAAAGCCAGGCAAGTGGGGGCTTCCCTGGTGGCGCAGTGGTTGAGAGTCTGCCTGACGATGCAGGGAACATGGGTTCGTGCCCCGGTCCGGGAAGATCCCACATGCCGTGAAGCGTCTGGGCCCGTGAGCCATGGCCGCTGAGCCTGCGCGTCCGGAGCCTGTGCTCCGCAGCGGGAAAGGCCACAGCAGTGAGGGGCCCGCATACCGCAAAAAAAACCCAAAAAAACGAAAAACTCCAGCCATCTAAATCACAAGTTCCATGTATTAGCAAATAAGGGAAGCAGAAAGATGAAGAAAGGATTTTATGTTTGGTATTTAAAAGATCAAAACAGTCACAGTGGGAAAATTCAGAACTTAGAGACATCCATACCTTTTTTATTTTTCAACTACATATGTGTTAGGAGGTGGAGTCAGTGTTTTTCAATGTTTAGGGCCTTGTCTGGAGTACACACTTCGAGAGCCACTGTTCTCATTCTAAATTCTCTCTCCTGGACTAAACTTCTAGTTTTTCCTGTTTAGCATCTGCCCCTACTTCTGGCCTCTTTGCCTTTCTCTTCTTGCTACTGTTAATATTCTAGGCCTCTCCTATCAGTAGCATCAAAAACCGCAGTGACTAACATGACCACAGGCTCTTTCAAACCAAAAAAGTGATGTCTCAGACTGTGTTACTTGAAGTAAAGTACCCAGGTGAGGAGAGGCTTCAGGCCCTGCCCTGTGCTGGTCTTTCTCATCCACAGTTTGTATGAATGTCATCTTATGCTCCGGCTGCCTGAGAAGCGGCCAGTGGTCAGGGTCCCTCCACAGCAGCTCCTTGAGTACAGAGGTTGTGGGCACTTTTCTAGCTCACACCAAGGGAGGCCAGGCATTCTAGGAACCATAGGTTTTTCCATGTGTTCTGGACAGAACTGCCCAGCTTGCTGCTGCCTCATGACACTCTCCGTTGCCCAGGGACTGGACCCATTTCCCTTTTCCATCTCATTTTTGGACACATTGCCTTCTACCTCTTAGTCTGACTTTGACATTCTTTGTTTCTTCTAACTTCTACTTTATTTTAAATTGGTAAAGGTAATATCGACATGTGGTTTAAAAAAAATAACAGGTGGGCTTCCCTGGTGGCGCAGTGGTTAAGAATCCGCCTGCCGATGCAGGGGACACGGGTTCGAGCCCTGGTCCGGGAAGATCCCACATGCTGCGGAGCAACTAAGCCCATATGCCACAGCTACTGAGCCTGTGCTCTAGAGCCCGCGAACCACAACTACTGAGCCCGCATGCCACAACTACTGAAGCCCGCATGCCTAGAGCCCATGCTCTGCAACAAGAGAAGCCACTGCAATGAGAAGCCCATGCACCACAACAAAGAGTGGCCTCCGCTCGACGCAACTAGAGAAAGCCCAGGCGCAGCAACGAAGACCCAACGCAGCCAAAAATAAATAATAAATAAATAAATTTATTTAAAAAAAATTAACAGGTAAAACCCATGCAATGGGTAGTAAACTTCCTTCCCATTCCAGACCCTTGCCTCCCTCCATCATGGAACTAGTGTGGATGGTTTCTTGGGTACCCCTTAGAACTGGTTTATGGATTCATAAATACATCTCATTCCCTCTCTGTTACACACAAGTTAACAAATTTGTGTGTAACAGAGAGGGAAGGTCTGCACATTGCGAGACTTGTCTGCACATTGCTTTGTTCACTTGGCAAAATACTCTGGAAATTTTTACTGATCAACATATAGATCTACAGCTTTCTTTAAATGGCTGCATAGTATTCCATTATCTGGATATGTTACCATTTATTAATTACGTCCCTTTGCGTGGATGTTTGGTTTTTTTTGGTTTTGGCTAGTACAATGAACATCTTCATATGTTTCCACATATATGTGAAAGCAAATTTGTTTGATAGATCCCTAAAAGTTAAATCACTGGTTAAAGGCTACATGCAATTTAAATTTTTATATTAATCCAAAGGTGATCTGCTAGTCTCCACCCACACAGTATTTCCTCACACTTTCAGAACACTGAGTATTATTAATCCTTTTGATATTTTTATTTTTGCCAATTTGAGAGTTGGAAAATATCTCATTTTAATTCAGGTTTATTCATTTAATTATGAATGGAGCTGAGCTTCTTTTCATGTTTATTAGTCATGAATAAGCTGTTCTTTTTCTGTGAGCTGCCTGTTCCTTCCTTTGTGATTTGATTTGAAATTCTAGCCCTGATGGACAGCAGTCCCAAAGCCCATTCCTCGGCCTGCTCTGCAGCCACCATCAGCCCCTCCCCCTGTCCTGCTCAGTCCTCTACTGCCCCCTAGTGGCAGGGGTTGGATTTACCACTGGCCCTCACGGATGCTCTAAGGCGGGCTCCTGGCTGGGACCAACTCCCTGTGCTGAAATGATGCCCTTGCTTCCTAGGTACCTCTTTAAGCAAATTAAAATGCAAGGCCTCCAGTTAATATGAATATCAGATAAACAACAAATAACTTTTTAGCTGGTACATACTTGTACTAAAAAGTTACTCACGGTTTATCTGAAATCCAAATTTAGGTGTTGTGTAATTTATCCAGCAACCCTATTCCAGGGCTTTACTAAATCCAGGTCCGCGGCCCCACCATGCCTTACCCTCTTTATTCTCAGCAAGTTCTGTTGTATCACATTCCACCCCAGCAGTTTTCAAGATGGTGGTTTCAGGTGATATGTGAATTACTGTGGCTCTGGATTTAGAATCCTAGTTCCAGCCCCTTACAAGATGTGAAAGCTCATGAGAGTAACATCCTCTCTGGCGCCTCTGTTTCTTCATCAGAAGGGTAAAAATAATATTTTCCTCATTGCGCTACTCTGATGATTTATAACATTAAAGCTACCATTTGTTGAGCACTAAACACTTTACATGTGGTCCATTCCTGTTATCATTATTAGAGTAAAAAAGAAATTATAAAGATATTGTTTACGGGACTTCCCTGGTGGTCCAGCGGTTAAGACTTTGCACTCCCAATGCAGGGGGCCCAGATTCGATCCCTGGTCAGGGGACTAGGTCCCACATGCCGCAACTAAGAGCCCCCATGCTGCAACTGAAAAGATCCCATGTGCCGCAACTAAGACCCGGTGCAGCCAAATACATAAAAAATAAAATAAAAAGAAACTTTTTAGACATACAAAAGTTAAATACTAGGGAGGCATCCAGAAGAATTGAGGGTGGTGGCCATTGCGGGGGGGGCATCCTGGGGAGTATGGAGAGGAGTGGTATAAAATACTATTCTTATTAAAAATAATTTGACTGGGACTTCCCTGGTGGCGCAGTGGTTAAGAATCCACCTGCCAATGCAGAGGACATGGGTTTGAGCTCTGGTATGGGAAGATCCCACATGCCGCAGAGCAACTAAGCCCATGCGCCACAACTACTGAGCCCACGTGCCACAACTACTGAACCCCGCGCGCCTAGAGCCCATGCTCCACAACAAGAGAAGCCACTGCAATGAGAAGCCCACGCACCACAACGAAGAGCAGCCCCCGCTCACCACAATTAGAGAAAGCCTGTGCAAAGCAACAAAGACCCAATGCAGCCAAAATTAATTAATTAGTTTTTTAAAAATAATAATTTTACTATTTAACTTTTAAAACCAAATGTATGGGGCTTCCCTGGTGGCACAGTGGTTAGGAATCCGCCTGCCAATGCAGGGGGCACAGGTTCGAGCCCTGGTCTGGGAAGATCCCACATACTGTGGAGCAACTAAGCCTGTGTGCCACAACTACTGAGCCTGCGCGCCTAGAGCCTGTGTTCTGCAACAAGAGAAGCCACCACAATGAGAAGACCACGTAAGGCAACGAAGAGTGGCCTCCAGCTTGCCACAACTAGAGAAAGCCCACCCCACGTGCAACAACGAAGACCCAATGCAGCCAAAAATAAATTCATTAAAAAAAAAAAGAAAACCCAGGGCTTCCCTGGTGGCGCAGTGGTTGAGAGTCCGCCTGCCGATGCAGGGGACACGGGTTCGTGCCCTGGTCCAGGAAGATCCCACATGCTGTGGAGCGGCTAGGCCTGTGAGCCATGGCCGCTGGGCCTGCGCGTCTGGAGCCTGTGCTCCGCAACGGGAGAGGCCACAACAGTGAGAGGCCCACATACCGCAAAATAACAAAACAAAACAAAACAAAACAAATGCATGCATTCATTACTTGGTTAAAAAAAATTATTTTTGTTGTTTTTTTAAGCAGAGAGGCATAAGGGCTCAGAGCTCTGATTGCATATTTCTGTAATTTTTTAGTCTGTTTTTCTCTGTTTTCTTTAGGGTATTAGCTTCCCTTGTAATAGCAAAGTAGCTGCAGCCGTTCCAGGCCTCATATCAGCACAGCTAACCATCCAAAGCAGTCTTCTTTCCCTACCGTTATTCTAAAGGCTTGCACCAAGAGAATGTTAGGGCCTGATTGCAGGGCCACATTATGGCTTTTATGGGCCTCAGACACTTTTGCCTTCATGGTTCCCTTCCCCCATTAAAACAGGTTTTTTTTTATTACATTTTATGACTGCAGTGATAGTAGAGATGGATACACAAATATTACGTATTGTATTCTTCTGTTCAGGGGCCATGACAAAATACATGGCCTTTCTTCTATGTAGACATGGAGCGAGAGAACTGTTTGGTGTCTCAACCTCTCCTTATAAGGGCACCAGTCCTATGGGATTAGGGCCCCACTCTTACGACTTCACTTAACCTTAATTACAATTACCTCCTTAAAGGCTCTATCACCAAATACAATCACATTAGAGATCGGGGATGAATATTCGGGGGACACAATTCAGTCCATACCATTTATAAAGTCATCTTCTTTAACCTAAAAGTTCATTCCTTTTCTTTTGATTTTAGAAGAAATTAAGATGTTTTCATGTGCTCATGAAAAGACTGTGGGCCCTAGGCACTGTACCTACTATACCTGAGGAATACACATTCTTGCCTGATTGATTTAGGCCTTTTAATTTAATCACTTGGAAAACAAGGGCGAGATTATGCTGATTGGGTTGTGGCACTCAGTAGAGCTGAGAGCAGGGTCACACCCAGATGGAATTTCTCTTATACTCTGGGGAGAGGGAGTGTACTGGATGCCAGCAAAATAATCAAAATATCCACTGCAAATGTGAACAATTTACAGAAGAAGAAAAACAAATGATCAATTAGCATATGAAAGATGCCGGCTAGTAATTGAGCATAGTAAGACAACAATGAAATATTTTTAAACCACTAAATTGGCAAAAATTTAGGTTTGACAATATCCAGAGCTGATGTATAGAGAAAAGTGTGCTTCAGTATATTATTGATGGGAACCTAAATTGGTACGTACAATTAAACAGTAGGGAAAACAATTAAATAGTAGCTATCAAAATTTTAATTGTGCATGCACTTCACCCCAGCAATCCAGTTTCTAGGTACCTAAATATCTAACACAGGGGGCTTCCCTGGTGGCGCAGTGCTTAAGGATCCACCTGCCAATGCAGAGGACAGGGGTTCAAGCCGTGGTCCAGGAAGATCCCACATGCTGAGGAGCAACTAAGCCCGGGAGCCACAACTACTGAGCCCGCGTGCCGCGACTACCAAAGCCCACTCACCTAGAGCCCGTGCTCCGCAACAAAAGAAACCACTGCATTGAGAAGCCCACGCACTGCAACTAGAGAAAGCCTGTGGGTAGCAACGAAGACCCAATGCAGCCAAAAATAAATAAATAAAATTTAACAACAACAAAAACTCGAACACAGGAAAACATGAGGAATATTTGCACATTAAAATAAGTACAAGGAGGAAATTCCCTGGCAGTCCAGGGGTTAGGACTCCAAACTTCCACTGCAGGGAGCACAGGTTCGATCCCTGGTCGGGGAACTATGATCCCACAAGCCGTGTGGCAGGGCCAAAAAACAAAAGTAAAGCACGTAAAAGGATATTCATTGCAGCATTGTTTGTGATCGTAAAAATTTATAAAAAGCCTTACAGTTCATCAATAGTAGTGTGGTTAAATAAACTCTGCTAAATACATACTATGGAATATGATGTAGCATCCATAAAAAATAAAGTAGATCAATATGTCCTGTTAAGGAGAAAAAACCAAAATGGCGCCATTCGTTCCCGTGATACTAAATCTAGATTTAATACCTAACCTAATTGTAGTTTCAACCTTCACCAGAAATGAAATCTTAACCATCTCTGGAATTTTCTGGTCAGCACACAGAGGTGATCTGTCATCTGTGCCCTCTTCCTTCCCATCCTCCTCCCCGAAGTAGAGATAGTTTGCATGATAAAGACCTTGCCCGTTTCCCACCCCAAAAGAAGACAGCCTGGCCTTACAAAATCTTTTATTTTCATTTGCTAATAGCTCCCTTGCCCCACATTTCTTCCTATAAAAATCTTCCAGTTTATACAATGCCCCCTTAGAGCTCCCGTCTATTTACAAGATGGGTTGCTGCCTGATGCATGAATCATTGATTAAAGCTAATTAGATCTTCAAACTTATTCGGATGAATATTGGTTTTTAACAGTACTGACATGAAAAGAGCTCCACAATGTATTTTAAACTGAAAAAAAATTTTACATATACATATATTCACACATAGAATGATCTCATTTCTGTAAACAAACCAAATTATGTTTTCAAATATACCTATACTCTATTTGTATTAATATAAAATATTATATATTCTATGTATCAATAGAAATCTATATTGTATCCTATATATGTATATAACCTATATATTGTACCTTACGCATAATGGTGCATATCAAAACACCTCAGAAAAACCCCAGTAGCATGATATGGTACTTTCCTCTGGTAAGGGGGGTGAAATTAAGTGGGGCAGATGGGGGCTTTTATGTTATTTATATGGCTCGAAATGTTTTTACATCAAGCACTGTGTTCAAATACTGTGCAACACATATATACAATGGAATATTACTCAGCCATAAAAAGGAATGAAATTGAGTTATTTGTAATGAGGTGGATGGACCTAGAGTCTGTCATACAGAGTGAAGTAAGTCAGAAAGGGAAAAACAAATACCGTATGCTAACATATATATATGGAATCTAAAAAAAACGGTACTGATGAACCTAGTGGCAGGACAGGAATAAAGATGAAGATGTAGAGAATGGACTTGAGGACATGGGGAGGGGGAAGGGTAAGCTGGGACGAAGTGAGAGAGTGGCATGGACATATATACGCTACCAAATGTAAAACAGATAGCTAGTGGGAAGCAGCCGCATAGCACAGGGAGATCAGCTCGGTGCTTTGTGACCACCTAGAAGGGTGGGATAGGGAGGGTGGGAGGGAGGGAGACGCAAGAGGGAGGAGATATGGGGACATGTGTATGTGTATAGCTGATTCACTTTGTTGTACAGCAGAAACTAACACAACATTGTAAAGCAATTATACTCCAATAAAGATGTTAAAAAAAAACTGTGCAATACACACATTTAAAAAATACAAAAAATAACTGTCCTAAGGACACGTAGCCCTTCCAAGGCAGAGCTGAGATGACAGCCTAGACCTGCGATTGGCAAAGACAGCTCATTCCATTATTCCCTGCTCACACAACCTTTCTGAGTTTCCTTTCTCCCAGTAGCCCCCACCCTCCCCGCCTCACTCCTGCATGTATCTCACCTTTTCTTCATCACCAAATGTCTTCACCTCCTAAAGTCACCCGTTCTTCCTCCCACTCATTAAGCCCTGGTCACTCTGTTCCCCTCAGGTCACATGGATGAAACTGCTTATTAAAGCCCTGCTGTCAGGTTGGATTTGTATAATTACTGGAGGAACTCTGTGTGCTGAGACAGCTAAACACACAGGCCTGCACTGCTCAGGCCTCTGCCTCTCACGAATGACAATAAAAGCACCACTGCTGTAGCTCAGCACTCTAGAGAATCCATTCCAAATGGCGGTCTCTGATAGAGTATCTCATGTCTATAACATGACTCTCCAGAAAGGGGTCAATAAGGCTTTCCTCTAAGATCATTTGAGCATCAAAGAAACTCATGCGTATGAGTGCACATTATAAAGTGGAGAGTGCTACAAAACCATTGGCTATTATAATCTCTTTTTTAAAGCCTGAAAAAAAAATGGTGTATTTTGAAAAAGCAGTACATGCACAAGGAGAAACATTCAAACGGCACCAAAGAGAAGGAGATGGAGAGTAAACCTTCCTTCCTCCCACCTGTGACTGAGTTCTCTCCTCCACAGAAGCAATCATTTTCTAGCTCATTTTCTTGGCAACCATCCCTTCAGAGATAATCTTTGTATATACAGGTGTATGTGTGTATCACATCTATATTCGCTTTTTTTTTTTTTTTTTACCCCGGTAGGGGCACATTTCTATGTCTTGCTCTTTTCACCCAACACTATAGCTCAGAGATCATTCCATATGCATACTTATAGATCTGCCTCATTCTTTCTAAGGGCTGCATAGTTTTCCACTCTAAGGCTGTACCAAAATGTGTTTAATTAGTCTCCTGCTAATGGACATTGAGATTGTTTTTCAAACCATGCTGCAATAAATAACGTCGTTCAATTGTCTTTGCACACATGTGTGAATATTCTGGTAGACCATTTTCCTAGAAGGGATATTTCTGTGTCAGAGTAGTTGCCTTTTAGATTTTTGACTGATAGGGCCAGGATATTGTAGTAGAGCACAGACTGGAGCCACGTGCTGTCCCGTCCTCTTACCAGTTGGATGAACTTGGACAAGTCCCTTAACCTCCTCATCTCTAATGCCACAGTTTCCCCATCTCTAATAGGACCTCCCCCACAGGGTTGCTGTGAAAATTCAATGAGTTAATATACAAAGGAAACTGCTTAGAAGAGCACCTGGTATGCAATAAACACATAGCATTAGCCTTTACTATTTTCTTACTTTGTCACATTGCCTTCAAGAGGTTAAAGTAACATATTCCCACCATAGTGTCTTATTTCCCTGACCCTCACCAACATTGCTCATTTTCAAACTTTTGAACTTGGTCAATCTGATGGGTGAAAAGCATATCTCATTATTATTTTAATTTCCTTTTTTTTTTTTTTTTTTGCGGTACGCGGGCCTCTCACTGTTGTGGCCTCTCCCGTTGCAGAGCACAGGCTCCGGATGTGCAGGCTCAGCGGCCATGGCTCACAGGCCCAGCCGCTCCGCGGCATGTGGGATCCTCCCGGACCGGGGCACGAACCCGTGTCCCCTGCATCGGCAGGCGGACTCTCAACCACTGCGCCACCAGGGAAGCCCCTCTTTTTCTTTTTTTAAATTTATTTTTTGGGTATTTAAAAAAAATGAAGTATAGTTAATTTACAATGTTGTGTTAGTTTCAAATGTACAGCAAAATAATTCAGATATATATATTACAGATTTTTTCCATTATAAATTATTACAAGACATTGAATATAGTTCCTTGTGCTATACAGTAGGTCCTTGATGTTTATCTATTTTATACGTAGTAGTGTGTATACGTTAATCCCAAACTCTTAATTTATCTCCCCCACCCCTGCTGGCCCCTTTGTTTTCTATGTCTGTGAGTCTATTTCTGTTTTGTAAATAAGTTCATTAGCATCTTTTTTTAGATTCCCCATATAACTGATATCATATGATTTTAATTTTCATATAAAAACTCAATTGCTGAATTCAGTGACCTTCTGAGTCTTATTCCTACTGAACCTCTTGGGAACATATGACATTTGAAGCCTAGACCTATTAGATTGTCCTCTCCTGAACAAGTCTTCTCCAGGGCCTGCTGGAACACTGCACTCTACTCCTGGGCTTCTCCTCCTGCCTCTCTGACTGGTCTTATTTATTTATATAAATTTATTTATTTATTTTTGGCTGCATTGGGTCTTTGTTGCTGTGTGCAGGCTTTCTCTAGTTGTGGCGAGCGGGGGCTACTCTTCGTTGCGGTGTGAGAGTTTCTTATTGCGGTGGCTTCTCTTGTTGTGGAGCGTGGGCTCTAGGCGTGCGGTCTTCAGTAGTTGTGGTGCACGGGCTTCGTTGCTCCGCGGCATGTGGGATCTTCCTGGACCAGGGCTCAAACCCGTGTCCCCTGCATCGGCAGGTGGATTCTTAACCACTGCGCCACCAGGGAAGCCCCTGACTATTCTCTGTCACTGGTTCCTCTTCCTCCTTCTCTCCTGCCATGGCTCTCAAGACCTTCTCAACGTGGGTTCACCTACTTCTCTGACCTTATTTTCTTCTAAACACATCTACTTGTTCTCTAACCACATATATGTTTTCCTGCTTCTCTGTCTTTGCTCATGTTCTAAGTGGAACTCCATCACTGTTAGGGTTGCCAGATAAAATACAGAACACTCAGTTAAATTTGAATTTCAGATAAACAACAGATTGTTTTTAATGTTTATCTGAAATTCAGATAAATATCTTATTTGCTAAATCTGGCCACCCTACCCCCAGTACTTTGTACCCCTAATGCAGTTAACACTTTGTCTGACATCATTGTTACTAGTGTTCATACAAGAACTAAATAAAGCCCTGGCCAGGCAAGAGCTGGGTCTTTGTATTGTACATAGGCCTGGGCACACAACAGTTTCTCAGGAAATATTTGCCGAATTCAGTGATACAAATTTTCTTTGGGTACAGGAAAATTGCTCCTTTCCTCTTATTCCTTACCTCACTCCCACATTCAGCAATTGTTCTTGGTGATTTTGAGTAACCATATATTAGTTATCTAATCCAAGCTCTCTTAGATTATCTATAATTTCACGTGTATATGTTTATACCTGTTCATGGATTAATTGAAATATAAAGAGGCAGTCTAGCATGGTGGCCAGTCTTTCCCAGACTTAAGTCTTGGTTCTCTTATTAACCAGTTGTACAATATTAGCCCAGTTATTTCATCTCTTCAAACCTCAGTTTTTCCATCTGTAAAATAGGAACAAGTGCCTTACTACAGGCACTTATGATTAAATCAGCTATTATGATATTGAATATTGAGGGCTTTCATTTGGCCAAATATGTGGGGGTTTTTTGGCCATGCCATGCAGCTTGCAGAATCTTAGTTCCCCAACAAGGGATTGAACCCAGGGCCCGGCTCCTAACCACTGGGCCGCCAGGGAATTCCAAAAAAAATGCTTTCTTGTTTTTTTTAAATGGTAGACCTTTTCCTTTTTCAAATTGAGGTAAATTGACATAAAATATTATATAAGTTTCAGGTGTACAACATAATGATTCAATATTTGTATATATTGTGAAGTGATCACTACTGTAAGTCTAATTGACATCCATCACCATACTTAGTTACAAAAATTTTTTTCTTGTGGTGAGGACTTTTAAAATCTACTCTTTTAGCAACTTTCAACTATGTATCCCAAAGTGTTTATTGCAGCTTTTATGTGCATGAGCAGGGAACTGAGCTGGTGACAGGAATAGTAATGGATAAAATAGGTTTGGTCCCTGTTCTCAGGGACCTTACAATCTAACACTAGAGAGAGCCAGTAATTAGAAAGAAAAAAACACAAATATGTAATTACAAATTGTGATAGGTTCTATGAAGCAAAATGCTGGGGGCTGTAAGAATTTATGAAACGGGTCCTGAGCTAGTTCAGAGAGAGCTTCCTTGAGAAATAATACCTGACATTTATTGAATAGTCACCATATGCCAGTGTATTAGCTTGCTAGGGCTGCCATAACAAAGTACCACAACTGGGTGGCATGAACAACAGAAATTTATTTTCTCACAATTTTTTTTTCTTTTTCTTTTTTTTTCTTTCTTTTTTTTTTTTTTGCGGTATGTGGGCCTCTCACTGTTGTGGCCTCTCCGGTTGCAGAGCACAGGCTCCGGCTGCGCAGGCTCAGCGGCCATGGCTCACGGGCCCAGTCGCTCCACGGCATGTGGGATCTTCCCGGGCCAGGGCACAAACCCGTGTCCCCTGCATCTGCAGGCGGACTCTCAACCACTGCGCCACCAGGGAAGACCCCAATTTTCTCACAATTTTTGAAGCTAGAAGTCTGAGATCATGGTGTCAGCAGGGCTGATTTCTTCTGAGGCCTTCCTCCTTGGCTTATAGATGGCCATCTTCTCCCTGTGTCTTCTCTCTGTACCTGTGTCCATATTTCCTCTTCTTATAAAGACAACCATCATATTGGACTAGGGCCCACTCTAATGACCTCATTTTAACTTAGTTATCTCTTTAAAGACCCTATCTACAGGGAATTCCCTGGTGGTCCAGTGGTTAGGACTCTCGCTTCCATTGCAGGGGTCACAGGTTCCATCTCTGGTTATGGAACTAAGATCCCGCAAGCCATGTGGTGCGGCTAAAGAAAAAAAGATTAAAAAAAAAAAAGACCCTATCTACAAATATGGTCATACTCTGGGATCCTGGGTGTTTGGATGGAAGAAATTTTCTCATATTGAGGTGTGGGGAAGTCATCCTGGCTTATACATGATTTAACTTTAAATTTTATGCTAACTAGAATAGCCTGTTTTGTGGTGTATTAAGCATACACTGTACATCTGCTCTAACCATTAAAGAAAAGGGTGCCTTGTTCAGAAGTAAAGAATGTCTCTTTTGAAGATAGAGATAAATACCTCCCTTCCTGGAACATCAATGCTACACTCCTTTGATGATAAGACTCATCGCAGGCGCCAAGGCCAGGCTGATTTGCTGTGTACGTGCTCATCTTCTTTGAAATTTTGAAGGAATGTACCCTGTAATGTTTGATGTTCTTTGCTCTGACAAGATACAAAGCTGTGCTAAAAACCATGCTTCTTTGGAACAGTGCCTCAGAGCTATCTGAGAGACTGTCTCCTTGGCTATAGTCCTCAGTTTGGCTCAAATAAAACTCTTTTCTAGTCCCATTACAGATTTTTTATTGCTTATTTCTGTCAACAATATGAATTTGAGGGCACAACTCATCCCATAACAGCCAGATAGTAATCTATAGCACTTACATGCATTATTTTACAGCAATCCTATCATTGCTACTTTACTATTATAGATTAAACTGAGGTGCAGAGAGAGGTTACGCACTTGCCTAAGGTCATACAATACCTAGGAGTCATGAAACCTGGGGCTTAAACCCTGATAACAATCACCACAAGCTTGTGGAGTGCTGAACAACAAGTTGGAGCTGGTCCTGCAAAGGCTAGAGGCGAGGGCACATACCAGGCAGATGGGATTATATGTAAAGGGCCTGGAGTAGAAGAGAGCTTGGCAATTCTGACAGAATGAAAGGGTCAAGTTGATGACCTTAAAGAAGAGGGCCAGAACCTAGGGGCCGGATGGCAATAAAGATGCAGACCTACTAGAGAATGGACTTGAGGACACAGGGAGGGGGAAGGGTAAACTGGGATGAAGTGAGAGAGTGGCATGGACATACATACACTACCAAAAGTAAGATAGCTAGTGGGAAGCAGCCACATAGCACAGGGAGATCAGCTCGGTGCTTTGTGACCACCTAGAGGGGTGGGATAGGGAGGGTGGGAGGGAGACGCAAGAGGGAGGGGATATGGGAACATATGTATATGTATAACTGATTCACTTTGTTATAAAGCAGAAACTAACACAACATTGTAAAGCAATTATACTCCAATAAAGATGTAAAAAAAAAAAAAGAAGCCAGGGTAACTCATAGCAGTCCTTTCAGGCCACGATAGGATTAAGATTTTGGTCTTCATCCTAAGAACAATGGGAAACCATTGACTCTACCTGCTGAATAGAGAACCACTTGAAGGAACTTTTAAAATCTTAGTTTTAATTTTTAATAGATGAGGAACCTGACATCTGTTAGTTTTTTCAATATATTACACCCAAGATTCCATATAACTTACAATCCTGCGAGGGGGAAATATTTGTAGAGTTGGCCTCCAGCAAGTGTGAACTACTTAAAATAGATGGGTATGTATTTGAAAGGAACTATGGCATAAGTTACAGTATGCTATGCTGGGCTCCACAGAGGGTGTAAAATCATTGAGAACTACAGTTCTGCCATTGGACAAAGGCTTAATTTTGGTCTGTTGTTTGGGCAGCCTTAAATGGAGAAAGGTAGTTAAGGCCACACCTCAGCGTTAAACTTCGGTTGAAAAAGGAAGACAGAGAGGCTTTGCCTAATATTTTTAAACAGCTTTATTGAGATAAGTTACATACTGCAAAATTCACCTGTTTTAAGTGCACGATGATGTGCCATCAGCACATCCAGTTTTGGAGCACTTCCATCACACCAGAAAGATTCCTACTGTTTGCAGTCGACCCGGGCCTATTCTTACCCACAGCCCCAGGCCTGCCTAATTAGTGTATTTTACTGAGTAAAAATTACCCCAGATAATCTTAAGAGGAACTCTCGACTGGACTCCCAACGAATATGAATACGTACATATAAATATATGTACGTTTTGATCAGTGGGCCTAGTATACCCAGGCCGGGGGTGTATGTGAGAAATTCCTCCATTTACCCACTGAGCAAAACACACAGTTCGCTGCCCTACATGGGGCTTATTATCTGAATGAGGCAAAAGCTGTAAGCGGCCGCCTCTATACACGGCACGCGTGCATGTGCATGTGTGTAGGTGAGCACACACGCCCTGTGCCAAGACGCTTTGAGTAATGTGTACCCAAGACAGACGACCAGTCGGGGCGGTTTGCGCCTGCGCAGCTTGGCGAGTGCCTACAAACGGGTAACTGAAACCCCCTGCTCGAGACCCGTCGGTTCTGCTGTTGGGACGCCGCCGTCTCAAACCTGAGAGTCCACCCGTGACACCCAGCGAACCCAGGCCTGGTAGGTAATGCCTCACCACCTCGCCCCCGCCCCCTACTGAGACCTCACAATGAGCATCATAATTGTCAGGCCTCACGCCAAGGCCCTCAGGGTAGCGATTCTCTCCCTTGGCCACACCCCCCAGTTTACTAGGCCGAATCTCATTGGTCGGTGAAGGGCTTAGTCCCGCCCCTTCGAGCCGACGCCAACAGACACGTACTACGTTTCTACGTGTCTCGAGCCTAAAAGCGGAAGTTACGCCAAAGAATCGCGAGGGAAGCGGCGGACCTGGAAGGGTACTGGCCGCTGGAGGAAAGGGGGTGGGCAGACGGCTTTGGAAGGCTCCGGAAGTGGTTGTGCAAGGGAGGGGTGGGAGAGGGGCTGGTCAGGCAGTTCATTCGGATGTTGCTGGTCGCCTCGCTAAGGCGCAGTTTCACTCTTTTCCGAGAGGCTGGCCCAGCCCTCCGCCTCGGCCAGAATGGACTTCAGGGAAATTCTCCTGATAGCTTCCAAAGCACAAGGTGTCAACAACGTGCCGGTAAGTACCAGCCGGGGCGCGACTGTAGGAGATCCTGGACTTCCAGTTCCGAATGTGTGGCCCATGGAACTTCCAGGAATCCGTCTGTCGGCTCCGGGAGAGGAAAGACCTGGACGCCGTTTTTTTTGTTGGTTGGGTGGTGGTTTTGTTTTTTTCTCTTGGACATGTACTTCTGAGTACTGGGGGTGAAGACGGGCTTGAGATGCGAGGCGGGAGCCTTCTGACGAGCGGCTTGTTCAGGCGTTAACACCCTGCAACTTTGCGCTGGTGAGAAAGAGCCATGCCTGGCACATAGTGGAATCTAGCGCTAGTAGTTTCTAGCTTCGGCGTAAACTTCAACCCAGAGGTTGGGGAGTTCAGGAATTTTAGGGACTTGGCCTGATAGCATTTGAGGCGATTTCCTGCCGATCTTTGGGTCAAACGTTTTGTGATTTCCCAAAAAAGTTCTTTGACTTGTGGCCCCACCCACTCAACCAACCAGGTGATTGAATTATCACCTCCCAAGGCGGGAGTTGAGTGGATTCCACGAAATCCTTGGCCAACAGAATGAGTGAAATAGTTTCAGCTTCCATTTATTTGTGGTCTTCCAGATTTGTCTTTGTTTCAAATCTAGGTCCCATTTACTCACTAACGTTTGCTAATTCGCTAATATTCGCAGAGCGGTGTAAGACTTTAAATGAGGTAGTGAGTGATAGTGCCTGCTTTGCGGGGGTGTAGCTGTTTTGCATAAGCTAATCATTTCTGTATCATCAGATGGTACCACAGCCCAGCTGTAAACCGATAGATTGCCTTGTGTTACCTGCAGTTTGAGCGATGAGGTGTAGAGCTCAAATGGCTCTCTTTTAAAGTCAATTCAACTGGACCTTATTGAGCTCTCACTATGCATTTCTCAGATTTTTGTATATTTGCAATATTTTTTTCCCTCCCCTGCGCTTTTCTTGTCTTTTGAGGCTGGCTCATTCTTTTTACTCTTTTGAAGATATTGATCTAAAAATAGTAAAATAACTGGTAAATAAAACTGATATTCATCAGCTTATTATATATATTCACATCCCATCCCAAATACTCCGAATGACCTTGAAGTTATGAAACCTTGAATGACAGAATTACTTTCTGCATCTGTAAATTTCCTAGACAAGTCGATATTGGATCTAGTAACATTCATATTTGCATAAATTAGGTCCATATCTCATTGTACATCTTACTCAATTTCAGTGGAGGTCAGAGATAGATAATACTAGCCCTGATGCCGAAGACTATTCTGTGGAAGAATCAGAACCAAGTTACTCATTTCTTATTCTAAAAACCAATGGTTGCTGAGAGAAAAGTACATATTTCTAGAGCAGAAGTTTTCAAACTATGTCTATATTTCAGAATATATATATTATCGATTTATCTATGATTGGAATAACAAAGATTGAAAGCAAAAAGGAAAATGGGTAAATTGGCGGTCATTTAAAATTTAATAGATGAACATAGGCATGTACTTCATGAAAGCATGCCTTTCCTTCCCACCCACCCCAAAAGCTAGTAAGCCTGGAAGTTTGATTTAGTTATCAGCATTATAACTCTTTATCTTTTTACTTCAGATGAAAGTAAGTCACAGAAGAAACTATTGAGGAATAGAGCAAGATTGTATTTAATTTAATCCATTATCTTGTTTTTACTCGATTCATCTAATTATTTTAAGTTATTGAATATTTGCTTTATCAGCTCAAAGTAAAGCCTTTTAGAGCACACTATCACTTGTGAAATCTAACACATATTGTACAGTGTAAGACTGTTACAAAGCAAGTATCCTTATAAACCACCATCCAAGTCAAGAAAAACATTTCTGGAAGTGCATGGACACACACACACACACACACACACCCTGCTTGACAAAAACTTTATTGATTGAATTATGGTCTGAGAACCACAGAGGCTTTGCAGTAATTGCAGATAACTCCATCCCTCTCTAGTGCTTGGTTCATATTTCTCTTTTAGCCATCTCTTCCCCCACCTTCCATTTGGATCCTATCGGAGCTGACTTTCGATTTCAGTCATCAAGTTCCTGTGTCACACCTTTGCTACAGAAAAGAAGTACACTAGCATTGATTGGACTAAAATCCAAGGGAGGCTAAAAGCTGAAACACCTGTACAGCCATTTGGAACTCTTTGCAGGGCTTTTATTTTTAAGATGTGTCTACTGTATCTGACTTGAAAAGCAATGAACAGTTCCCATTGAGACAGCTTTCTTTTACATTGTTTCTTTTTAAGAGAAATAGTTACCTTTATAATGTTTTAGTTAAAATAAAAGAAGGATTGCATCATGCCTAGAAATATTAAGCATGCTATCATTTCGCAGTGGAAAACTGAATACAAAAAAAACAGCTGATCAAGGTGATGTAACCAGTCACTGTTATTAGCTCTGTTTATTTTAAAGGAGGAAAGATATTTTTGGTAACCTTGCCTTTAATATTTTTCTCCCTGGGTTGCTCTAACAAAAACAAAGTGGTTGTCTCGTTTAGTAGAATAGAAGAGCTTAGAATCTGGATTCTTACAGGTTACAAGTAACTATAATTGATGGCTTGTAGTGCATGAGGCAAGTTAAATGGTCTTTCTCACAATCAGTCTGAAAATCATCCCAGACAAAATACTGTAGCTCTGGTGTGACCCTCAGATCAAAAAGTAAGGGGAAGCCTTCATATAAGGATATAAGGATTTGGGGAGCTATAGACCCTTGAGGGTAAGAATATAGGTACTTTATAGTAGTAACATTTCCTTTTTTTTAAATTGAAGTATAGTTGACTTACAATATTGCATTAGTTTCAGGTGACAATATAGTCATTTGATATTTTTATAGATTATACTCCATATAAAATTATTATAAAATACAAGCTATATTCCTTGTGCTGGTTATATTTCCTTTTTTATTTTTAAAAAGCTTAAAAATTTTTAAAAATTATTATTGGAGTATAGTTGATTTACAATGTTGTGTTAGTTTCTGGTGAACAGTAAAGTGAAGCAGTTATACATGTATCCACTCTTTTTTAGATTCTTTTCCCATATAGGTCATTACAGAGTATTGAACAGTTCCCTGTGCTATACACAGTCGTTATTATCTATTTTATTAGATAATAAAAGGTCCTTATTATCTTTTATATATAGTAGTGTGTCTATGTCAACCCCAATCTTCCGATTTATCCCTCCCCGCCCTTTCCTCTGGTAACCATAAATTTGTTTTCTACATCTGTGACTCTATTTCTGTTTTGTAAATAAGTTCATTTGTACCATTTTTTTTTAGAGTCCACGTATAAGCGATATCATATGATATTTGTCTTTCTCTGTCTGACTTCACTCAGTATGACAGTCTCTAGGTCCATCCATGTCACTGCAAATAGCATTGTTTTGTTCTTTTTTATGGCTCAGTAATATGCCACTGTATATATGTATCACATTTTTATCCACTCCTATGTCAGTGGACATTTAGGTTGCTTCCATGTCTTGGCTATTGTAAATAGTGCTGCAGTGAACATAGGGGTGCGTGTATCTTTTCGAATTATGGTTTTCTCCAGATATATGCCCAGGAGTGGGATTACTGGATCATATGGTCATTCTATATTTAGTTTTTTAAGGAACCTTCATGCTGTCCTCCATAATGGTTGTACCAATTTACATTCCCATCAACAGTGAAGGAGGGTTCCATTTTCTCCACACCCTCTCTAGCATTTATTGTTTGTAGATTTTTTGATGACCATTCGGTAGTTTTGATTTGCATTTCCCTAATAATTAGTGATGTTGAGCCTCTTTTCGTGTGCTTTTTGTCCATCTATACTTCCTTTTAAAGAATAGTATAGGCCAACAAAAAAGTTTCTGCAGGCCATCACTTTGTAGCCCTTGATGATAGTTGATTATAACTGGATTATTTCCCACTCTTAGATCTGAAGATGACTTTTGTAGTGCCTGGGGCAGCTTTAGATTTCTAGCCTGGAGCAGTACTTCTGAACTGGTGTTTTAGGGAAGGGGTCTTTTAGAAACGACTGCCCCACAGAGATTCTTTCTCTTCCCCATCACTACCTAGACAATCTCTTTATGAATAATAAGGATGAGAGTGACAACAATTAACATTTATAGTGCTTCCTTTGTGCCAGGCACTGTTCTAGGCACTTTTTGTATATTAATTTAATCATCATAATAACTATATATGGAAGCTTGTTTTACAGATCAGGAAACTGAAGTCCAGGGAGATGAAGAAACGTTCCCAGAGTCACACAGCTAATAAGTGACAGGGTTAGTCATGGCAGAGCAGAGAATGTAGTCCAGGCAAACTGGCTTCAGAGATCTTGCTCTTAATCACCACCCTGTGTTGAATGAGGAGAGTCTTTTGGAAATAGGGGGGTGAGGAAGGTTGTCTTCTATAAAGCCTGAATCCATCTAGCTCCCTACCCCCAACTCCAGCCTAATATAGCCTTGGGCAGTAACCCTATTGTTTTTTTGATGACACTTCTCAGTGTACAGTAAAGTCTGATGGGAGAGAAATTTAAAGACCAAACTAACAGCATATGGAAACTGGAGGATAGAGATATACAGCCTGTTTGGGAGAGCGCCAGCATAGTTAACAGAAATAGAGTCTGAGGTTGAGGGAAAGTTCAGTGGTGGACCTGTTTGGGGTAATGGCACGATCTAAGAGGCAGGTAGGAATTAGGGAATGGCATTTAAGAATGAGGTTCGAGCTAGAGATGAAAATGTTGGGATTATGTTAGAAGTGAAGCATGTTGTAGTGGGAACACTTTTGCCCCTGAGTCAGGAGACCTAGACTCTAATTCAGACACTGCTACAAATTGTGTGAGTGATAGACAGTAAATACACAGTTGTCTTTTGGGGGCCATTTCTAACATGAGGTTGGACTAGAGGCTCTGAGGTATCTATTTGATACTATTAATACATCTTATATAATCTGGTATATTTTTTAAACACAATAATAGTAAAATTTACATTTGACCCCATAGCAGTCTCGAATAGCATGCTTTTTGGTGGTTTTATTTTCACCCTCTTAGCTACCCAGCTAAGCAAGCCTAATGCAAATCAGTGGTTTTCCAGGCCTGCATTCATTCCCTGAGTATGATGTTTTGAGAGGATTGTAGAAGTTGTGTAGTCATTATTAAAGTTAAGGATAAATTCTTTTTTTTTTTTGGCTGTGTTGGGTCTTTGTTGCTGCGCGCAGGCTTTCTCTAGTTGCAGCGGGTGGGGGCTACTCTTCATTGTGGTGCGCGGGGCTTCTCATTGCGGTGGCTTCTCTTGTTGTGAAGCACAGGCTGTAGACGCACGGGCTTCAGTAGTTGTGGCTCACGGGCTCAGTAGTTGTGACTCGTGGGCTGTAGGGCGCAGGCTCAGTAGTTGTCATGCATGGACTTAGTTGCTCCATGGCATGTGGGATGTTCCTGGACCAGGGCTTGAACCCATGTCCCCTGCATTGGCAGGCAGATTCTTTTCTTTTTTTTGCAGTACGCAGCCTCTCACTGCTGTGGCCTCTCCCTTTGCGGAGCACAGGCTCCGGATGCGCAGGCTCAGCGGCCATGGCTCACAGGTCTAGCCACTCCGGGGCATGTGGGATCTTCCTGGACCGGGGCACGAACCCGCGTCCCCTGCGTCGGCAGGCGGACTCTCAACCACTGCGCCAACAGGGAAGTCCTGGATATATTCTTTGAATATTTCTAACTCCTATTTGTAACCAATGATAAACCTCTAATTTATATAAAACCATCAGGAAATTTATATTTTCTACAATTACAACAATATATTATCTCCTGAGTAAAGAACAGCTTTCAAGAAGGAATTGACTATTGATTCTAATATAACATATTTGGTGAACATATATTTCCAGACTGAAAGCTCCTTATTTTCTTAATCTGACCATGACAGTATAGTTTCAATGCAAGGAACACATGTGTTTAAAAGTGACTTAATATTTTCTAGGTCACTTGGCTTCAGAATTACAAATATTGGCAAAATCTCTGATACTGTATTTCTATGGCATGAGCTTCACTGTGGTGGATCATTCACTGGGGCCCAGCAGAATGAGTCGGCTTGCAGTATAATAAAATGGATACACTTAGGATAAAAGAAACTCTTGTCCAGCTGCTTTTCATGAAGCTCAAACAATGAAGCAGCCTGGTGCCTTGAGTCAGATACAGAATTGGTGGATGCATCTTGATGTGTTGCTGCTAGAGCTAAATGTGACCATCTGATGTGGGAGAAAGTGCAGACAGTTCTCCTGCCTTATTAAATGGAATATAATGTAATCCCAGCCTGAAGCTTTCTTTTCAACACATGGTTCTCTGCTGGGCACCTCTGTGGGGGAAGGAGACTGTCTAATAAAATATTCTGTTACAGCAAATCTTCTAATACCAGGGTCTGACTGCAACCCCTTTTTCAAAAGTCTAGCCAGCTCAGTGTTAGGAACGTCTATAGTGATAGACCCAAGAGAAAGGAAATACACATTCACAGAAAAACTTGTACACAGATGTTCACAGCAGCATTATTCATAATAGCCAAAAAGTGGAAACAATCTAAATATCCATTAACTGATGATTAGATATCCATACAATGAAAAATTATTCATCCATAAAAGCAACGAAGTACTATGTTACAACATGAACCTTGAAAACATTATGCTAAGTGAAAGTAGTAAGATAGGAAAGACCACTGTAGCAGTCAGGCTTCTCCAGAAAAACAGAACCAGTAGGATATGTCTTAGGGAATTGGCTCATGTGGTTGTGGGGGCTGGCAAGTCTGGAATGTGTTGGGCAGGGTGGCGCTCAGGCTGGAGATACTGCTGTCGGAAGTGGGGTGGTGAGGAAGGTTGTCGTCTGTAAAGCTCGAATCCATCTAGCTCCCTACTCCGGCTCTCCAACTCCAGCCTAATAAAGCCTTGGGTAGTAACCCTGTTGGTGTTTTGATGACACTTGTACGTGTTCAGTGAAGTCTGATGAGAGAGTTTCACATAGAAATTCTGGAGCAGATGAAGAAAAAAAAGTTTTTTTAATTGAAAAATCTTACCTACTTTGTATAATCAATTATCTACATAATCATTTACCTACGGCTTCTAAATTTTACCTTATTTTATGATGCATCTCAGTCACTATGTAATGGTACACTAGGTGCATGATTTCATTTATATGAAATGTCCAGAACTGGCAAATCCATAGAAACAGAAAGTAGATTAGGGGCTGCCAGGGGCATAGGTGAAGGGGGAATGGGGAATGATTGCTGAAGGGTAAGGGATTTCTTTTTCGGAAGGTGAAAATGTTCTGGAATCAGATAGTGGTGATGGTTGTACAACGCTATGAATATAGTCATACATATTAAATGGGTGGATTTTATCGTATGTGAATTAAATCTCATTAAAAATGTTAAAAAAGAAGATCATTATTATCTCTGGAGACCCAACCCTTTTTTTTCTCCCCAGATTTCTAGGTTTTGATCTAAACTTTGCCTAAGAGAATATTTTAATACTCTCCTGGTATCTGCTTTTGAGTGCATCAAGCTACAGAGGATGTAAGAAACTATTAATTATGACTCAGCCCGTGTCAGTAAATAAGATTAAGCCTCATCAAGTAGGACCTTGTCCTACTTAAATTGTTTCCCAGCAGGTCCACAAAGTAAGACGTCGTATAGATTTATTGAATTCCTTCTCCATCATACGGACAGGACAAGGACAGCAAAATTGTTGGGTTAAATGTGAGGCCAGCTTAATAAGTATCCTTAAGGGATACATAGCAGTGTTTAAAAACAAAAGCTGAATTTGAAATTGGCATGTGAATTGATGAAAATAGGTGTATACTTTGAAAAAAGCTCAAAGTAGTCTTTGGGACTCTTTCCTGAGTGAATCCGAGTTCCTGAACCCCCTCCCTTGTTTCTTTATTGTGTTCTGCCTTTCTTGTGCTTATGTTTCCCAGTCGGTGTTTCCCAAAGTGCAGTACACGTAGCTTTGGCTGTACCATGATTTTAGGTGATACACAAATACGTTTTATTCTCATAGTTGCATTTTTTTAAGTTATATATTTTGATAGGATTTGGAAAAATATAACTAGCCTTTCAAGCCTGTCATTTTATGGGAATTATTGCTTGAGGTAAAGCTGTAGTAATAAGTCATGGTGTTTGATCTACATGTTTTCTTAAAATTAGTAAATAATAATACAAGTGCTATACTATAAAAGGGCAAAAATCATGAAGGTGATATGCGAATGATTGAAGCTTAGTAAACAAGGTATTAAACTGCCCCATTGACACTGTGGTTTTCTCATTCAGTGCGTGTATTCAGTCAAGAGTAGCTTTTCTGCTAGTCATATCCCATTACCTACCTCATTAAGTCCCAGGTTAGGAAGAAAGATGTCTACCCTGAAATCAAATTAGGAAGTGCTCACTTGCTGCTGTCATACCTAGGTAACAAACCAATCCTATTTTAAATAATTAACACTAATGTGTATATTGGCATTTGGGGGTAGGGGGAGCCCTGTGTAAGCTTTGATTTGGCAGGTGAATCTCTGGGCTATGAAGTTGGCAGGGACCGAAAAATCTTGAGCCTTGGCAACACAAATCCACCCTTCCTCTTCTCACATATCTACTTGATGGGATGGGGTAGAGTGAGTGTGTGCCTCTGCTTATGAGTCTATGTGTCTTATGCAACTTGAATCATCTTCATGGTAGCACTTCTGTTAAGAAAATGTGAGTTTCCTGTGGATAAGGCCTATGTTTGAGGTTCTTGTAAACCATGATAAATTTTATATATCTAGTTAGGTAAGCAATATTCTTTTTCTCCTGTCTTCCTTTCCCTTTCCTTTCTCCTTTACATATTGGGTCGCAATCCACTATGGAAAGGATTGCAACTAAATTTGCAAAGATATGGACTTCTTAAAGGATTTTATGACAGCAAAGGGGACTGGGAAAGGAATCTGGTTGTTCTCTTTTGGAATTTCTCTCTATGTGGGATGTGTCAGGTCTCAAGCATTGCTATCACGTAGGATTTTCAGGTTGGATTAGGGCCTGCTTTCTTGGCCAGCTGCTTTGTTGGTAGACTAACTTAGCTGGAACTTCCAGCCTGTTTCAGGATGCCTTCTATTTGGCAGCTGTGTAGTAAGCATGAGTCCTTTGGCTTTCCTCCAGGAATTTCATACACATTTTGGGAGTCACTTTTTTGGTTCCTAAGTAGCTCAATTTGTTCTCATAGGTTAGTGTTTCTTAACTAGCACAGCAACAGGTTGAGTGGATTAGAATGTCATCTGCCTAAGATGAAAGAAGGAGGGCATTAAAAAATTCTTATTTCCTAGCCCATAAATTTAATTTGGAATGGTCCTAGAGATTAATCATCCTGGTCTGAGTTATTAGCTCTGTTTATCATACTTCTCTAACGATAAAATAAAAGGAAATATTTTTCCTTTTATAGTTTAAATTAACATTATTCTAGTTTTAGTCATTTCCCAATGCAGTTAGATAAAAATCAAAGCCCAGAGAAATACCATCTGTTCCAGGATAATGTTAGTGCTTTTTGGGTGACATGGAAACCTGTCTAAAAGGGTTTGTGTGGCAAATTAATATTTTTTAACGAACACAGAGCTGCACTTAAAGGTTACGGAGACTTGGGCCCTTCTTGCTGCTTAAATTTCTTTGAAATGCTTTTTGGCTATGGCTGGCCACCAGCTTTGCCCATGGTCAAAGTAGAATCTCATTATTTCATGTTGAAAGCAAAGTAACCTATGAAGCAGCTATGAAAATCATCTGGAGTAGGGTACTCAGGAGGAAAACAGTTGTGATAGTAGTTTTTTCTGTTTGGAAAGTTCTGAAGAAGGCTAAGCTTTTAAATCAGAATTCTAAAGCACTCAATCTGTTTTAGTGGTGATTTTTTTCAGTTCCCCCAGTCCAGGTATCTTTTGGGGAAAATAGCCTGAAAATAGTGTTTCTCTCAATTGTTCATTTATGTATTATCGAGGATGTTTAAAGAAACTCTGCACCTAAAAATAGTCATGTATAATCATATTCAGCCTGAAATTTTATAGCTAAGTTTTCATGTGGGTTATGTGATCTCTTAATTATTCAGAATAGATTTTTCAGTCAACATTTAAACCTCTCTATTGCTTCAAAGTTAATTGTGTATAACTTTTCCTCTGTTTTTATTTTTAGAAAAGATACAGTTTGGCAGTGGGGCCTCCCAAAAAAGACCCGAAAGTTAAGGGTGTCCAGTCGGCAGCTGTCCAGGCTTTTCTCAGAAGAAAAGAAGAAGAGCTCAGGAAAAAAGGTATGAATCTATAGCCTTATTCTCAATTTTAAAGTCTTCTGTCTTCACAACTAGCTTGTACCTAACCAGTGGATGTTTGTATCATAACAGGCTGATGGATTTGTTGTGTATGTGTCTGAGTCAGCTGTATTTATAGCATTACGTATATTCTTATGTTGATCATTTGTATGGATGTTATCTTTTATTTCCTCTTAAATTAAAAGCTTTTTGGGTATAGTGACCATATCTTCTAATTGGCCATATTAGCTCTCCAGTAAGAAGTAAGAACTCCATTCTTTGACCTTGGTTCTTTTCCTGTTTGTTTGTTTGTTTGTTTGCTTTTTGGCTGTACCATATGACTTGCGGGATCTTAGCTTCCTGACCAGGGATTGAACCCGGGACCACGGCAGTGAAAGCACTGTGTCCTAACCATTGGACAACCAGGGAACTCCCCCTTGACCTTGGTTCTGAATCTGCTTCTACCTACTTTGTATTTTAATTTTAAAAAATATGTTATTAAGAGTGCTATCTAGCGACTTCCCTGGTCGCGCGGTGGTTGGGAGTCCGCCTGCCAATGCAGGGGACCCGGGTTCCAGCCCTGCTCCAGGAGGGTCCCACATGTCGTGGAGTGGCTAAGCCCGTGTGCCACAAGTGCTGAGGCCCGCGCGCCTGGAGCCCATGCTCTGCAACAAGAGAAACCACCGCAATGAGAAGCCTGTGCACAGCAGCGAAGAATGGCCCCCGCTCGCCGCAACTGGAGAGGGCCTGTGCACAGAAACGAAGACCCAACGCAGCCAAAAAGATTAAAAAAATAAACAAATAAGAGTGCTACCTAAAAGGTTAAAATAGGGACACTTTTGTAAAACGAGTAAACTCAAGCAGTAGGTTTACTTTATGCAAATGACAAGGAAACTAATTCAATAAGTTTAAGTATCCACTGATTCATAATTAATAACAACTGTTAAGTGGGTACGAATATTCTCTTAACTTGGTATATTTATTTGATATGAACTATTTTCTATATTTAAAGCTAAAAGCCAAGACTCTCCCTTGCTTAGTCATATAGAAAAACCCATATGTGACCCACTAATTATGTAAAGATGACTCAAATTGATACTTTAATGACTTCCTCATTTGATTCTTAGATGTCTTCGAACTTCTTCAAACTGTAACTTGAATGTTGCTTGGTTTTGGCCACCTACTGATTTCAGATAAACATACTGTTATCGAGACCCTGAAATAATATGTTGTTTTGCCTCTTTTAGCTTTGGAAGAGAAAAGGAGAAAAGAAGAACTAGTGAAAAAGCGAATTGAGCTAAAACATGACAAGAAAGCAAGAGCTATGGCCAAGAGGACAAAGGATAATTTCCATGGTTACAATGGGATTCCTGTTGAGGAGAAGTCAAAGAAGAGGCAGGCAATGCAAACCCACACTAGCCAGGGAACAGACCAAGAGTTTGAGATGGAGGAAGAGGATGAATTCTTAGAATACAATCAAGCAGAGTCAGAGCAAGAGTATGAGGAAGAGCAAGAACCTCCCAAAGTTGAGAGCAAGCCAAAGGTCCCCCTTAAAAGTGCCCCACCACTCATGAACTTCAATGATCTACTCAGGCTGGCCGAGAAAAAGCAGTACGAACCGGTGGAGATAAAGGTAGTGAAGAAGACAGAAGAGCGGCCTATGACTGCAGAAGAACTTAGGGAGCGAGAATTCCTTGAACAAAAGCGGAGGAAAAGGAAAGCTGAGACAGATGCAAGATTACCACCAACCAGAAAAGTACCCTCTCAGAAAGAAAGTGTGGGCACAAAACTTAGCAAAGGTTCCGGAGACACGCATCCTTCTTCCAAGGGTACTCCCCTTCCTTATGCTGAGAAGAAATCCAGACCCAGCACATCTAATGAGAAACACTTGCGTCTATCTTCATCCAAATCCATGCCAGGAGAAAGGACCAAAGTAGTATCTGGCAATTGCGCCCAACCCTTGCCTTGTGAGCGCCGTGACAGACCTGTTTTCAATGGGGCTGGAAAGCCCCACTCCAGCACCTGTTCACCAAGTATCCCAAAGACTTCTGCTAAAGGGACTCCAAAATCCGCTACTGAGCACAAAGCCAAAAAATCTCCTCATCCTAGCCGTTCCAGGCCTGGACCCATGGTCACCCCACACAATAAGGCCAAGAGTCCAGGTGTCAGGCAGCCAGGCAGCAGCTCCAGCTCGGCCCCTGGGAGGCCTAGCACAGGGACTGCTCAGTCCACAGTTAGTTCTGGCCCCGTGCCCAGGCGCCAGAATGGCAGCTCCAACTCAGGACCCGAGCGATCAGTCAGTGGGACCAGGAAGCCAACCAGTGACTTAAATCCCCCAGGACGGACAGTCAGTGGTACAAGTGGCCTTGGTCGACCTGCAGGCAGTTCAGGTTGCCCTGGGCGACCTACCAGTGGCTCCGGGCGGCCTGTGGGCAGCTCTGGTGGCCTTGGGCGGCCTATGGGCAGCTCTGGTGGCCCTGGGTGGCCTGTGGGCAGCTCTGGTGGCCCTGGGCGGCCTGTGGGCAGCTCTGGTGGCCCTGGGCGGCCTGTGAGCGGTCCACATGACATTCGACGACCAGTGAGTGGCTCAGGGGCCCCTAGGCGGTCAGTCAATGGCCCTGGTCAATCAGTAGTTCCAGCTGGACGAATTGTCAGCAGTTCAGGCCCTGGTAGACCAGTGAGCAGCTTTGGACCTGGGCGAACAGTTAGTACCTCAGGTCCCTCTCTGAAGCCCAAATGCACTGTTGTCTCAGAAACGATTTCTTCCAAGAATATAATCAGCCGATCCAGCAATGGACAGATGAATGGAATGAAGCCTGCCTTATCTGGCTACAGATCTGCCCAAGGTAAAATTTCCCCTCACCCTAAAAGTATTTATTTGTCACTAGGAAATTGGAAAGAATATTTTGTTTTATATAACCAAAGACCCTCTGAACTCTTCTATGTGCTTTCAACTCTTCTATGTGCTTTCAAATGTATTCTTGTGTTGATAGAATCCTGATGTTTTGTATGTCCTATGCCAGAGAGTTCCTTTAGTAACCATGGCTTGGAAAAGTCTCTAGAAAGAGACTTATCTAGGGCCTTCTGTGTTTACTCCTGTAATGTCTCCAAGTGCAGTAAACTTAGCTATGGGGTTTGTAAGACAGGGTGAGTGTATATGCCTTTTGTGGTTCAATGAATGAGTTCATCTTTACCTCTTCATGAAGACTGTGGACACCTGTCTTCAAGGACTGGCGTGTATTTGTTAGCTTGAAGCCTTTTGTTGCATTATTTGTCCATTAAATATTTGTTAAGCACCCACTATGTGCCAGGAACTATTTTAGGTGGCCTTGTGTTTCTGCTCCTTACAGTGGCCCTAGCTACCAGTCCTGTAGGATTCTGCTGTCCCAAGGTATGGGATCATTGGTGGTACCTACTAACTGCTAGGTCAGAGTTTCTACATAGTATTAAGGATTTGTTGAAGCACTTGTTAGGCACCATGGAGAATATAAAAAGAAACAAAAGATGAGATTCCATAGTTTAAACTACCTAATTCAGTCAAAACATTGGTTCTTAACCAAAGACAGCTTTGGTCCCCAGTGAACATTTGGCAATGTCTGGAGACATTTTTGATTGACACAACTGGGGATGGGATGCTACTGGCATCTAGTAGATGGAGGCCAGGCTGATATTCTACACTGCACAGGACAGCTACCCGACAACCAAGAAATATCTGGCCCAAAGTGTCAGAGTGCTAAAGTTAGAGAAACTCCAAGCTAAGGAGACAAGCCACGCATATTAAAAACAACTGTAGAACAACAAAGGGAGTGTCTGTAATCAAGGACTAGAAAGCAGTTGTTCCCAGATACTGGTCTATTGATCAGTGCCTGTCTTTTGCAGAATTTTTAATCAGTCTTTTGACAAAATGACAAAAATTAGGATGATGCAGTGAGTTTTTCCTTAAAGTCAGACTTGCTCAGTTTGAACAATTATCCATATCTGAGAATCTGTCATACTTCCTTGGACTTTTTAAAACTTCAATGGAATTATGGTGATAATAGATGGTAGATTGTTACCTTTGGCATCTTTTCTTGGCATGAGTAAAATTAGTGATCCTTTAGTGATTTGTAATTTTTTTAAAAGAAATTGTACTAGTCTTTTAAATCCAAAAGAGTAGGAACTACTAAGCTAGAAAATGTAACAGTTCTAGTAAGCCCTGGGATAGACAGGAATTCTATTCCTTGTGGGTACCATGAAGCAACAGGGATGATGTAGTAATGAGTTCATGCTGGGGGCCAGTTGGTGGCTCTGGTTGGTTGGTTGGTTGGTTGGTTGGTTGGTTGGTTTGTTGGTTTATGGCTGCGTTGGGTCTTCGTTGCTGTGTGTGGGCTTTCTCTAGTTGTGCTGAGCAGGGACTACTCTTAGTTGCAGCGTGCAGGCTTCTCATTGTGGTGGCTTCTCTTGTTGCTGAGCACAGGCTCTAGGTGCGCGGGCTTCAGTAGTTGTGGCTTGCAGGCTCTAGAGCACAGGTTCAGCAGTTGTGGCGCACTGCTTAGTTGCTCCGTGGCATGTGGGATCTTCCCAGACCAGGGCTTGAACCCGTGTCCCCTGCATTGGCAGGCGGATTCTTAACCACTGTGCCACCAGGGAAGACCCTGGCTCTGGTTTTTGAGGCTACCATCTTAATGAGTTCTTAAAATCTCAGCTTACATAGGACTTTGTTGGGACTACTAAGTTTTAATGATCTTATAAATAATGGCTTTTCTATTCTTAGGTCCTCAAAGGCTTCCCTTCCCTGGTAGTTACAAAAGGCAGCGAGAATATGAAGAGGAGGAAGATGATGATGAATATGACTCTGAAATGGAAGATTTTATTGAAGATGAAGGAGAACCTCAGGAAGAAATATCCAAGCACATTCGAGAAATCTTTGGCTATGACCGAAAAAAGTATGGCTAAAGAAGATTTAGATATATATACTTTTTATTTTGAATAATCCCATGCTATGGGGAAAAAAAATAAACATTAATAGTAGAGGCATTGAATACAATTCTTAATTAGGAATCCTTGCATGATTGTTTAGATTTACTTTTTTGGCACTTAATATTTAAGAATTAATGCAGAATTATTTGTGTAGTTACTTGTATGAGGGCCAAAAAATATCCCTTTTTAACTGTTCTCCTTATAAGATATATATTTAATGAGAGTGAAGCAGCTTGGTGTAGTAGAAATGGATTGGCTTTGAAATCAGAAAGCCATCCACAGAGCTATGTTGAAAGCCAGTTTGATCTGACACCAGCTTTTCTTTGATGTAAAAAACTTTGCTACTCAAAAGTGTGGTCCCGGGCTTCCCTGGTGGCGCAGTGGTTGGGAGTCCGCCTGCCGATGCAGAGGACGTGGGTTCGTGCCCCGGTCTGGGAAGGTCCTGCATGCCGCGGAGCGGCTGGGCCCGTGAGCCATGGCCGCTGGGCCTGCGCGTCGGGAGCCTGTGCTCCGCAACGGGAGAGGCTACGGCAGTGAGAGGCCCGCGTAACACACACAAAAAAAAAAAAAAAAAAGGGGGGGCCTGGGAAAGAAGGAGGGGGGGGGC